>NW_006399764.1:22731128-22758301 GCF_000299155.1 Elephantulus edwardii | reverse complement strand
TAACCATCCTAATTTTGTAGCAGTGGCTTTATTATAGTGTTTGGCCTTTTGTGATTGAGTTATTTCACTCAGCATGATAGCCTCATGTCTCCTTCACGCCCTGTAGTGTTCCATGAGTTCTTCATTGTTTCTCAACGTGGCGTAATGCTCCATTACATGAAAGTATCACAGGTTTTCTCTATAATAATTGATTGATGGGCACTTGGGCTGCTTTCATCTCTTCATTATTGTGAACATCAGATGTTATATGCATTGCAATTAACAATTTGGAACAGGGCATAAACTACGTTTGGAATAGTGGAGAGGAGAAAACAGAATAATGTGTGTGTGAATGAGTGGACAAAATCCAATTTGTTTAAAGTTCATTCACATCACAGTGAAAAAGAAAAAGAAATATTCTTTAACACAATAAAAAATTTAACACAATTAAAGTAGTAGGAATAAGTCCAACGTCATTAATGTTGTATTGCTGTTGCTAGATGCCAATGAGTTAGCTTCAATACAAAGCTATTTTACGTACAACTGAATTCAATACTGTTGGCTCTGTGCCTCCCCATGACCTTTGCAGTGTGTAAAGACATTGTTATGGTCCCTGTGACAATTCATTGTGCAGAAAATCTTCCCCTTTTCCTGTTGACCCTCCAGTGAGGTAATTAGCAATAGTAAAATTAATATTATTATGAGCTCAATTTTGTTTATGAAAACATTATTTTTTACTTTTCTTTTTTTAACATTAGCTTATTTTTAATTAAATGTTTTAATAAAAACTCTTACAACTCTTAATTACTCAATATGCAATTCTATAATTTAATTAACCTCAAGAAAAAGTAGTAACGTCCCATAACTGCATGATATACAACATTTTTCTCTCTACTGGGTAAATGCCAGACTATTTTGAAATAGAAAAATGTGTGACACTTGCTCATTTACTCTCCATATCTACCACATAAGCTAGATATTGATAAGTGAAGCGGATTTAGCTGGATTAAATGCAGGTTTTTACCCCTTAGGCACATAACTACTTTGACATTTGTCAATGAAAAGTAGAGCAGGGGAAAACAAGATATTTCTGCAGTTTCTGACCTCACTAGGATAACATACTCTTCCATTCTTTGAAGAACGATATAGTTAGTTACTCGCTCCACTTTGTCTAGTGACAAGTATTTATTGAATATCCAAAGAGCCTTGGTTAAGTGTTCGGCAAATGTCAAAGTTTAGTAGTTTGAACACATGCAGAGAGGCTCTTCTGATTTGCTTCTATAAAGACTGCAATCGAGAAAACCCTATGGAGCTGTTCCATTCTATTACATGAGGTCTCTACTGGTTGACCTTATTGTCTTTATTTAGTCAACTTATCCTCAAACCTAATACCGTTGTGTCTGCACTACAGTAATTACTTGATCAGTCAAGACCCTGATTAACAAATACTTTTCACTTAGTTAAAAAGAAGAGACTGAGGGAGCTGTCCCAGGTTACTGCCCAGAAACACACTTTCCAGTTTTGAAGCCTTGCTCCACACAGGCCTATAGATGAACTAAGTGCAGCTGTTTTGCTCTGGCCAGGAAGAAATGACAAGAGAACCCATTCTCTGGGTGAAGGTATTAGAATGGTCAGTCAAGCCTCTCTGCCTTCTGATCCTCCCTCTTATTGGAGCCCTTAAATTCTACTGAGTAGATGCCTAAAGACACACCAATGCCTCCTGAGGCATATGGAGTGATCGCAGGCCATTGTCCTCTCAGTTAGGTGGCTGGAGCTTTACAGAGTGTCCTGGATAATTTTTTTTTTCAAAAATAATTCCAGACCTTCCTTCCAAGGCAACTTTGGGTGGATTTCAAGCTCCAACTTTCTAGTTATCAGATAAAAATGTTTTCTCAACCCAAGAACTTACTACCATGATTGTTGTTATTAGGTGCCCTGGAGTAAGCTCTGATTTATAAGAGCAGAATGAAACCTTATGCCACTCGCACAACCCCTTAAATCCATTGTAGCTGTCAAGTCAGTCAATCCATTTCGCTGAGGGTCATTTTTTTCTTTCACCCTGACTCTTTACTTTTTTAACTACACACATTATCAATGATAGTTATAAACAATATTTCCATTTTTATTAACACATTTACAGATTAAAATCAGACCACTAATAGTGCTCTATGTTGTTGTTATTGCTTTTAGGTTTCACTGAATCCATTAGGACTTAATCTTAAAAACAGCAGATCTGAACTTGGTCCTATCTGGTGTCATCTTAACAGTCTCTGATATGTAATTATATGTAAGAACTCATATTACAGTCATTGTGTTGATTCGTCTTGTTAAGGGTCTTCTTCTCTAAGCGAGCTCTCCACTCTTCCCAGCATCATGTCTTTTTCCAAGGACTGACTCCTCCTACTAACATGGAAAAATGTATGTGAGACAAAATTCCACCATCCTTGCTTCTGAGGAGCGCCCTGGTTGCTTGTCTTCCAAGACAGACTAGTTTGTTCTTTTGGCAGGCAACGGAGTATTGAGGAGTCATCTCCTACACTACAATTCAAAGGCATCAGTTCTTTTTCCTGTAAACCTAATTCATGTTCCAACTTTCAAACTATTAAGGAGGAAATTAGAAGGCCATGGTTTGGATCAAGCACGCTTTTTGTCTTTATACTGACCTCTGGCTCTTTAGCACTCTGTAGAGGTCCCTGACGGCAAGGTTTCCCAACGCAACAAATCCTTTGATTTCTTGACTGCTACTCTCGATATGCAGATGACACCTTGCTTGCTTAAACTGAAGAAGACCTGATGTACTTGCTGCAAAAGGTCAAAGACTGTAGCCTGCAATATAAATTGAATCTCAGCATGAAGAAGACAAATGTTCTCACCACTGGGCCAACTGACAGCACCAAGATAGAAGGAGAAGAGATTGACATTGTTAACAATTACAGCTTGCTCAGATCCATAGGAAATCAAACATGAACTGCACTGGAAAAATTTGCTGGCATGGCCCACCCCAGAGTGCTGAAGAGCAACAATGTCAGTCTAGACAGATTAGATGCAACTAAATCATGCCATGGTCTTCTCAATTACTTCTTATGCTTCAAAGAGCTGGGCAATGACTAAGAAAGACAGAAGAAGATTAGATGCCTTTGAGTTGTGGTGCTGGAGAAGAGTCTTAAATATACCATGGAATGCCAAAAAGCCCCAAATAGGTCTGTCTTGGAGAGGGTGAGACTAAGTCTCTCCTTGAAGGCTAGGATTTTGAAGCTCTGCCTCACTTACTTTGGGCATGTGGCCAGGAGAGACCAGTGCTTGGAGAAGGACATCATGCTCAGAAGGGTGGAGAGACAGTGCAGGAGAGGGAGGCTGTGGATGAGATGGATTGATATAGTGATTAGGGCAATGAGGGTTAGTGTGTTGGAATTAGTGAGACTGGCTCAGGGAAGGATTCAGAGCTGCTGTACATAGGGTTGCCATACATTGCGGGCAATTCATTGGCACATAAAAACAATCACACACTCTGACAGGTTTGGAAGCAGGAGTGGCATCTACTTCCTAAATAACATGCCTCCAGAAACTCTATAAACTTTGATAAATGTTCATAGTTGTAGAAGGGCTTCAGACCTTTTGTTCATAGGATCACTATGAGTTGTGCTCAACTCGAAGGCAATCAACAACAACAACTCCTCTCACGGATGTGTTGATTGTGGGTCTAAATATAAAGAAATAATTGAAAAATTCAATCATTGATGAAGTTGTATACTGGTCGGTGGTGAGAAAAGTGAATCCTTATCAAAGGCTGTAGTCTTCAACCTTCTGCAGCTATTGTTTCAAGTTCTCACTTTCAACAAGCAAGGTTGCGTCGTGTGCATAATGCAAGTGTTAATGAGTCTGCCTCCATCCAGATGCCATGTTCTTCATACAGTCCGGCTTCTTGAAAGATTTTCTCAACATACAGACTAGACATATGGAGGAAAGACACAACCCTGATAAACAGCTTTCTGATTTTATAGGAATGCAGTGTGTTCCACTGATGATTTAGATAACAACTTCTTGATCTATGTGCACTGCTCTACAGTCTAGTAGTTGAGGTTTCCGCCTCACAATTTAGTCTATCACAATTATTTTACTACATATCCTGTCCTCCCTTACCTACTATCGTATTAATAAAATTTTCATTGTCTAGGTCATTATTCTCAGTACTTTGGCTGTGGCATAACTTTGTCATTTGGTAATGATATAACTTGGCAGTGATCTAATGGCATAACTTGGCAGGCATGTAATGTTGCTGTTAAACTTCATTTTTTGACCAGAAGTATTCAATCTCCACTTTGGTATAACTCCAATTTTCACGTAATGACCTGCCTTTTAGAATTTAACCGTGTCAATAATTGAGGAGAGAGTGTATTCTATTGGAATATAAGCTCGAAGTGAGTAGGGATATTTCCCCCCCATTGATCATATATACCAATGTCCAGGAAGAAAGCCTACAATAAGTAGATACTCAATAACTGTAATACACTTCTCAAAAACTCTACCTGTAATGTAGTGCTCAATCTTGAAGAAGGAACTTGCAAGGGTTACAATCTGATCCCTAATTTTAAATCTAGTACGTGTATATTAGAAAAAAAGGTTTTTTCCTTATAAATAATTATATGTACTTTCACTTTTACTATACTTCAAGATCTTACATTGTCAATAATGAAATGGAATTACTTTAAAAGTTAGGAAGATAAAACCTTTTAGTAGCAACAAAATGCATCCTAGAACAGGTTCAGATAGATATAATTGCAGTGGAAGTTATACATACTGGATATTTAAACTGCCTCAATTCTGATAATCAGAGTTTAGTAAATTTAAAGGGGTTACAAACTGTCATAGCAAAATTGAATTTTCCTGTAGATTACAAAATAGACTTTTATAAAATCTGATTTCTAAGACAGCCAATTGAGACCCTTTAGAGGTGATGACCTCTTAAAGTTCTGATTATCAATCGTTTGTAGTAAATAAGTCTTTAACCTAGACAAATGGTTTTTGCATTTAACCTTTACCACTCATGAGTAGTACTATTGAAGAAAAATGTGATTCAGAATACTAACAGAAAATATTGGTTTGGATATCAAGGAAAGTGGGACTTATATGGACTCCTATATTCAATATTACTGATTCAATATTTTACATACTTCCTTTTATTTAACATACTATTTCCCCCTGTTTCATCACCATATTTATCAACTATGACTATCCATTGCCTGTATTTCTTGTCCACTTTTTTCTGTAAATTTAAACTCTTAAGCTGAAAGCAATTTCTCCACAGTCATCAATGACTTATCTTCCCCCTAAACCAATGTCCTTTTCATTGTTCTTATTTCTTGATCTCTTTGCTATAATGGACATTGATGACTTCTCTGTACTTACATAATTCTCCCCAACTGTAGTTTTTGCAAATCTACAACACTTTGCTCTTAAGTGGTTATCAACCCATTCAATCTTTACCTCTATTATAATCTTGTTGAATATCCACGCACAAAGGTATATATCACCTGATCCCCTCCCCCCTCCTCATCTGCCACCCCGGGATGAATGGATGGATAGATGGACAAATAAAGTTATATATTGGGAGAGTTCCGGTGGTATCTCTCTGTCAGTTCAAATCCACCAGTAGCTTCAGGGGAGAAAACTGTGTAATTACCTCCCATACAATTGTTGTTGTTGAGTGCCACTGAGTTGGAACTGACTTATTGCAGGTTGTCTGTGGTAGTAAATTATGCAAGAAGAGATTGCTCATCCTTCTCTCCCAAAGCAGCTTATAGATTTGAACCATATACTTTTGAGATTGCAGTGTAACTTCTTACCACTGGGCTACCATAGCTCCCTCCATTCAATCAAGTGTATCCCAAAAGCTCTTTGAAGAGTCAGCTATGATTTGGTTCTAGCCCAAAAAGCAGTGAGTTAAGTATATATTATCTAAATACACATACACATATACACATGTGTTTAGAGATCAGAATCATATAGACCAGCTCCACAGTAAAGTCTTTAACATTTAACCATATTTTTATGCATTATTTCTGCTATTTACTTGTTTCTGTATTATTTTAAAGAAAACTAAGAGCCAATCATTTCATCTACAGTTTATTAGTCTTGGGAAAATAAAACTAACTTCACAAATGATAGATGAGATGATGGTGATAAAATGTTTCTGTGCAGTAACAATAATCACTGCCTTTGAAATGAAAAGGTATTCTTAAATACAAATTGCAGGCTACTTGATGGCACATAACAACAACAATAATGGAAAATCAGTGGTGTGCTATCACTCCTTGATAAACTATGTAAATGTTTTCTATGAAATGTATATGTAGCAAGAATAAAAACCAGATTAAAATGCAATTCCTTTGGGAATTATTTTTTATTTTAACTCACTGCCTTGACCCAAAATTCTTCATTAAAATTGCCTTTAGTATGTCCTTTCTTAAAACTTGGCACTTTGTATTCCTACATATTGCAATATACAAAATACATACATTAAATATTAAAGCAAATCCTAAATAACATGCCTCCAGAAACTCTATGAACATTGATAAATGTTGATAGTTGCAGAGGGGCTTCAGGCCTTTTGTTCATAGGGTTGCTGAGTCCTATTCAACTTGAAGGAAATCAACAACAAAAAAATGATTCTAGAATTAAAATGGCAAATAGGTATAGAGTCCAGTCCTTGCCTTGGTACAAATGAGGTTACTGCCACGTCTAGGATTTAAATGATGTACATTTCATAAGGGTCTGAACTTTGGTGGAAGTATCACTTTCTGATTGTGAGTTAGCACCTGAGGGGTCAATGAGGCTGACAACAGTGAGGGGAAAAGAGATGAGATACAATTCACCCACACGTGCAGGACCTGAACGAACTGCCACTACTGAGCACAGTTTCAGGACGTATATTACCAATTCTCTTAGCGCTTCCATGGCTCAGAGAGGCAAGCGCATCTGTGGAGAAGTTCTTCAAGAAGACAACTACTTTTCAGCCCATGTCCTTCACCCTCTCAGACAAAGTCTCTTGCACAGTGCAAAACTGCTGTTTTAGAAGTGTATTGTGAGGATAAACAATCTAGTCTCATACACAGGTAAATGACAAAAGTCACAGGGTTTTAACATCCATCTGTCCCCTCCTAGAAATCCTCTTCTAATAAGTACAAGTATCAACTATGTGATAGGTTCCTTTTATTCTCAGCTTCTTGTCATGCGGAGTCTCACAAGACATGGCCAGCATTCTTTAATGATTACAGCAGAACTATTCAAAATGTTCATCCCCTGTTCTCATTCCCTCACTAATAACTTGTTGTTGTTGTTGATTGTCTTCAAGTTGAGCATGACGCACAACAGCAATCCTATAAACAAAAGTCCTGAAGCTTCTCTACAACTATTGACATTTATCAAAGTTCTATTTGTTTTCTTGGTAGTCCATGGTATGTTTAAGACTCTTCTCCAACACCACAACTCAAAGGCATGTATTCTTTTTCTGTCCTTAATCATTGTCCAACTTTCTGAAGCACAACAAGTAATTGAGAAGAGTGCCCTGGATTAGGTGCACCTTTGTAACAAGACTGACATCGTTGCTCTTCAGCACGCTGGGGAGGTCCATTACAGCAACTTTTCCCAGTGCAATTCATCTTTTGAATTCCTGACTGCTGGGGTTGAGAGTGCAGATTGTGGGTCCAAGTAAGCTGTAATTGCTAACAACCTCAATCTCTGTTCCATCTAATGTGGTGTAACTGGCCCAGTGGTGAAAATCTTTGTTTTCTTGATACTGAGCTTCAATCCATATTGAAGGCTGCAGTCCTTGACTTTCTGCAGCAAGCGCTTCAGGTTCTCCTCAGTTTCAGCCAGCAAGGTTGTGTCATCTGCATAATGCAGATTGTTGATAGATCTTCCACCAATCCTGATACCACATTTCTTCTCATAGAGCCCAGCTTCCCAGACAATCTGTTCTGTATAGAAATTGAAAAGGTATAGAGATAGGACACATCTCTGGCATACACCCTTCACAATTTTAAACCATGCATGTGTTTGCTTGCTCTGTTCTGACAACTGCTTCTTGGTCTAAGTATAGGGTTCGCACTAGCATGATCAAGTGTTCTGGGATTCCCATTCTTCTCAGAGTCAGTCACAGTTTGTCGTGATCCACACAGTCAAACACCTTTGCATAATCAATGAAACTAAGATAGATATTCCTCTTGTACTTCCTGCTTTCAGCCAAGATACTAACATTAATCTAACATTAGTTAGAATATCCCTAGTACCATGACCCCTTCTAAACGCAGCCTGCACTTCTGACAGTTCTCTGTTGATGAGCTTTTCCAGTCATTTTTTTTAGGTGATCTTCAGCAGAATCTTGCTTTCATATGATATTAATTATATTGTCTGATAATTTCCACACTCTGTCAGATTACCTTTATTTGGAATGGTAACAAATAGATCTTTTCCAGTTAGTTGGCCAAGTGGTTGTCCTCCAGATTTCTTACGTTACATTAATCTTTCATAATTATTTCATGTGATCAAAGATGAAGCTTTACAAGTCTGTGGAAAAAATTTATTCACTCCTAAAGAAAATTTCAGTCCATGCGAACACATATTGCAGCAAGTTCCCATGGGAATGGAAGACTTGACCACACTCAGAAACTAAATTAAGGATCTGCCCAATGGGTCCTTCTATTGTCAGGTACAAGCTATTCATTCAAAGACACAATAAAACAACCATAGAAGCCTTCTGTATTTATCCAGATATCTAACATTATGTCTTTATCGAAGGACTGGTCTCTCCTGACAACATGACCCAAGTGTGTGAGTCAGTTTTACCTTCCTGCTCTCTAAAGAGCATGCTGGTTGGACTTCCTCCAACACAGATGTGTTTGTTCTTTTGGCAATCCATGAGATATCCCATAATTGCCACCACCAAAGTTCAAAGCATTGATTTTTCTTCAGTATCTCTTAATGATTTTCCATATTTAACATATGAAGCAAATGAAATACTATGTCTTAAGTCAGGCAAAACTTTGCTTCAAAAGTTGCATTTATGCTCTTCAGCACCTACAAGAGGTCGTTGACAGTGGATTTGTTCAATGTCACCTATCTTTGGATTTCTGACTACTGGTACCATGGAAATTATCAAATAATAACATTAATATCACAAACAAGTAAAATCTTTCCGAATATTATTTAAACAGAGCTGAAATAGTATACTGGCTGGGAAGTACCCGACATTCAAGCTGAATTAGAAGAGGCAGATATCTTTGCTCATGTCAGACGGGTCTTGGTTGTGATTATAGACTATCAGAAGGTGTTTGTCTTTTGTTGACTGTGCAAAGTCATTTCATTGTGGGAATCATAACACTTAATCGTACTCAGAAAAACTAAAACAAGAAACTTGTGTCCAAACAGAACAAGGCAACACTATAGTTTAAAATTGGTGAAGGTGTGCATCACATTTCATCCTGTCTGCTGACCGAATCTTTTAAAAAGTTGGACTGTATAAAGAGTATCAGGACTGGAGAAAGAGACATCATAAATGTGCATTATGCAATGACATAATCTTGCTTCTGCAAGGGAGAAGAACTGGATACACAGAACATTGAAGTTCACAGCCTTCATTATGGATTATATCGCAGCATCAAGAAAACAAAAATAATCTTCACAACTGGCCCCTAATGATATATGGAGGGAATAAAAGATGAAATAGTAAATTATTTCATCTCACTTAGTTCTTCATATAATGGTCATAATAACAGTAGACAATATTAGATGCATTGTGCTGGAAAAATCTACTGTCAAGAATCTTTGCATAGTGCAAAAGAACAAGAATGTCAGTTTCAAGACTAAGGTTCTCTTGACCCAAGCCAAGATATTTACAATTGCTAATTATGCATCTGAAAGTTGTACAGTGAATAAGGATCACGTAATTCACACCTTGATCTGTTATGTTAGAGAAGAGCCGTGAACATCCAATGGACAGGCAAAGGAAAGAAAACAAGCCTCTTTTGAAGAATTACAACCAGGATTCTCCTTAGAGTTGTCTCATTTACTTGGGGCAAGTTGTCACGAGGGTTCAACCCTTGGACAAAGACATCATGCTTGGAGATGTGGAGGATCACATAAAAAGATGAGACCCTTAAATGGATGTATTGACACAGTGATTATGGCAATAAACTTGGATCATATTAGAGACCAAGAGGACAGAGCAGGGCACAGCGAAGTTCAGATACGTTGTTTATAGTGTTGCTGTGAGTTGTGACTGACTTGTTAAACCCCACAACAACAACAACAATCTATCATGAGTGTTATCTGTGAGTGCAAGTAAAATGAAATTATTGCCAATTTCAATCTTTTCTCCTTTTACCATGATGTTGTTTATTGGGCCTGTGGTGATGATTTTTGTCTTCTAGATGTTGAAGTATAATCTATACTAAAGGCTATAGTCTTTCATTTCTTTAGCATTTCCAGTCATCTTCACTTTCTGCAAACAAGGGTGTGTCATCTGCTTAACACTAGTTGGGGATGAACCTTCCTCCAATTCTAGGGCCATACTCTTCTTCATATAGTATTGTTGTTCTTGTTAAGTGCTGTTGAGTCACAGATGACTCATCGCAACCCTATGAACAAAAGGCCTGAGCACTGTTCATAGAGTTTCCAAAGGAAAGCCATTTTGGAAGTGGATGTCACTCCCGCTTCCAGGCTTGTTTTAATTGGGAAGCTACCAACAAGAGTTTTTAAAAAGGAGGCCTTATCACATGGCCTCACTTCCCTTAGTGAATCAACATTCCACCCTAGTGCTCACCACTCCCATCCTCTGTAGAACCATCTCCTGCAGAAGACTTTCAAAGCTAAAGTATAGCTTCCAAATTATTTGCTCAGCATACAAATTGAATAGAAATGAAAAAAGGAAACAACATTGACACACACACTTTCCTGATTTACAAACCATGTTTAAAACCTATTTAGTCAAAAGACTAATTCTTGATGTATTCACTTTTTCACATAACCACAAGTGTTCTAGAATTCCTTTTCTCCTCATTGTTATCTAGAGTTTATTAAGACTGACATTCCCAAATGCCTTTACATACTCAGAAAATACAATAAACATCTTTACAGCATTCTATGCTTTTATCCAAGATCCATCTAACATCCGAAATTATATTCCTCATTCTAAAATCTTCTCTGAAATCCAGCCTGAATTTTTGAAAATTTACTGTCGATTAACTGTTCCATCCATTTGAAAATAACTTTCCGCAATATTTTACTTGAATGTGATAATAATGATATTATTCAATAATTTTAGCTCTGTTTGGTCACTATTTTGGTGAAAGGAAAAATTACTAATCTCTTCTAGTCAGTTTGCCAGGTAATATCTTCCAAATTTTCTTAGTATAGACCAGTATGTCCAGTGATGCAACTATGCTGAAACACTTTAACTGGTTTTCCACAAATTTTTGAAAGCTTAATTATCCCCCCCAATATCTTCCCTGTGGTTTGACCTTATTTTTATGTACTATGGCTTCTATGGGTACTATGATACTTCTTGAAATTCTTTATGGCGCAGGGACTCTGTGTATTCATCTTTCTTTGATGCTTATGCATCATTCCACTCAATATTTTATCCATAGGATATTTCAATATTGCAGCTTGAGGCTTGAGGGGTTGGGTTTTGTTGTGGTTGGTTGTTTTTTTGGTGGGTTTTTTTTTTGTTGTTGTTGTTGTTCTTTGTTTGCTCCTCCTTCAGTTCTTTTAGGTTGAGAAATTCTGTGCATATTCTTTTTTTAAAAAAATTATTTATTTTCCATTGTCATGTGCCATCGAATCAGATCTGACTGGCACTGGATGAAAGTTCCCCTCCTCCATCAGAGCAGCTGGTGGATTCAAACCGATCACCTTTGGTATTACAGTACAGCTTCTTGCCACTAGGCCACCAGAGCTCCCTGTGTATTCTTTTCTTTTGGTTTTCTAATTTCAGGCCTTACCAAATTTTGTCATAATATTTTGCCTTCTCTCTTGGAGTTACCTTTGAAATCTTCTCTTCAGTTCATTTATTTCAGCAGCCATCTCCTTGATTTGACTTCTCTCCACAGACTAGCAAATTTCAGGACTTCTTCTGAGATTCATTTTGATCTTTTCATTCTTTCCTGTTTTCTTAATGACTTCACTTTCTTTATCTTTGGATTTAGTGCTTGGTGTGTGCATATGAATAATTATTATATTAGTAGGTCTTCATTCTATACAGTTGGATGTTTTCTTATCACTGACAGCTCTAGACTCCACAATAGACCTTGAAATGCTCTTTTTCTTGATAAATGTAAGCCATTCCTCTTCAGCTTTTCAATTTTGACAGATCATATGTTTATCAGATTTAAAGTGGCCAATACTGGTCCGTCTCAGCTCACTCATGCCTACAGTATTGATCTTGGTACTTTCTATTTCATTTTTAGCAACTTTCAAATTTTCCTGGACTCACATTCTATACACCAGTTATTAATGGATGGCTGCACTCTTTCTCTGCATTTGTGTCTTGTCATATCAGAAAGTTATGGTCCTTCAGTCGGTGCAAGCTTTTATGCTTTGTTGTAGTTATGTACCGTCAAGTTAGAAACAATTAATACCTGACCATCAGTGGGTTTTCACAGGCTATAAATCACAGGAGAGGAGAGAGTCTATTTTTCTCTTCCTGGAGCAGCTGGTGGATTTGAACTGTGTGCCTTTGGGTTGGCAACATAATTCCTTTACCATGTGGCCACCAGAGCTCCATTTACTATGCTTTTGAATAAAGAAACAGCTATCTAGGATCCCAGCAGAAACAGCTGTTGAGTATTTCCCTGATTATGAAAACTATTGTCAATTCAAAAGATCTATTTCCAGAAAACCTCCATGCTGCCTTTTCTGAGTTTCAGTTCCATCTTCCTCATCCCACTTCACAATAAAGTATGGCTCCTTTATTATATACATATAATATTAGCTTCTTAAAAAGAACAATCCTATAGAATACAAGGGCACAAGCTATGGCCCCCTTCATTTGCATTTCCATCCTTGGTTAGCTTGGTCTAAAGGAGTCCACCTGGCTCTCAGTTTCATGTTATTTCCACCTATTGTTTTTGCCTCATTCCTGTGTCTGTGAATGTCCTGTGGCCTAGTGGTAAGAAGCTGTGATGTATTCTAAAAGGCATGCCGTCTGAATCCACCAGCTGTTCCATGAGAGAAGGGTGAGTGATCTCTGCTGAGATTTACTGCCTCTTGAAAATTCACTGGAGGGTCAGCTATGAGTGAATTCCTTCTAACTGAAGCCCAACAATGACTGATAAGATGGAGATATGGTTTGTTGCTCATATAAAGGTCACATATGAATGACACCAGGAATCAAAATGTCTGAGCACTGTCTTTGTATTTTGTTGTAATAGAACTTTAATATTGTGACCTGTGTAAATCTTCCTGTTGGATGTAACCATTTTTGGGTCTTCGGAGGAGCTGACCCGCCAGTTGTCTCAATTCTAATTCTTTTCTTATCCTTATTTTTTTCCTTTCTATACAGCACGCCTGCCAAATAAACACTTTTGCTTGGCTTTATGCAATGACAGTGGTTACTGGATTTTCCCTCCTCCAACAACAACCATGTCATTATGATAGACTCTGGAGGTAACTGCTCTTCTGAAATCTGTCCACCATCGATGAACCGGCTGGTATTTGAAATACCTGTGGTATAGCTTTCAGCATCACAGTGATTATTAAATGTAGGCCTTTTTAAAAATGTTTTTTCAGTTCTTGCTGGCTACTGGTCTGTACTGTACATGCACATTGGAATCTGATAATTTTTTAAAGAAAAACTTATGGTAGGAAACAGGATTGCAAGGATTTGGAGCATACTGTATTTGTATGTAAATCATGCCTTCTCCTTTTTTTATTCCTTCCTTGTCCTCCCTCCCCAGGACATATTTATGTATTCCTCTTATGCTGATGTGTTTTTATAATGATCTGTGAAAAAAGTAGTAGAGTGGACTTACAAAAAGATCTGGCTAAAAAGTTGGAAAAATCTTAGAATATCTGTATTCTTTGTTATACATGTTCTTAAATGGAAGTATTTGACGTGTGTGTGTGTGTGTGAGAGAGAGAGAGAGAGAGATGTGTGTCCCTTATATGCACGTGTGTTTGCATTCTATGAAAAACTTGGTTCTTCATAGTCAATGTTTCCTAGAAAGCTTAACTGACTTCTGGTAAAACACATAATTAAAAAACAAAACAAAACAGAAACTTCTTTGGTTTACAAATGAATTTAGGCTTTACCGTACAGGCAACATGGAGCATACACAAATGTAAAATTTTGCAATATTATAAAGTATCATTTGCACATCAAATTATCAATGTAGAGAACAGG
Source organism: Elephantulus edwardii (assembly GCF_000299155.1). Taxonomy (NCBI): domain Eukaryota; kingdom Metazoa; phylum Chordata; class Mammalia; order Macroscelidea; family Macroscelididae; genus Elephantulus; species Elephantulus edwardii. Next base: position 22,743,924 of record NW_006399764.1, on the reverse strand, counting down.
CTAGAGAAGCTGGGATTGGAGTTAGCCCAATTAAGAAGTGAGAGCAAGATTTCAAGGGCAGGAACTCTATGTGAAAGGGTTTGTAAATTTGAAAGTTCCTACAAATGTTAGTCGTTATTGTTATCCTGGAAGTTAAGCCTCCTTGGATTAGGTTGTAAGAGAGAGCTGCATTAGGAAGATTTCCTGCCACAATGGAACTTGTCATAATGAGATTCCCTTATATTATAACTAAAGGCCAAAGTGCAAAACTAAGCTGCTGCCTGACTGTTTTGCAGGACAATAGCCCAGCTGTCTATTGAAATAACCCTTCTGCTGAAAAGGACTCTTATTATAGCAGTGTCTCTTGGTACTACAGAAAACCATCTAAAACTGTGTCCCAGTGTGTTTCTTTTAAGAGTGGCCTTTCTCTGCAATGAATTTTCCCAAAAGTAACCTAACTTAAATGGCACATAAATCTCCCATTTGCCATTTACTATGTAGATAATAACAAGCATCTTAATAAGAAAATGTAGATGTCATTACACTTGGTCAAATTTACTCTTAATTGACTAGCTAATAGTCTTGGTGAATTTTACACCCTTTGTCAATGGTGATACCATTGAATACAGGTTCTGGGGCTACTTCCTGATTTTCATTCTAAAATCAAACACATTAATATTATCTGGCTCTCTCTCTTTATAATTACTTTGGTCTCAATACAACAGCAATTTCTTCAGAGCTCATTGTATGTTAGAATGAAACCTGGGGATTTGGGATGTTTTAATTACAAAGAGCTTTCAGGTTTATATTCCCTGTTGTAGCAAAGGTTGCTATGGATCGGAGCCCACTTGGAGTCAATGGAAAGCTCCCTTTCTTCCTGCTTCTCTTCAGTCCTTCCTTATTAAAACCTCTGAAAGCCCACTGGAGGGTCAGCTGTGAGACTATCCTGACTTGACAGCACATGTCAATAACAATATTAAAAGAGGGAGCTCAGGTAGCATGTCAGCTGCTCCACTTCAGAAAGATGGGCGACCTGACAGCTTTTTGGAAGGTGAACTGTGCACCAGCTCTGACTTGAAGGCAATGAGTGAGTGAGGAGTCTTCAAAGACTGGAAAAGAATGTGGGGGACATGGCTGAATACCAGATGTCTCTGCAGATTTATCAACACAAAATCAAACCCACTGCTCTGGGTTGGTTATGATTCAAGGTGACCCTCCAGTTATTGCTGTTGTACCAAGTTGGAACCGACTCACAGCTGGTCTAATGGCCTGCGTGAAGATTGTCCATCCTTCTCCCACCTAGCAGAGGGTGGATTTGAACTTCATGCCTTTGGGATTGCAGAGCAGTTTCTGACCACTGAGCCACCAGAGTTCCCTGACGCTCTAGGAGGAGCAGATTTCTTCATCTTTCTCCTCCAGAGTGGTTGGGGGAATCAAACCATAAGCCTTTCCATTTGCAGCTGAACATACATAGATCATCACTGAATAAGTCATTGACTCGAGCAAGATTAAAGTTTAGGAGAAGGTCTTTTGACATATTCCTAAGGTTTCCCTTGAAAGAACTACCCAAGTGGCCATCAGAAGGTGGTAGAAGGGAAGCAGCTACCATTTCTTTTGACTGAATCAAGGCAAAGTGTGAAGCTTCTGAGTCAGAAACTAAGGAATTTTTCAGAATTTTTAGTCATCAGATGCAGACCATACATCTACGTATGTCTGAATGGAAGCTTGGAGGCATGGCGACCCTCCATAGTGACAAGTTAGGATTCTGGAGAGCAATAGATCCAGTTAGGGATGGGCTGGCATTTTGACTGTTTCCAGGCAAGCCCGTAGGACACAGAAACCTTAAAATGATTGGCTTTGTTATAAATTAATTAGATTAAAACTCCAGTTTTTCAGTTTACTCCCAATTTTTATATATGAAGACTAGGTATGAACAGGTTTACAGGTTTATCCTAGAGAGGGTTAAACCAGGTTGCTCCTTGAAGGCAAGGATTCTGAAGCTTCATTTGACATACTTTAGACTTTTTGCAAGGTGGAATCAGTCCTTGGAGAGGGATGTCATTCTTGGGAGGGTAGAGGGACAGCACAGGAGAGGAAGACCTTCGAGATGGATTGATTCAGTCACTGGGGCAATGCAGATAGGTGTGTTGGAGATAATAAGATTGACAAGGGATAGAGCAGGGTTTAGGGCTGTTATACAAAGGGTCGCTGTGAGTCTCAGGGGACTCGATGGCACATAACAACAACACAGCTATAATAATAGTAGGTATTATGCCCTGTCACCTCAATTGTCCTTTCTGTTATTCTACATGTGTTCTGTTGTACATAGGGTTTTCAGAGGCCTGCTATTTCGGAAGTGGATGACCAATCCTTCTTCCTAGTCTGTCTTAATCTGAATGTTCAGATTTAGAGAAGTATCCATCACTTGGAGGCAAGGATCCTGAATCTTCATCTGACATACTTTGAACATGTTGTAAGGAGGGACCTGTACCTAGAAAGGGACATCATGCTTGGGAGGATGGAGGGAGAGCGCAGGAGGGGAAGGCCCTCTATGAGGTGGACTGATTCAATGACTGGGATAATCAGGATGGGTGTATCAGAGACAGTGTGATCGATACAGGATAGAACAGAGTTTAGGGCTGTTGTATACAGGGTCGCTATGAGTCGCAAATGACTCGACGGACATAACAACAACAATAATTATACCCTGTTAGGCTGCTAATGGTTCAAATCTTCCAGCTTTTCTGTGAAAGGAATATGGTCAGTTTCCTCCTTGTACAGATTTACGGGCTCAGAAACCTGACTGAGGGTTGCAATGAAGCGGAACCAACTGGGAAACAGTGGGTTTTACCTCACAGGCCAGTATGAGTGTCAACAAAGCCAACTCATGTGAGACATGCAAGATATTTTCTGACCTCAACCTTTCCAAGGGTAATGTTTTCCAAGGGGTTAGTTATTGTTGTCATAACCACTGCTACCAACTTGATTCTACCTCATAGCAACCCTCCATGCGACCTTCAGTGAGTTTCCGAGGCTGTAAAACTTTACAGAAGGATCTTACCTATTTTTCATCCTCAGATCAACTGGTGAACTGACACGACAGCCTTTTAGCTAGCAGCCAGGTAAGTAGTTATACAGAAACATGCATCAGCCTTTTTTTGTACATTAAATTGAGTCGCTTAAGCAATTTTAAAGTATGTAAGGAATGGTGGAAGAAGGAAGGGCTATCTCCTTCCATGCAATCAATTGCCTCTGAAAACCCACTGGAGGGTCAGCTATGGGTTGCTTCTGACTCTGTGGGTACACAACTACCACCACCAACACCACAGCAACAAGGAATGGTTAATTGATGCTACATTCTATTTTCATTATGGCCTTATAAAAATTATTGCTCTAACAGTAAATACCTGAGTAGTTCAAAAGGTTAAGTATTGAATACTAACTGGAAGGTGGGTAGTTCAAACACACTTAAAGACACCTTCCAAAACGTCACAGCTCTGAGCAGTCAATGGAGCCCTTCTACTCTGTCCATCTGAGGTCATCGTGGGTCGGAAGTGACTCAAAGGTTCCTAACAACAAAAGTCTCCTACTCAAGACTGTTCACTAAGGAGCACTCTTTTCTTCTTAGGAACTGCACGACATCCGCAAATCAAGTAATCTCTCTCTTAATGCCTCCTTTTCCATTGAGTAACCAGTGATCTCTGTGCAAGGGCAAATTCAGAAGAGCATTCGGTGGATACAATGTGTGGAGGTGGAGAGCAAAATGCCACTCTGGAGGCTATTAAAATCAGCAAAAATGTTCTGCACAGTTACGGCACACATTACAGCACACTGTGTTTTTAACTTAGTCCCTATTCAGAGGCCACCAGCTCCTTGTGACATCTGTGTCATGCAGGCTGACAATCCTTAGTCAACTCTCTGATGTCTGGCCCAAGGCTTTATTAAGGGCTTTAGATTTATTAGATGTAGTAGAGTTGACTTGGTACCCTGGTGGACTATTCTATATATTCTATATAGATTCTATATACACTCTATATATATATTACGCTTTAAGAATATATTCCACATATTTACTCTTTCATGACTCACTGCTTTGTGTCACTAGGAATTGGGTCTGTGGTTTATTTTTCTTTAGGGAAAAAACCCAACAGCTTTCCTTTGATATGATTCTTTATTTTCCCTGTCTGCTTTCAAAATGCCAGTATTTCAAAACACTGTAATTATATCCAGTATTTCAAATACCCAGTATTTCAAATTCCAAATGCATTATGCATCACATTTTGTTTTTAAAAAATTAGATTATAGGTCTGAGAGTATGCACTGCTTAAGAGGCAAGGGAATTGGATGCATGAGTTGTGCACTTATCCTTAATTTCCCTATATTCTCACAGTGATTATTCATGACATTTATGAACCTACATTGATTTATCACCAGATGAAGGTTTAAAGTGCCCAATAATTTTAAAACAAGCATATACTTACAATAATGAACTTAAAGATAGAATCAACTGATTGAGCAATAGTAAACCTGACAAGACGGACGACGAAGGGTGTTTCTATAAACATTCAGAAAACCTCTTGATTTTTATTTCCATTTTCTCCTAATGCACTTCTAAGACAAACAAAATAGAAACACATACAAAAATGCATGTGTCATCATGAGGAAGCTAACAAGTGACAATATACACATTTCAAAGTTTGAATTAATTCTCATGGGAGAATCAAATCTAGCCAGTTGACACGTTTTGTCTGGCCAAGGCAGTGCTTAAAATGAACTGGAATTTTCTTCATATAGCTCTTTTTACATCCCCAGTTATATCTAAATATTTCATCTTCTTAGTGGTTGTTAATAATGGTATTGACTAATAATGGCACAACTAATTTCCTCTTCAGAATTCTCTTTTTTAATATAGAGGAATGCAGGTGACTTAGATATTTTGTACCCTGCCACTTTCCTCGAACCTTTGCATTGTTGCTGTTGATTGTCTTGAAGTCGAGCACGACTCATAGTGATCCTATCAACAAAAGGCGTGAAGCCCCTCCACAACTATTGACATTTCTCGAGATTCATAGAGTTTCCAGACGCATGTTGTTTAGGAAGTGGATGCCATTCCTGCTTCCAAAACTGTCATCGCATCTTATTGTTGTTATGTGCCATTGAGTTGCCTGCGATGTATAGCAACCCTATGTACAGCAGCTCTGAACCTTTCCCTGTCCTGAGCCAGTCTCATTAAATCTGAAACACCAACCCCCATTGCTCCAGTGATGTATCAATTCATCTCATCTGGGGTCTTTCTCTCCTGCACTGTCCATCTACCCCTCTGAGCATGATGTCCTTCTCTAAAGACCCATCTCTCCTGGCCACGTGCCCAAAGTAAGTGAGGCAGAGCTTCAAAATCCTAGCCTCCAAGGAGACACTTGGTTTCACCCTCTTCAAGATAGACCTATTTGTTTTCCTGACAGTACATGGTATGTTCAAGACTCTTTTCCAGCAGCACAACTCAAAGGCTTCTATTCTTCTTCTGTCATCTTTAGTCATTCCCCAACTCTCTGAAGAATAACAAGGAATTGAGAAGACCATGGCCTGGATTAGGTGCACTTTTGTATCTAGACTGACATCGTTGCTCTTCAGCACTCTGGAGAGGTACATGACAGCAGATTTCTCCAATGCAATTTGTCTTTTGATTTCCTGACTGCTGGTGTTGAGAGTGTTGATTGTGAATCTGAGCAAGCTATAATTGCTAACAACCTCAATCTCTTCTCCATCTATTATGGTGCTGCCAATTGGCCCAGTGATGAGAATCTTTATCTTCTTGATGTTGAGCTTCAATCCATATTGAAGGCTACAGTATTTGACCTTTTGCAGCAAGTGCTTCAGGTCTTCTTCAGTTTCAGCAAGCAAGGTTGTGTCATCTACACATCGTAGGTTGTTAATGAGTTTTCCTCCAATCTTGATGCCACACTCCTCCTCATAAAACCATGCTTCCTGAATGATCTGTTCTGCGCACAAATTGAAAAGGTATGAGGACAGGATGCATCCCTGACACACTCCTCTCCTGATTTTGAACCACGCAGTGTTTTCTTGACTACTTCTTGGTCCAAGGATTGACCTTGTATAGATATGATCAAGTGTTCTGAGATTCCCATTTTTGTCAAGGACCCTGCCATTTCCTTTGCATTAGTTCTGGGTAATTTCTTGTTGAATATCTGGGATTTTCTATTACTAGAATCATATCATCCACAAAAAAAGTTTTACTTCTTCCTTAACAATCTGGATGTCTTTTCTTGTTTCTTGCCTATTTGTCCAGCTAAGACTTCCAGTACAATATTGAACAAAAAGGATGATAAAGAATATAATTTTGTGGCTCCCATTCATATGTGTTATGCTTTAATTTCCTTTCTGTTACAAATGATGCTGGCTTTTGGTTTTATGCTCTTAATTATGTCAAAGATACCAGTTTATTAATATTTTGGTGCGATATTAGGAAAGGGTGTTCAAGTTTAACAAATGAATTTTATTCAATGTCAATCATGATTTATGTTTATTTTCCATTATTTTATTTGTCAAATGACTTCTATTGATTAATTTTTGTAATGCTGAACCATTTCTGTATACTTGGCATGGATAATACTTGGTCATCATGCCTTAAGTTTTTTTTTTAATTTATACAGCATTGGATTCTGGAATAGGATTCTGTTCAGGATTTTAGGATCTCTATATAGGCATTTGACTGCGTGGATCATAACAAACTGTGGCTGACTCTGAGAAGAATGGGAATCCCAGAATATTTAATCGTGCTAATGCAAAACCTATACTTGGACCAAGAGGCAGTCATCAGAACAGAGCAGGGCAACACTGCATGGTTCAAAACTGGGAAGGGTGTACGCCAGGGATGTGTCCTATCTCCATACCTTTTCAACATGTATGCAGAGCAGATTATCCGGGAGGCTGGGCTCTATGAGGAGAAGAATGGTGTTAGGATTGGTGGACGATCTATCAACAATATGCTTTATGCAAATGACACAACCCTGCTTGCTGAAACTGAGGAGGACCTCATGCACTTGCTGCAGAGGGTCAAGGACTGCAGCCTTCAATATGGACTGAGGCTCAATGTCCAGAAGACAAAAATTCTCACCACTGGACCAATCAGTAGCATCAGGATGGATGGTGAAGAGATTGAGATTGTTCACAGCTTCAGTTTGCTCGGCTCCACGGTCAACACTCTTGGCACCAGTAGCCAGGAAATCAAAAAACGTATTGCGATGGGAAAGTCTGCTGTTAGGGACCTCTCTAAAGTACTGAAGAGCAACGGTGTCTCTCTGGAGACTAAGGTGCGCCTGATACAGGCCATGGTCTTTGCAATCACTTGTTATGCATCAGAGAGTTGGACTACGACTAGGGAGGATAGAAGGAGAATTGACGCCTTTGAGCTGTGGTGCTCGAGAAGAGTATTGAATGTACCATGGACTGCCAAGAAAATAAACAGATTCATCCTAGAGAGGGTTAAACCAGGCTGCTCCTTGGAGGCAAGGATTCTGGGGCTTCGTCTGACATACTTTGGACATGTTGTAAGGAGAGACAGGTCTTTAGAGAGGGACGTCATGCTTGGTAGGGTGGAGGGACAGCGCAGGAGGGGAAGACCCTCTATGAGGTGGATTGATTCAGTGACTGGGGTAATCGGGATGGGTGTGTCAGAGGCAATGAGATTGGCAGAGGATAAAGCACGGTTTAGGGCTGTTGTAGATAGGGTTGCTATGAGTAGTAAATGACTAGACGGCACATAACAACAACATATAGGAAGGATAATAGTCTATAATTTTTTTATTATATTGGTATCTCTGACTACCTTTGGGATCATGTCCATACTGAATTCATAGAATGATTAGCATTTATCTCATACTTTTCTGTTTCATGAAATTGTTTAAACAGAAAGAACTCAGCTCTTCTCTGAATGTTTGGTAAAATTTTCCGTTGAAGTCTTCTGGACCACACATCCTAATTATTAGTATTTGGAATGGGAGAACAATTCCTTGTCATTTTTATAATTTTTTCTTTTGTACTGTATCCAAATTTTTTACCTAACTCAGAAGATACTTGAACTTCTGACACAAATGTCAGGTATGCCTCAGTTTCAGCCAGCAAGCTCATGTCATTTGCATAACATAGGTTGTTGATGAGTATTCCTCCAGTCTGGACGCTGCATTTCTCCTCTTAGAGCCCAGGCTCCTGAGTGATCTGTTCTGCATATAGATTGCAAAGATATGGTGATATGATGCATCCCTGGTGTACACATTTCCCGATTTTCAACCATGCAGTATTTCCTTTCTCAGTTCTGACACCTGCCTCCTGTTCCAAATATAGGTATTGCATAAGCACAATCGTATCTTCTCGGGTTCCCATTCTTCTAAGAAACAGCCATAGTTTGTTGTGATCCACATATGTTTTTGCATAGTCAATGAAACACCGATAGACATTCTTCTCTACCTCTGCTTTCCCATTTTGGGGAGCTAAGATCCATCTAACATTGGCTATAATATCCCTATTGGCATGGCCTCTTTTAAACCCAGCCTGTATATCTGGCAGTTCTCTGTTGATGTGCTGTTTCAGTCATTTTCAGCAGTCTTGATTGCATGTGATATTAATGATATTGTTTGAAAATTTCCACACTCTGTCCGGTCACCTTTTTTGAATTTGAATAAATATATACCTACCTCTTCCAGTCAGTTGGCCATGTGCTTGTTTTCCAGATTTCTTGGCACAACCTAGTAACTGTATCTAATTCAATGTTAATTAATTAGTAAATACAATGTTTGCAAGAATTTATCCATTTATTCTAGGTTTTCAAACTTGTTGGAGTTCTGTTTTTCATAACATTCAGTTAGGTTTCCAAGGTTGAACACCACAATGGGAGGGGACTGTCCCTCCTCTCCCCCACTGTGTGCAATTCAACTAGTGGATTGAAAAATATCTGAGACACGTGATCTTTGGGTTAGCAGGATAACTCTCTCTGGACTATGCCACACTAATCAGAATTCATTTTATTTTATTAAAGTTTGTGTTGTTGTTAGAATGCACAAGTTGAGATTTGGAGCATCTCACATCCAAATACCCATCACTATAGAATGAGTTGCAAAACAGTCTTGTGTCTGGCAATACACAGCCTGCATGGAGATCACGACCTTCCATTTTGCCCCTCAGAATGAAAATCCTGTAAAGCAATGCTTGGCAATAACAAACAAAGAAATGATACAAATGCATTGCAGACATTACCTGCACATGTGAGTTAACAAAATCAGGATGCTATTGTACGTTCAGTGGAATCCTTACCACCATGGGGAAGCATCCAGCTGCTAGCCAAAAGGTTAGTGTTTCAAACTCATCAGTGCTCAGAAATCTGCTCCCATATAATCACAGCCTAGGAAACCCGTGAGGCGTCATCCTGCTTTATCCTATAAGGTCATAATTGACTCAACGTGGCCACAACAATACTGTAGTCATCAGGATCTGGAGATTTGAAAAATGTGATCCCGGAAGATCCACAAGCTAAGAAACCCCATGAGGAAGTTCCACTTTTTCTTCGCAGGCAACCCTGACCCAGCCGGCCTGCAGTAAATCTATACTTCTAGATTGTTCTCTTGATCCTTCCCTTTGACATAACTTATAAGGATTTTCCTATGTTGTTAAATAGTCTCCTAAATGCCTTATAAACTTGAAATATGAGCCATTATTTCTGTTGTATATTATTAATGCCTCCAAGTTATTAATATCATGCTACTTGTCAAGTAAATCTTTGTAGAATTGATTAATTATTATATACTAATAAAAGAAAAGGAAAATCTAGACAAAGCAGAGTTCTAGAAGGCTTTGGAGATATATATTTTTATGTTAAGTACAAATCTAATAGCACTAAGGAGAGTATCAATGTTGAATACTAATTTTTTTTATACATATTCTAGGTAACATTCATGATTTATATTGTGATGATTTGCAATTACCTGATTATCAATGAAGGTGAGAAATTTTTACCTGTCAATAACATTTTTAATTGGGAAATACTGGTTCTCTGAAAGGTTAGTAGAATCTGATGTATCTAGTGTTAGGTAGCAACTAATCTGTAAAAGTATCAGCATATACAGATCTTTGCATTTTATTTCATTCCTACTAGTGAAAGGAGTACCAGAGGAATGTAGATCTTTGTTTCATTGACTACACAAAGACATTTGACTGTGTGGATCATAACAAACTGTGGCTAACTCTGAGAAGAATGGGAATCCCAGAACACTTGATTGTGCTAATGCAAAACCTATACTTAGACCAGGAGAGAGTCGTCAGAACAGAGCAAGGAAACACTGTATGTTTCAAAATTGGGAAGGGTGCATGCTAGGGCTGTATCCTGTCTCCATACCTTTTCAATCTTTATGCAGAACAGGTTATCTGGGAGGCTGGGCTCTATGAGGAGAAATGTGGCATTAGGATTGGAGGAAGAATCATCAACAATCTGCGTTATGCAGATGACACAAACTTGCTGACTGAAACTGAGGGGGACCTGAAGCCCTTTCTGTGGAAGGTAGGGGAATGCAGTATTCAGTATGGATTGAGACTCAATATCAAGAAAGCAAAGATTCTCACCACTGGGCCGATTGGCATCATCATAATCGATGGTGAAGAGATTGAGATTGTTCACAGTTTTGGTTTGCTTGGCTCCACAGTCAACACTCTTGACACCAGAAGCCAGGAAATTAAGACACATTACGATGGGAAAGTTCTGTGATTAGAGACCTCTCTAAAGTGCAAAGGTGTCAGTCTGGAGACTAAGGTGCACCTGATACATGTCACGGTCTTTGCAATCACTTGCTATGTATCAGAGAGCTGGACAATGACTAGGGATGATAGAAGGAGAATTGATGCCTTTGATCTGTGGTGTTGGAGAAGAGAACTGAATATACATACCATGGACTGCTAGGAAAACAAACAGGTTTGTCCTGGAGAGGGTCAAGCTGGGCAGTTCCTTAGAGGCAAGGATTCTGAAGCTTCATCTGACATACTTTGGACATGTTACAAGGAGGGACCTGTCCTTGGAGAGGGATGTCATACCTGGGAGGATAGAGGGACAGTGCAAGAGAGGAAGACCCTCGATGAGATGGATTGATTCAGTGACTGGGGTAATGAGGGTAGGTGTGTCAGAGATGGTGAGATTGGCACAGGATAGGGCAGAGTTTAGGACTGTTGTACATAGGGTCGCTTATAAGTTGCAGGTGACTCGACGGCACATAAAAATAACAACTACTTGTGGTAGATTACAGCATCTTTAGTTTGCGAATAAGTATACACACACAACTACATACAGACTGACACGTGTGTGTGTGTAGATGTTCAAAGGTTGTGGTTTAAACTCAACAGCTGCTCTGGCGAAGAAAGATGGCAATGTCCTTCTATGTGATATGCTGTGGTTGTGTACCGTAAAATCAGAACCAACCCATAGCTGACCCTCCGGTGAGTTTCAGGGGAAGTTAACTGGACTGGAGGAGATTGCTCATTCTTCTCCCATGGAGCAGTTGGTGGATTTAAACCATGTGCCTTTAGGATTGCGGCACAGCTTCTTGCCACTCGCCTACCAGAAATCCCTCTGTGATTTACTGCCTTTAAAAACTGGCTGGTTGTTCAGCTATCAGTCAGTTTCAAGTCAATGTCACACAACAAGAACACAAACACACACACACAGATAAGTGGATGCACACACACACACACACATCATATATATGCATATATTCATTAACTGATGACCCTTAGTCTTGTGTGAGTAAAATTAATAAATACTAATTACAACAGTTATATAATAGAATTCAGGGGTTTTTTTGTTGAAAGGGTTGCACTTAACAACATTATAGTTGTTATTGTTTTGTTGTTAGGTACCGTTGAGTCGCTTGCGACTCATAGCGAATTTATGTACAACAGCCCTAAACTCTGCTTTGTCCTGTGCCAATCTCACTGTCTCCAACACACTCATCCTGATTACCCAGTAATCAAATCAATCCACCCCCTAGAAGGCCTTCACCTCCTTGGCCTGCCCTCCACCTACCCAAGCATGATGTCCTTCTCCAAGGACTGGTCTCTCCTTTACAACATGAGTAAAGTACATCAGACGAAGCCTCAGAATCTTTGCCTCCAAAGAACAGCTCAGTTTAACCCTCTCAAAGATGAATCTGTTTGTTTTCTTAGCAGTCCCTGGTAAACTCAATACTCTTCTCCAACACCAAATATTATAGTTATAGAAAGCAAATAATGACTCTTGATCTCTCTTAAACATAAAAAGGTTTTATACTACATACAGTTATTACAATGATATTCTCCTTCTCTCTCTTCTCTCTCTCTCACACACACACAAAAACACATACACAAACAGAAACACACTCATACACCTTTATCTATATAATTGCACTGCCAGACCAACGGTAGGCAGTTCAAAACCACCAGCTGCTCCATGAGGGAAAAATGGATTCTTTTCATGTGATTTACAGTCTCTGGAGGGTCAGCAATTAGTTGTTTCTGACTCAATGGAATAAATCAACAGCAATATATCTACCTATTTCCCTAACTATCTATGATCCACTGCCATCAGATTAGCAAATTTATTCCAGTCCATGGCAGTCCTCTATTGGTTTTACCAGACTTTAATTCTTTATAGATGGAGACTGTCAATCTTAATCCTTTGAGAAGTCGGTAGATTTGAACCATCTACTTCTCAGTAAGCAGCAGAACATATTATATGTACTAGGCCACAAAACCAATTTCTTTTTCTCTGTGTGTGTGTGTGTGT
>NW_006399764.1:22729771-22730713 GCF_000299155.1 Elephantulus edwardii | reverse complement strand
GCTGCTTCTGAAAACCTGCTGGAGGGTCAGCTATGGGTTGGTTCTGACTCTCTTGTACACACCACAGCATATTAAAAAATAAATGAATATATTATGTAATTACATGGAACATACATGTATTTAAAATTTGTTTCTCCTTTTCTGTCCAAATTTGAATTGGTATTTAATGATATCTAACTACAGAGAAAAAAGAAACTATATTTTAGCTTCTGAAACAGAACTGCAAAGCCAGTGCTGATTGAGAGCTCAGATGAAAACAGCACAGGATGTAAGTGTCCTCGCTGTTCACAGGAGACCTCTGCCCTGCCACCCCACGACACAAATCTGGTTGCTGCTGGCCAGCTTTCAGATTTGGGCTCCTGTAGCCGGTGGCAGATGTGTGTGTCTGCCACTCCGACAGGACCCATCTGCGGTGCGCACCTGCTGTTTTCCTGAGAACAGAGTGGAAGTGTGAATAAAAAACCTCAAAGGGCAAGTCAGCAGTAAAATTAAGGAGGTAGATTTTTCATCTCTCATGATCTGTGTTTCTGTTTTGCTTCCTTTTCTTCCACTTAAGGGTCAAACTGCTGACGGGATAATAACCTGTGGACAGCTTCAGCAAATTGCCCAAGACAGGATTTCTCATAATTTTTTGACTCTGAAACATTACATATCTGAAAAAAGTGGTAATACAATAAAATACATTTAAAACCCTAAAAGAGAAGATACACTATTCTCTAAGTACAGCCTCTGCTTAGATTTCTACAGGAAAACCTGCACAGTCTAAAGAAAACCTTGCTATTTTATTTTTCACAAAACAAATTTGCTTTAAATATACCTTTCTATAAATAGAATCTTATTATTTTAACCAGATTTATTTTTATATATTTCACACAACACAGAATTAATCCACTAAAAATGTACAATTCAAAAGTTCTAGAATACTTAGATGTGTTCAAATAT
>NW_006399764.1:22724942-22729021 GCF_000299155.1 Elephantulus edwardii | reverse complement strand
TTTTGTAATAGATTTCTTTCACTTAGTATGTTTTCAAAGTCTGTCCATATTGTAGCATGTGTCAAACATAGCAACTATCACAAAGATGTTTCAGAACTAGATACTATTTCCCTTATTTATAAGGTCTCTATATAAGGTCTTTATTAATCAGACTCTACTCATTTTTTTTACTGAAAACTCCACCACCAGTGCCTCTCTACATTCTATGGCTGAATAATGTTTCATTGTATAAATGCAGGCATGTATTATTCTATTATTCTATTCTATTGTGCTTCTCTTTCTGTCCTTTGCAGATACTACTTTTTTTTTTTTTACAAATTGAAGACTTATAGTCGTAATCTAGCATTGATGAATGTCGATAGTTGTAGAGGGGCTTCAGACCTTTTGTTCATAGGGTCACTAGGAGTTGTGCTTAACTTGAGGGCAATCAACAACAACAACAATAATCTTGCATCTATCAAGTCCATTGGCGCTGTTTTTACAGCAGTATATACTCACTTATTTGAGTGTCCCTGTTCACGACTGGGAATTCTCACACTATTAGAACATTTTTAAAATGTTATTTCTCACTTAAAGCTCCATTGGCTCAGTAGTAAGAAATTCTGTTGCCAACCCACAGGCACAAAATTCAAATTCAGCAGCTGCCCACAAGAGAGGGATGAACCATCTCGTCCCAAACAATTCGCTGCCTCTGAAACACTGGCCAGCGAGTCGGTTCCAATGTGACAGAACATAACCGGAACAACAGATTACAGTGCAGTGCAATTTGAAATTCTAGAACTGTAATTGATTGGATCCTGCCTCCCATTTAAAAAGGATTGGGGTCAGCAGTATAGGCTGGCTTCCAGGTGGGGCAGGGGTCTGGAGAAGCCTGGTTCTATAGATCTTGTTTTCAGGGAGACATAATGGGCAATGTTTATTAGCCATTGGGAGTGAATTGACTGCATCCTGCCTTCTTTTAAAAAAGGTATTTGGGCCCGAGGGCCACCCTAAGGCCTGGTTTTAATTGTTTTTGGTTAAATATTCTTCTAAGTGGTATAGCACTGATCTGTCCAGAGGTAACTCATGGTATTGTGATGCTGAACACTGTGACACTGATGTGTCAAATGTGATAATGTGATAATGGTGAACAGTGTTTGGTGGGGCTCCCTGAGTAAAGCAAGCTTGGAGGCAGGAGTGGCTTCCACTTCTAAAAGAGTTAGTCTCTGGAAACCCTATGAATCTGGAGAAATGATGAGAGTTATACAAGTGTTCAGGTCTTTAGTTCATAGGGTCGCTATGAGTTGTCTACAACTCGATGACATTTGACAACAACAACAATAACATAATGAAACTAGCTAATTGCGGCCAAGTGAGAATTGACTCTTAACCGACTCTCTAGCAGGTTTTTCCAGGCTGTATACTCACATGGAAGGAGGTGGTACATCTTCTGGAGTAGTTGGTGGATTGCAACTCCCTGCTTTTCCAATGTCAGCAGACTCCCTTCCCACCAGCTCCCCAGACCTCCGTCAAATGCCCATCCACCCATTAATTCTGCTCTCCTAATTCTACCCGGCCTCCCCTTTTCCTGTCATCTTCTCTCTCTCCCTTTCCCCTCCTGGACATTTACACACTCTTCCTAGTTGTCCTTCTATTTTTGCAGTAATGGTCTTGTGCAGTATTTTTCCTTATCAAACTGAGTTAATTCATTCAGCATGAAACTCTTTAGAGGCTCCCATGGTACATGGCACTTTACAAAATCGGTGTTACTTAGTGCTGCATAGTGCTCCTTTGTGTGAATACTTTATAGTCTTTGCAGCAGAATCCTCCACATTTTCTTCTATTGTTATTCAGAACTGAGGGATTACAGAGTGGCTTGCCCACTGATTGGGAATTGTAAATATCTTTTTTGGCTCAGAACTGGAAACATGCTTAAAGTTGGTAGGTACTTTCAAGAAACAAATTCAAATCCCAATTTTCTGCCTCTGAGAAGATGCTGCTGGCAGGTAACTTACCACTTTTCATTTTGTTATCTGTGAAAGACAATGCTGATGTCTTCATCACATGTTGTTGCAACAAGAGTGTTGTAGCATAAAATTGGCATATAATAAATGATGACATTGGTAGCAATTATTGTTATTTTGCTCCACACAGTTGAGTGACTTTGCTTAGTTAATAACAGATAAGTAACATCGATATAGTATTTTCTGTGCTTAGTCAAGACTCATGTGATTTCAGCAGTGATATCCCTCCTTCCAAGGTCTCTCTAAATCCACCTTGAACTTCTGGCGATACCCTGAGGATGTGCCGTTCTAGCTCTTCAAAAATTGAGGAACAAGAAATTGTGCTTGACTCAGATTGCTTGTTGTCATCGAGTTGACCATAACTCATAGTGACTCTGTTATGCACAATAGCCCTGAACTCTGCTCTATCCTGAGCCAATCTCCCTGTATTTGACACACCTATCCTAATTACCCTAGTTACTGTGTCAATTTATCTCTTCCAGGGTCTTTCACCCCCATGCTCTCCCTCCACATTTCCAAGTACCATGTCCCTTTCCAAGGACTGGTCTTTCATGGTCACACACCAAAAGTATGTGAAAATGGAGCCTCAAAATCTTTGCCTCTAAGGAATACCTTGGCTTTACCTTCTGCAGGACAGACTTGTAAGTTCTTTTGGCAGTTCATGGTATATTCAATACTCTTCTTCAGCACTATAAATCAAAGGCATCAATTCTTCTTCTGTCCTATCTGGTCACTGTCCTCTCTCTGATGCATAACAGGTAATTGCAAAAACCATGGTCTGGATCAGGAGCACCTTATTCTCTAGACTGACATAATTTCTCTTTAGCAATTCTGGAGAGGTTTTCTTAATAAGTCTTCTTTTGCTTTCCTGACTGCTGGTGGTAAGAGTGTTGATTGTGGAACCAAGTAAGCTGAAATTGTTAACAATCTCCATCTTTTTTCCATTTATCATGATGCTAACAATTGACTCACAGTTGAGAATCTTCATTTTCTTGATATTGAACTTTAATTGATATTGCAGATTGCAGTCCTTGGCCCTCTGCAGCAAATGCTTCAGGCCCTCCTCTGTTTCAGCAAGCAAGTTTGCTCAAGAAATCTGGAGGACAATCAATCACCTGGCCAATTGACTGGAAGAGACGCATATTGATCCCCATTCCAAAAAGAGGTGATCTGACAGAGTGTGGAAATTATGAAACAATATCACTAATACCACTTGCAAGCAAAATCATACAAAAATGATTGAAACATTATATTGACAGAGAATTACCAGAAATACAAGCTGGGTTTAGAAGAGGGCATGACACTATGGATACAACATCGTAAATGTCAGCTGGATCTTGGCTGAAAAGCAGAGAGTACCAGAGCAATGCTTATCTGTGTTTCATTGTCTATGAAAAGGCATTTTTGTGCATCATGACAAACTGTGGTTAACTTTGAGAAGCATGGGAATCACAGAACACTTGATGGTGCTCATGCAAAACCTATACTTGGACCAAGAGGCAGTTTTCAAAACAGAGCAAGGAAACACTGTATAGTTCAAAATCAGGAAGGTAGTGTGACAGGGACGCATCCTTTTTCCATAACTTTTCAATCTATTTGTGGAATAAATAGATTATTTGGGAGGATGGACTTTATGAGGAGGATTGTGGTGGCATCAGGATTGGAGGGAGACTCATCAACAACCAGAGTTATATAGATAATACAACCTTGCTTCCTGAAACTGTCAGCTCTTACATTTGTTTGTCAATCCTAACCTGGTAATGAATGTAATATACTCTAATATTTATGGTTTAGCCATTCCCAGCAGCTCACCTGATTATATATGTGCAAGGCTTCTTAGCTTCTTTCCCTTCGCATCATGTTATGTTGTAATTTTCAACTATTATTTTCTTTGGGAAACATTTTTAGGTAATGAGTACAAAAGATTCTTCTCTTATACTATATCAAAGCAATATGAAATACGTTAAAATACAGATTTTTGCAAAACACATAAAATGGATCATTATTTACTTGAGGATTTGAGAAGTCATTATATATCATTTTTATTCTGATTTTCTGCTTTTTTAAAATTATTAT
>NW_006399764.1:22673971-22724829 GCF_000299155.1 Elephantulus edwardii | reverse complement strand
AAAATCCACCAGATGCTCTGCTGGAGAAGAAGGGGGCAATCTCCTCCTGTACCAGTCAGATCTGATTTGATGGTACACATAAAAATAATACAATAAAAATAAAAGAAAAGAAAAGTAAAAATAAAAGAAAAATTCTTTCATTGGTATACAATCCCTCCCCCCAAGTCCACTCCACTATGCAGCCTTCATTCTTGCATAAATTTGACACTAACATTGGATAGGTAACTGATGTTTCAGCAGTTTTTAAAATTAGGGTTTTGATTCAATAGACCATAACACCTCTTTGATGTGCTATTTTATAATTCATCAAATTATTTTCTGCCATATGCATTGCTATCATGATGCTAATGACTATTCACATTTAAATTATGAAGTACCATGACCTTACACCTATATAAGCAGTTTTTCATATCAAAGGACTTTGGAACTGAAAGTTCTGTAGAGCAGAACACAGTATTGAAACACATTTTTATACTGTTGTGAATTCTCGATCATTTTTGCTGCTTGTAATCCTATAGACTCTGCCAGGTATCCGTTTATTGTCTCATTCCAAATACACGTCAATAAGACGCTATTGTGGTTAGGCGACTAGATGCCATCGAGTCAACTCCAACATCTAGTGAATCTGTGCGTGACAGCTAGAACTGCCCTGGAGTATTTTCTTGGCTATAGTGTTTCATGAAGTAAACACTAAGTTCTTACTCCCACGGAACTGCTGGGGTGGGGTGGGGGGTTCAACTGCCAGTCTTTAAATTAGCCCAACATGTAGCCAGGTACACCATCTGAGATACTTCTTAGTAAGACGGAACTGTGAGAAAATAAGTGTGTGTTCTTTAAACACTTAACTTGTGGTGTTTTTGTTACAGAAGCATTTAAAACCTAGAACAGGGAGCTCTGGTGACCTCATGGTAAGAAGTTGCTCTGCCATCGAGAAGGCATGCTGTTCAAATCCAGCATCGGCTCCAAAAGGGGCAGATGGGAATTTTCTCCCCGGTGATTTCCTGCTGCTGAAAACCTGTTGCAGGATCACTGATAAGTCAGTTCTTGCTCAACAGAACATAATGATGACAGATACCTGGAACCACCGGAATAGAGACAATTATAATAAACTGTGGGAAGTTCATGGGTTTGAGAATACACAAGGTGCTAGGGAAATAAATGACAGAGACCTGTATACTCACTGAATAATAGAGTGGTGGGAAATATTTACTAACAGTTAGAGTCGAATCATGGAAACTAGGTAACCAAAATCTACTGTCTGAGCCAGTTCCATTTCACAGCAACTCCCATGTGCTATCCAAGGCTGTCACATGTCCATCCTTCTGCAAAGGAGTTGGTGGATTCAGAGTAGTAACTGGGTATTTGTCTACTGTCGTGGGTCTGTGAAGTTCATGGCCAGGATCCTCAATTCTCTTCTCTACTTCTCAATTCTCTTCTCCACTGATGGTTCAGTGGCAGGTCTTTCACTTCTTTCTTGTATTCAGTAAGAGGTGATGCCTTGACAGGATTTTGCACATTGGTGAGCCCTCTTTTTTCTGTTTTTGGCCAAAAGCAAACTAGCAATGTAGAACTTGAAGGTGGTGGAGAATGGGCATTAGAAGGTCGTTTACCTCCATCAGAGGTATAAACTTTAAAAACAAATGGAAGGCAGAAATATCTTGGTATCTAGAAAATCTGGGGTACCTTTGAGTGAAGGAACACAAGCAAGGCTGATTCTTTGTAGACTTAAGGAAAGTAAAACAAGATAACAGTGTTTTTGTATTAGCTACATCAGCAGTTCCAAGTACATTTGATTATTTACCAGCTCAGGTTTGATTCATGGGTCCACTTGGAAGGATTCTTTTTCCACTTGTTATTGCTGTGAGCTCACCTGTGCTCAGTATCCTCCTAAAATGTTACAGAATAGCAGAACTCTTTTGTACCAGCTGGGATAGATAGGGACACACACACAAAAAAAACAACCCATTGCCCTGACTAGAGTTGGAACTGACTGATAGCTAATTACACACACACACATGCACCCATGCCAGGCTATATGAAATATATACTCCTGGTCAGTACCACAGTAATCTTTGACAAACTGCAATTCAAGGGCATTGATACTTTGAAGTCATCCTTTTTTATTGCCTAATTTTCAATTGCTTAGGAAGCAAATGGCAGTACCATGGCTTGGACTAGGTGCGGCTTATCCTTTAAAGTGATATACTTGCTCTTTAGCACTCTGAAGAGGCTCTGACAGCAGATATTCTCAATGCAACATATCTTTGATTTCTTGACTGCCACAAGCAGAGGTACCAGTTATGGATCTAAGCAAGATTAACACATTGACAGCCTCAGCCTTCTCTCCATCACGATGCTGCCTGGAACAGTGATAGGGATTTTTCTTTCTTTATATTCAGATGTTGCCTATATTGAAGTCTATAGTCTTTGATACTCCACAGTAGGTATTTAAATCTGATTCACTTTCCGCAAGCAAGGTTGTGTCCTCTGTATAACGCAGGCTGCATTTTCCTCCAATCCTGATGCCACTTTCTTCTCAAATCATTTGCTCAGCATATAGATTAAATTGAGATAGAGAAGGAACACAACCCTGAAACATATCTTTGCTGTTTTTAAACCAGGCAGTGTTTCATTGTTATGTTTGGACAATAGCTTATTGCTCTGGGTTTAAGTCTGGCATGATTACAACTGAGTGTTCTGGGATTCCCATTCTTTTCAGTGTTACCTGAATTTGTTATGATCCACAGTCTAGTACAATCTTAATTGCCGAGAAAGAAGGGTGCACATCCCCAGGGCTTAAGAGGTCTTGGATACTCATATTCAATTGTATTGCAAGGTCCATGAAGCAGTAAACCACCTCTCCTTTTTCTATGAACTCTCCTACTGCTGGTCATATGGTATTGTGCTGATAAGTCAAAGGCGGCATCCTTCTTTTGTTCAAATCCAACCGTGACTCCGCAAGGGAAGGTGGACAGCCTCCTCCCTCAAGATTTATAGCCTCTGAGTCTCAGCTCTGAGTAAGAGCCAACTCCAAGGCCAAGACTTCTGTTGCCTGAACCTACACATCGCTCCACGCTGGGTAAGCCCTCCACAGTCATTTCAGTTTGTACACGGGAACGTTTAGTCTTTATGATAACTTAACGATGTATAGCATATGCCTTTCCATTTTAAACCAAAATAAAATATTGAAATATTTTTTCACTACAGTGCTCCATGGGTCACTGTATTTCTCACTGTCATCCAACAGTCCTTCAACCAACCCCATCACAACCCGTAGAGTTTTGAAATTTGACCTTCTACAATATCATTTGGAAGCTATGATTTAGGTCGACACTTAGACCAGTCGTCGTCTTCTTTTGTTTTTTAAGTGATTTAGTCCCAATATAAAGAGGTTTTGGCTTTGAAAATAAAACATAATGTACACTTGAGCTTTGTTTCCTTCTCAATTTTGCGATTCCAGTGATGACAGCGTGCTTTATCGTTAGCTACATCAGCAATAAGCTTTGCCAAGTAAGGCTGCTAGCTCTTCTAAATGCAAATTAAAAGAGAAAGGGGTGGGGGGTGGGAGAAGCAAGACATTAGCAGGCAGCGTAATGATATTAGAGTACATGACCAATGAGGTAATATTCTTTATTGCAAGCCAGAGTGTCCTGAAGATGGAGAGGCTTCTTCTAAGCAACGTTAAACTGAAGAACCAGTTCCACTCGTGTGGTTGTCTGTGGAGGGCAGGGGCTGGGACACAGAAGGTGATAAAGGGACCTCTCACTACAACACTAATCAGTCCTCTTCATTAACAAGCACAGAGCGTGTCCTCACATCAGTGAAATTACTCAGCATTCGGGCAATGAGAATACTAAATAGGAAGGCATCATACACTCTCCTTCCGACTGTGAACACTCTGGCAAGCAGAGAGAGTGAGCCTGCGATGCCCTCCTCATTCACAAAGGACAATACGACTATATATTATCGAACAGTGGATATTAGGTGAACGGCGCATCTATTTTTAGAGTTTTATTTTATGTTCATAAAAACATTCCCATTTTTCTCTTCCTTAAGAGAAGCTCTTGAACTGAAACGGCCAGTGACTGTTCACATCCCTCATCCTATTTCATTACAGAAACACTCATAAAGACACAATTTTCTCCTATCAATAAATATGCTTCATGTTCCATAGAAGTTCTGTGTAATACATGCAGAACAATGGAGTCAGACTGGGGGACGAAATATTATCAAAACAACTTTGAAGCAATGAGCCAGCCTCTGGCAGCTCTCCTGCGGATGGAAGGAGAGTGCCGGGA
Organism: Elephantulus edwardii; assembly: GCF_000299155.1. Taxonomy (NCBI): domain Eukaryota; kingdom Metazoa; phylum Chordata; class Mammalia; order Macroscelidea; family Macroscelididae; genus Elephantulus; species Elephantulus edwardii. The sequence continues at coordinate 22,720,531 of NW_006399764.1, read as the reverse complement.
GAGAATGAGGGCGCACCATAAAGCCTCCGAGTGACAATCATAAATCCCACACAGCCATTACCCTTCCTTAAGACATTTTTAAATCCTTTGAGAAAGAAGACTATAAGGTGCAATCTGCTTTTGAAGCATTTTTTGAAAATGTGCATTGAGTTAGATTTGAAGTGGCTCCGGCCTGAGCTGGATGTCTTTTGTTGCGCTGCTGATTCTCCTGGACGTTCCTGGGAGAGGCGGACTAAGGAGGGAAACCCTGTGTGTGCTGCCCAAGGCTCTCTGGACAGGGCTTTTGTGTTCATTACAGTTTGCATTGTTTTCCTTCTATGCCTAAAACCTTTTAGACTCTTCGGCCTTCCCGCCCCCCCACCCCCCCCCAAGTATCTCAAAGCTTTGAATCTTCATGGAAAGCAATAGGGACAACACATCACATGGTGCATTTTGTCCCCCATATAGTAGCAAACAAAAATAGGCTGATAAATTCTAAATTAGGGAGTTCTGGTGGCTTAGCAGTAAGGAGTTGCACTGCCAACCTAAAGGCATATTGCTCAAATCCACCAGCGGCTCCACAGTAGAAAGGTAGGCAATCTTCTTCCTCGTAGTTTACAGCCTCTGAAAACCCACTGGAGGGTCCGCTAAGAGTCCATTCTGCTTTGATGACATCTAAGCACAACATATTCCAAATTAGACTATTGTGTCTGTGATATTAAAATTTTCATCTACCTGCTTCTTGTCGTTGCTGTTATGTATCATCGAGTCAGAACTGACCCATGGCTGACCCTCCAGGTGATTTTCGGAGGCAGTTAATCACAGAGGAGGATATTACCCGTTCTTCTTCCATGGAGGAGCGGTGGAATCGAACTGTGTGCCTTTAGGATTGCAGTAGGATTGCACTAGGCCACCAGTGCTCCATATCTACCTTCTTAGCACCCATTAATTATAAAACCAAGGAATAGACTTCCAATATAAATAATTTTGCTTTCTGTTTTCCATACTTTCTCTAGAAAGAGACGTGGCTTTCATGCAGTCAGAGTCATTTCAAAACCAGACAGTTTGCATTGGGAATGTCATGTTGGACCTGTCTCCACCACTAAAGTCAAGGTAATAGACACAATATTAACATCTCTGTCTTCCTATAATTATTATTTTATATTATTAATGTCCTGTACAAATAAATCCCTACTACTGTCAGAGGGTGAAAAATATATACTAAAATATTTGCAAAGTAAAATGTCTAAGTAATTTCTTACTGAATTTCTGATACGTGACCTTTTTTTATTGAGTTTAGTGCAAGTTCAATGAAGGTTCCTGCAGCCAATTGACATGTAGAGTAAAAGACAGGTGTTTCTGGGCTCAAAAGGAAGCTCACATTATCAGTTCTGAGTATGACTATCATGCAATTACAATGTCTTAGTAACAAGTACACAATAAGGCCATTTTCTAAGAATTGCAGTCAAGTATTATTTATAAGTTTTACTTACTTGGGAAAGAGATAAGCTCTGCTAAGGGACCTTGGGTCAAGATTTTGTAGATTTTTTATTTTGGTATCTTGTAGCTAGTCAAGAAAAGATTTACTGCAGCCAAATAAAAAAGATTCCAGAAATCTAGCTAAAATATCCATTTACTATACAATCCCAGTCCTCTAGATTTCAATCCGCAGAGTTAGAGGATACACTTCCTGCTACTAAGAAACAGTGATATAATATTTGCTACCTTGTGAGGAAAGGTGGTAGAATGAGACTCGCCATCCAATATCTGTTTTTCTCTTACTCTCATTTCCCACTTCTCCAGTATCAACTAGGAACTCCAGGGCAAGAGAGCACATATGGAGGGAGAGCTAAGGCAGTGGGTCTCAATGCTGAGTGAGTGAATGCTAAGAGAAAAATAGATTTGATTATTCATTCTATCCTCTTCTTCATAAATATTCAGCATCATGCCACACCGCAGGACATAATAGATATAATAATCAATTACAAGATTTTTTCAGAGTGGTCTCACATCTTGCCTGCTACCATCTGGATGGCTGTTAAAAATGCCAAGTCCTGTGCCCCATCCAAGCTCTACTGAAGGAGAATCATACTTAAGGGTGGGAAGTGTTGTAAAATAAATTGAGAGACTTAAAAAAATAGAGACATTTTATGAAAACTGCACTCTTGTTTGAAGAAAATTTAGTCATATTTAAAAATGTGTACTTCATACTGCCATTCTATAATATTTCCCTCCTTCCCTCCGCCCATCAATCTCTTTGTGTTATATCTGTTTGCTGTCAAGTTAATTCCAACTCAGTGACCATTAGGTGTTATACAATGGAACTGCCATCATGTTTCCTTGGACGTAATTATCATGGAAGCTGATCACCAACCCTTTCTTCCGTGGACCTGTTGAGTGCTCTCAAAACGTCAACTTTTAGATTAGTACTTGAGAGAATTCTGGAAATCTGGAAACTGGCAAACAAAGCACAACACGTAAGCAAAAGCAAAATCTTGAAAAAAAAAAAGGTGTACTCGTTTTTTGTTAAGTCGACAGTTTAGAAAAGAACAGCACCTCTGGGACCATGTCCTCATGAAAAGAATTAGTCATTAGTGTAAATGAGACATGCTTTAATCAGTGATATGAGCCTATAAATCAAGTAGCAATTTATAACTACTTTTTTGTGGAAAATGAAAAACACCTATGCCCAGGGTGAATAAAGCAAGTCTTCATTTCACTGAATTAAAGATTTACATAGGCTTACAACATATAAAATTTACTATTACCTCTTAGTCTCATCTTCTCTGGTAGTTGACTATTTCTAAAACTTTGGAAAATGCAACCAATTACTGTGCTTGGTTGGTAAGTGAAAGGCTGGAAGTTCAAGTCCACCCAGAAGTGCTTCAGAAAAGCCTGCCAACCTACTTCTGCTAAGCCCACCACTGACAACTCTTTGGAGCCCAGTTTTATTCTGACACACATGAGTGACCACAAGTAGTGGAAATGACTATTACAGCTGGTTTTCTATTTATTTTTTTGCTTCTTTGTTTATATTCTACTAAGTTGTATCTTTAAGTACTGAAATAATTTTTTAAACTACTAGACATCAGCTGATTGAATCCAATAGCCAAAGCAAAAAGCCCAGATTTACTTTTTAAACCATGTTTCAGTAGAAATCAGCGAGCACTAAGAATGAGAATCAGACTTGAGGCCCTTCCAGCAATCTCAATTCTCAGAACTCTGTCCATGTTGCTTTCGGGTCAGTTGTTAGAGATAAGCTGGTTAGATTACTGGTACAAAAGCAGGGATTTTAGAGCCAGAAGAAGCTGGAATTTACCCCAGCTCTGCTGGCTATCAGAGATAGCCTGCAGTGACTTTTAAAGTTTCCATTTCTCCAAAATGTGGTCAACAAATTATTAAAGAAGTGTTACAAAGAAGAAACATATATACCTCCTTAAAAATGAATGATTAATAGAACTAAAATAACTACTATTATTATGTTACTCTTAAATCTGTAGTAATGGCTTTTGGACAGGCAAAGAAAATGATTTGAAGTAAGCCAGTGGCTAAATTATAGAAGTAGGATTTACCTCCCTTTAGACAGCCCTGAGCCAGCATGCTTTTCAATCGGCTACATCTTCTGGTATAGCATACATAGGCCATAGTTGGGTCAGGATGGAGCAAAACACCATGAACAGGACACAGGAGGCTGAATCAAGTGGGGTCTGGGAGATGAAACACATTTGACAGCCCAAAGACCTGAGGGTCAAGCCAGAGGTACCCACTGACCAGTGTCTAAGGCTCAGCTCCTATTTGAGTCCTTAGAGCTGTCTGTCACCGGCAGCACAAAGTGGACAGCGGTGGTCCATCACACAGTAGCATCAATGAAAGCCAGAGAGCTTCTCCTGGTATTAACCATAAACAACTTTTCATCTGGGTAAGAACCCACTACCATACCTGCTTCTGAATCAAAGTGAACTCATCATCTGGCTAAAGATTTTATGTTTCTCTTCATTTCTTGTACTCCCACCCTCCCCATTTCTCTCTCAAAAGGAAAAAGTAAAATAATGTCAAAATATAAGTGCTCAGAGGCAGGAATAGTCATATTCTCTGTGTGTTCACAGATCCTGTGTGTCATTTAGAATTGTGTGGATGGTGTTGGCCACAGAAACTTAGAAAAGTAAAGAACCTCCAAGGCCATTCAGGGACATGACTTTTTATCACTTGCAATTGCAAGGCAGTAATTTTTTATTTGAAAGACGAGCAGAACGAAGAAAAGAAACACATTGTAGAGAGATCAGAACCAATTCTAGCATGGCACTGGTTCGTCCAGACGTGAAAATTCTTTTGGATGCTGGCGGATACACTTTCCTCTAGAAAAGGGTTCAGCAAGCCTTTCCTGTAAGAGACTACATGATAAATATTTTGGTTTTGCAGGCCATATGCTTGTGTCACACTACTGATTTCTGTCTTTGCAGCACAAAGGAGGTGACAGACTATATGTAAATGAGGGAGTGGTGATGTGCTTCAATAAAACTTAGCAAAAACAGGTGGTGAACTGAGTTAGGCCTATGAGCTGTTGCTTTCCAACTCATTCTCTGGAATAAATAAATCTCAAAATAGAATACCACTGACAATTTTTCTATTCTGCCTTAAATACTTCTTATTCCAGTGGGTATAACTGTATTTTTAGGAAACAAAACCCCTGCTTCATAACTTTGAAAATAACTGGATTAATTTATACAATGAATATGCTATCTAATTTAAAACAAACAAACACGTTTGTGAGAAAAGGACCACCATTCTCACTGCACAGATGACATTGATTTTGAGGAATAAAATGGAATGATTTGTAGAAGATGAAGCATTGATAAAAATAAAGTCACGTAATTTTTCCTGTCTAAGATAGAACTATATTGGTGTTGGATTAAAGAAAATGGAAGAATCATTGAGATAAACAGGTAGGAGTACATAAAATTGTTAGCATTATATGTTAATTTAAAATATCAATTTAGCAATCATTTTTGAATGCTATAAAACAATGTAGAATTTTCTAGAACTCAAAGACACTTTCTCTTTGTATGTGCAAAGGCAAAACCTATTGTAGAGTTCCAGTCAATTCCTCTGCCTGATTTATTTATATTCAATTTATTTCCCATTTGTGTTAATTATTTATTAGTTTTCTGCTGTGATAACAGAGCGAGAGATAAATGAATCAGTTTGATGAGGTTTCTTTCTAAAATTAAGCCTTATTCTGCAACAGTAGGGTTTTTGCTGCTCATTCACATCTTCACAAAAATCTGGGTGGGGACTGAGGGTGAAGTAAGTAACAATAAAATGAGACAAAATCTCTTTGAACACTCAGCATTTAAATTACTTTGTTACCTTGTTGTATAACTGAATCACTCATTTCATCTATAAAAGACTAGAGTAGAACTTGAGAGAGGTAAAGTCTTTTAAGAAAGTCTAGCAGAAGAAAACAGTGCAAAAGAAAACAGCATCTTGTAGAGAAGTAAGCAAACTAAATGTTAACATTTTAAAGTAAATTATATATGTACAATTATGTATACTGCTATTGTTATGTGCCATTGAGTACAGTAGAAACCCACTCACAGCTGATCCTTCAGCAGGTTTTCAGAGGTAGTAAAGGGCATGGGAGGTGACTGACCATCTTTCTCCCTGGGAGCCACTAATGGATTCTAACAATCTGCCTCTGGTTTAGCAGCTTCTTACCACTACAACACCAGCTGTCGTTGTTAAGCACCATCAAGTCATAGATGACTCATAGGGACCCTATGAACGAAAGTCCTCAACACTTGCATGACTTTCATTCTTTCTCCAGGTTCATACGGTTTCTGGAGGCAAGCTATTTCTGAAGTCGATGCTGCTCCTGCTTCCAAGCTTGTTTTAATCGGGGAGCTCCAGCCAACACTGCCCACCCTGTGTAACCATTATCGCATTTGACACATCAGGGTCACAGAGCTAGTTGTTTTAGATCCTATAGAATCCACTGTGACTCCTAGCGGGCCTATGAACAATCGAGATGAGCCTGACCTTGTTGTCCTCTTCTATCTTCACAATCTCTGCTGTGCTCAGGCCCATTCTCACAGGCGCTATGTCATTCTATCTAGTGCAGAGGCTTCTTCTCTTTCCTCAGTATTCCACTTTCCCCAGCATATATACAAATCATAAAAGTTTACTCCGTACTTACCTGGCAGAGGAAACAAAAAAAACCAACAAAAGTTTACTCCAATGAGGAGTCATGAACGTAACTCCACTTAGCCAACGTGATGGGTGTTCTGGGTCTTCAGAGGGTATGCAAGTGTATTTCTCATAGAAAAAAATCAGAATTCTATGTATGGTTCTTTGGTTCCCCCTCCCCGTCTTTTCATGTATTTTGTGAAAACATTTTGCCACTTCCTAAATTTGGCTATTGAATTTAGCAAATTGGATCCTCATTGTGTTTATGTTTTTTTAAAAAAACCAAAGCCCTAATTATTAAGTTTAATAAGTATATCAATTAATCCCTTCATTGTAGGAGTTTTAGCAACTTCTTCCTCCTCTTCACTATTTCTATCTACTTTAGTAATTCTTTCCTCTAATATACACAATGTTTTGGAAAAATAATAAAATTTCACATGTCTGAATAATCTGGGAATGATATGCAAAATCAGCAAACTTTTAGGGATGTTGCAACATTTTATTTAGCCCATATTAATGATGAAAGATATTCCCATAAACAAACAGTGACTGAGGCTTTACAATCTTGTGAGTAGCCATCTAATATTTGTCTCTCCTCAGTCAAAGGAAAAAAGAATAGAGAAAATCTAAAAAGCATGGAAACAATTTGTCTAAAAGATTAATGGACCATTTGATCCTCCACCTTCATTGACTTGTAACCAGAAGAGTTAGAATGGGCCTGGCACCCACTGTTCACAGCACTGAAAGTGATTATATCAGAAGTGTTTTATCAGAGAAAAGCAGGTAATCTCCTTTGTGGATTACATCCTTGGAAACCCAATGTGGCCTCAGCAGTGAGTCAGTTCCAATTTGACAGCAATGAGAGAGGCTGATGGAGGGAGAGCAAAATGTGAAAGAAAATGCAAAACCATAAATAAGACCAAGCGTTACTTGGTCAGGTACTGGAGAGACCTCCAAGACTGTAGCCCTCAGTCACTCTTTGAGGTGTGATTACTACCATGTCTCAATTGTCAGCAAAGACCATCAATTACTCATGTGCAAGTTCAAACTGAAGCTTAAGAAAATGAAAATAAGAACCACAATATGACCTTAAGTCAGTTCCACCTGAATAGCTTTGAGACACTGAGCTGTGGGATGACATCAAGGCATCATCAATGCAGAAAGGGAGATGTCATTACAATGACAGAGGAGAAATAAAAGGGGGGAGAAAATGGATGTTAGAAGAGACTGGAAACTGCAGAAGAATGAAGAGCAGTCAAAACAAAGGGAAGAAATGCTTGAAATAAAAGACATAACAGAAAAATCCAAAGAGCAGCTTGAAAAGACAAAGCAAAGTATTTATAACAAATACTAAATCTGGAGACAGAAAATAAAAAGGAAAGAACTGGCTGGGCATGTCCCAAATGGAAAGAACTGAAAACAAATTCAAGCCTCAGGTTTCAATGCTGATGTTAGGTGACATCAAGTCAAAACTGACTCCTGGCTCTCCGTCGTGGCTTTTCAGATGGAGTAAACTGCATGGAAGGAGACTGTCATGCCATCTTCTGTGGAGCAGCAGGTTGATTTGAACCATGTGCCTTTGAGATTGCAGTACTTATCAATAATAGGCACAACATTTTTACTGTGATTTTTATTATTATTATTAATTATTATTCTTTTAGTCAAGGTTCGCATAGAGACTGGTTTTCATTCATTCATGCATTCACATGTTCCTCCTCCTTCCTCCCCCACCGCCTTTTGTAAATGCTTGTCCTGTTCCAACCTGTTAATTATCATGCACATAAATTCTAATTGTCCTTTCCTTTCAGATTGTCCTCCCTTTCACCTGTTCCAGTCAAGTATTCATTACCTATCCCTTCTTTTCTCTCTCTGCTTAACCCTCACATCAGTTCTATAACAGCAGTCATATGAATATTATACAGCACTGAAAAAGAATGAACTTGTAAAACACTACACAACACATATGAGTCTGGAAGACATTCTGATGAATGAAATATCTCTACCAAATATTAATAACAAAATAACAAGAGGACAAAGATTGCTATGGATAAAATCTTGAATGATCCAGGAGGAATCTAAAGAAGATAGGAAGAATACACAGAGTATCAAACAATTTGGCTGTCATGGGACCATTTCAGGAAGTAGCTTATACTTGAAAACTAATGGTATTGAAAAAAGAAGTTCAGGCTTCACTAATGGCAATCGTCAACAATAAGACCCAAAGAATTGCTGGCACACCAACTGACATGCTTCAACAAACAGATGCTGCACTTGACATATTCACCAGTCTGTGCCAAGAAATCTTTAAGACAGCTACTTGGCAAATTGACTGGAAGAGATCCATATCTGTTCCTATTCCTAAGAAAGGTGATACAACAGAAAATTATTGAACAATATCATTAATATCACATGAAAGTACAGTCTTGCTGAAGGTTATGAAAATGGTTACAATAATATATCAACAGAGACCTGCCAGAAATCTAAACCAGAGTTAGAAGATGCTGTGACACCAAAGATATCATTGGTGATGTCAGATGGATCTTGGCTAAAAGCAGAGAACACCAGAAGGATGTCTATTTGTGTATTCTTGACTATGTAAAGACATTTGATTATGTGGATTACAACAAATTCGGGCTACACTTAATTTACTCATGCAAAATTTAAGACTAGACCAAAAAGCTGTTGTTCCAACAGAACAAAGGAACACTGCAGGGCTTACAATTATTAAAGGAGTGAATCAAGTGTGGATCTCTGCCTACCTATTCAATCTGTATGCAGAACAAATCATTCAGGAACCCTAACTTTATGAAGAAGAATGTGTCATCAGTTTCATAGAAAGACTCAATAAACTGTTATGTGGGTGATACAACCTTGTTTGTTGAAAGTGAGGAAAATCTGAAGCATTAGCTGCAGAAGATCAAAGACTACACCTTTCAATATGGATTTTAATATGCATGTCAGCATCAAGGAAACAAAAATCCTCACTCACCACTGGGCTAATAAACAACATCATGATAGATGAAGTAACAAGTGAAATTGTCAATGATTTAATCTTGAACCCACAATGAACACACTTGGTATCAAAAAAGTATCAACATAGTAAAGAAATCAAAAGACATATTGCATTGGGAAAACCAGGTGTAAAGGACCTCTCTAAAGTTTCAAGGAGCAACAGAGTCAGTTTAAAGACTAAGGTGCAGTTGATACAATCCATGGTTTTTCAGTTTCTTACTATGCATCTGAAAGTTGGCAATAAATAAAGATGAGAGAAGAAATTGATGTCTTTAAACCTTGGTGTGGAAGAAGAGTACTGAATACCTCAAGGACAGTTAAAAGAAAAATAAATGTGTCCTGTTAAAAGTACAGTCAGGCTGCTCCTCAGAAGCATGGACTGTGAAGACCTTATGCTTAGTAAAGTGGAGAGGCATCGAAAGCAAGACTCTCAACAAGATGGACTGACACAGTGACTGTAGCAATGGGCTCAACTATAGCAGAAGCGATGAGGATGGCACGGGACGCGGGAGGGCAAAGGTCTGCGGTTCACAGCTTTGCAATGACTTATGGTTGCCACTTCCTAAATAATTTGACTCAAGAACGTTGCTAAATGTCGAGTTGGAGAGGGGCTTCAGGTCTTCTGCTCATAGGGTCATTATGAGCTGTGCTCGAATTGAAGGCAATCAACAAACCTACAACCACATACGGTGAATAACAACACTAATTTGTCAGAAAAAGTGGAAGTAGATAAAAAAAGCAAATATAAAACTCGGCTTAATTTGAAAACAATAAGAACCATTACAAATAACTAAGAACAAAGCATGTATGGTAACATGACTTGTGGGTAAATTAGCTGTGTGTTCTTACCTGTGTGGTCTTCACTTAAATTGCTTAAACTTTATCAAGAGTCATTAGAACACACATCCATTTCAGATCAAAACATCAGTATTTGCCCAAAGAAGAGTTCAAAAATCAGGAAAAATTAGAACAAAAGGAGAAATGGAAAAGGGAGATAAACGAAGGGAGTGGAATGGACTTTACGTTATCTCAACCTCTTTTGCCAAACAAAACGTGTGTGAATTATTGAAAAGAAAACTGACGTGCTGTACAAACCTCTACTCAATTCACAATAAAAAACGTTAAGACAGAGAAACATTAACAGTTGTAAGTAATTAAGCAAAGTCATGAATCAGAAACTTCCTGTGTAAAACTGTGCTCAGCACAATTTGTTGGCTAAATAAAATAAGGAAATAAATTTGAGTAAATGAGAAAATAACTATCTAAAATACGTAAAAAAGGTACTTGGGGCGGTGGGAGGGGTGTGGGGGGATTGTGTACCAGGGAGGGAGTCTTTCTTTTACTTTTGAAAGAGAGGAGCGAACTGGGGGGCGGAGGGAGAGGGCTGGGCGGGTAGAGAAGTGCAGCAATGAATGAATGGAAATTCAAATTCTCTGTAAATGTTCATCAAAATTATTAAAAAAATAAAAATATTAGAAAATACTGGGTATCCCATTTTTAATTTGTCAGAAAAAGTGGAAGTAGATTAAAAAAAAGCAAAAATAAAACTCTTTTCAATTTGAAGACAATAAGAACCATTACAAATAACTAAGCACAAAGCATGTATGGCAACATGACTTGTGGGTAAATTAGCTGTGTGTTCTTACCTGTGTGGTCTTCACTTAAGCTGCTTAAACTTTATCATCTCAGTTTACATCATTCATTAAAATAAAAATAGTACAATCTAGTTAGATTACAATCGTCAATTTTAGACTTCAATATAAAATGCTACAAAAATTATCAAAATTAATGTGTGGAAAGATGCAAACTGAAGGAATGAACAGACACAAATTATCCAAATGAACAGTTTCACTTGTCATATACATAGGGGAACTGGTAAAGTTTGTTGTTTCATGTTGTAGATGAAGCTATTGGCTCAATAATCATTCTGCAGCCATTATCCAGGGCACACCAGATTCTCTAGGGAGGATTCCTTATGTAAACCAGGGAAGTTATCGTTTTAAAACTTGGTCTGCAGGATGCATCAGGGTCTAGTCTTGGCGACCTCACAGATAATATGGGTTCAGACTTAACTCTATCCCCTTGACGACACAAGCAATACCAAACAACAGACTAAGAAGCAAGCTGCTCTCTGTGTATTCTAAGCGCATCTTCTCCTGTCTGTATTGATGACACCAGACATAACAAGACACAAAAACAATCAACTAAAATTAGCAGGGAGCATCAACCTACAATAGAAAAACAATCAGAGACTCAATTACACTACAAAAACAAACAGCCAGATTAAGCCATTTACTGGGCAGTTAAAGCAAACTTTTAATTACTGGAAAAATAAATAATTGAAAAAAATCAATCACTGCACCTCAATACCAGGATAGTACATGCACCAATCCTCTGCAAAAGATCATAAAAATAATATTTAAAAATAAAGTTTCTATCGCTTCTCGGCCTTTTGGATAAGATCAAGTGAAAAAAATAAAGATTCTAACATTTTGGATATGTTCTTAAGAGAGTTTATTCTTTGGAAAGGATTATCATGCAAATAAGAGGAAGGCCCTCAAAGGGATAGGCAGATATGATGCTTGCAGCATTTAACTCAAGTATGTCGGGGATTCTGAGGATGGCACAGGATAGGACAGAGTTCAGATCTGTTGTTTGTAGGGTCACTATAAGGTGTACTCACCGCGAAGGCACGCCACAACAAGAAAACAATAGAAACAGTGTTTATTCTAAATACTAAAATTAATTCCTCATTTGTAGCAAACCAGTCATTCTAATTAAAAAAGATTTAACTCAGAAAGTGGTATTATGACAAAGAATTCACAGTGGCTTGTTGTCTTGGTTCCCTCTGTCCTCACCCCCTCCCCCAACATACATATAATTATTACTGTGACTTTCCAATCTCCACCTAAGAAATAAAGCTTTTTTTAATTTTATTTTTTATTATTATTTTTTATGTGTGTACCATCAAATCAGATCTGACTGGTACAGGAGGTGATTATTCCTCCCTCTTCAGCAGAGCATCTGGTGGACTTGAACCGCACACCTCTGGGATTGCAGTGTAGCTTCCTGCCATTAGGCCACCAGAGCTCGCCAGAAATAAAGCTTTTATCATGAGATTGAAGAAGGATTTATGATAAACTATAGAATAAAACTAGAAAAAAGAAAGTGATTAGATAAAAATATAGTTAAGTCAAGGATCAGTGATAAAACGAAGACCCTTAACAACATGTATTAGCTCTGTGGCAGCAACAGTGTGCTCAAGAAAAACAGTAATTATGAGGCTGACCCAAAAGCCGACACCGTTTTGCTCTATTGTAGATATGGTTGCCGTGAGATGAGAGCAACTCCAAGGCACCTAATAAAAATATATATGTGGCTTTATGGGAGGTGAGAGAGACACACAAGACTTTCTAGAAGCCCTGATTTTAAAGAAAACATTGCTAGATGAGGAGTCATATTTGAGTTTACTTGAAAGGAAAGGTAACAGTCATAGAGCCCAGAAGTGGTGAGTGTGGCTGAGAAACAATTAGTTCTCAATGATGTCCTGCAGGATATTATAGGAGATGATATAATATTAGACTAGTTATGGTGAGTGGGGAAGGAAATGAATGTCCTGTTTTTAGTATAATATTTTATCAAGTTTTTAATGGCATTTTCTGCAATTTTAGGTTGCCATTTGAAATTTCCACCCAAACCGTTCAGTGACATCCAATCCTTTCCTCTCAACGTGCCAGCATGTTGACGGTGCAGATTGTTCTCTTTCTACTGTTCTTATTTTCCTGACTCCTTAGATTCTCATCTCTGGTTTTGAGAAATTATTGACAGTTCGGCCTCGTACCGATAGTTTTAGTGATGGCGCACACTTGTGGGTTGTGTCCTTTCATATTTGTGCCATGTGACCGTTATGCTTAAAGTTCATCTCTGAAAGAAGGAAACAGGCTCTGCATCCGGTTTTAAGTTTCTCAGGGCTGGTCTAAAGGGTTCTCCGGTTCTCGACTGCTCTAGCTTGTCTGAGTGTTTTTAAATTATGAATTTTAATTTGTGTTGTTGTTATGTGCTGTCAAGTCAACTTCGACTCATTACAACAGCTCTGAACCCTGTTCTATCTTCAGCCAATTTCATTTTCTCTGACACTCCTTCCCCCACTATCCCAGTAATTGAGTCAATCTGTCTCATCCAGGATGTTCCTTTTCTTTTTTTTTTTTTTAGCATTTAGAATCCCAAGTTTTATTCTATTTGATCCACTGATATTTTTTATTGTACTAGTTTATTTACAAAATTCTAATACATTGTTTCTCACACCAGTTCCTTCGCATTTCCCTAACCGCCCCCACCCATCAAATTGTGAGACCCCATGATTAATCCCCACCCCCTGCACATCTTCACCCCTCTGCTTCCACTCTCCACCTGCCTTGGATCTTCATGCTCATCCTACAATAATGGTTTTATACAATATATGTCCTTATGGGACTGAATTATTTCACTCAGCTGAGCATAGAAATTCCACATTACCTAGCTATTCCACTGCTTGGAATATTTCCTGACGAAATGAGAACACAAAGAGAAGCTTGTACACCACTTGTTCACAGCAGTGTTATTCACCATCACAAGAACATGGAAACCACCCAGATGTCCAACCACAATTAAATGGATTTAGCAGTTATGGTACATTCACACAATGGAATATTACCCAGCATGCAGGAGCAATAATTTTTTAAATTATTATCTAACTATCTAACTTGGGAGGGACTGGAGAGCATTATTACTGAGTAAACTAACTCAGTCCCACAGGGACAAATACTGTATAAAATTGTAGAATGAGCATGAGGGTCTTCCTTTTTTTCACAGTCCCTCCACCCTTCCAAGCATCTTGTCCCTCTCCAAGACCTGGCTCCTCCTGGCAACATATCCAAAGTATGTCAAACAGAGATTCAAAATCCTTGTCTCTAAGGAGAAGCCTGGTTTCACCCTCTCTAGGATAGATCTATTTGTTCTCTTAGCAGTCCATGGTGGTGTTCAATACTCTTCTCCAGCACCACAATTCGAAGGCATTGATTCGTCTTTTATCATCCTTAGTCATTGTTCAGTTCTCTGATGCATAGCAGCTAATTGTGAAGACCATGGCCTGGACCAGGCACACCTTAGTCTGTAGACTGACATCATTGTGGTCCATATTTTTTCTCTTTCTCTTGTTATCCAATTAATTTATGGAGTAGCTCTATCTATGAACAAGAGATCACAACCTTCCCTCTCCTGTGGCATCCTCACAACCTCTGTCATGCTCAAGGCTATTGTCACCATATCAGTCCATCTCACTGAGGGTCTTTCTTTTACCATCTCTCTATGATACAAAGCATGAGGTCTTTCTCGAAGGCTTGGTCTCCTGACAATCTGCCTAAAGTATGAAATGATGTTTCACCATCTTTGTATTAAAGGAACACTCTGGTTACACTTCCTCTAAGACATTATCTCATTAGAGCTGAGACAATTGATGCTGTAACCACCCTCACATAGGAGAATGGTCAATGGTGATAGATGGACACCATAGAGTTCGGATTTAGGAACAGATAATATTTTGGCTATTATGGGCTTGTTTTATCGCTATGATTTTTGTTACCTTATTATTATATTTTTCCTAGTGAGTTTAGATTTGCAGTTATGTCACATTTGCTAAGACAATTTGAACTTTATTCTACAGGTAGCAAGAAGTAACCAAAGACTTAATCAAAATAGTCTGAAAAAAACCTAACCATTTTAATCTTATTTCGCTTTCTCTGTGTGTGTGTGTGTGTGTGTGTGTGTGTGTCTGTCTCTGTCTCTCTCTGTCTCTTTCTCTCTCTCTCTCTCTCACACACCCCCACACACACACAGAGAGACACGAACGAATCTGGTGGCCTACTGGTAAGAAACTGTACTGCAATCCTGAATGCACACAGTTCAAATCCACAGGTTGTTCAGTGTGAGAAGGATGGGATATTTCCTCCCATGCAACTGACTACCTCTGAAAACCTGCCAAATGGTCAGCTATGGATTGGTCCCAACTTCATAGTACACAATAATATGACTATTAAATTTCTGTATTAAATTATTAAGTTACTATTAAAAGCCATTACTCAATAATACTACTACTAATAAAAATAAATCTTATTAATAATATAAACAAAAATAATATAATGTGTCAATAAGACAGGCCCAAGATCCAAGTAGGATATAAAGGAGAGAACAAAAGTTTCTATCCAGAGGTTCCCTCTAAGAGGAAGGAAACTGCAGAAGCCTACCTTGGAAAGTGTTTCCTGCTCTGTTCCCTGTTCTGACTACTGCATTCTGTATAGGTTTTTCATGAACACACAGTTAAGTGTTCTTGGATTTCTATACTTCTCAAAGCCACAGTTTGTTGTGATCCACACAGTCAAATGCCTCTGCCTAGTCAATGAAACACAGATAGACATTCCTCTGGTACTCTCTGCTTTCAGCTAAGATCCATCTAACATTGGCTTTGATGTCTTTGCATGGTTCAGTATCAGGAAAACTGTATGTTAGGAAATAATATTGCATTTTGTTATCACTATATTGTAAGTGGAAAATGCAATGTCTCAAATAAAGTTGTATTTAAAATCGGCACCATATAAAACAAACAAACAAACAAACAAAAAGATGTATAGTCTTGATGTGAAAAGAGCATGGGACATGCGGGGAGCTCTATATCTGACCTTTACGAACTTCCCAGGGAGAAACTGTCCCTGATCACAGCATTAATAATCCAAAACAATTCCCATGAGGTCAGACATGTCCCTTACACTCCCATGCCTCCTTCTACTCATCTTAACGCCAATCATACTGTTCGGCTGGGTCCAAAATCTGATGTGATAGGTCACAGATCACACAGATCCACATAGGGGAGTTAAAAGGTTACAATTCAGATCAGTAACAGAACATAGTCAAGAGAGTTCCCAAAATGTGCACTCAGGTACCTCAGCCTTGAACATCATGTACCTCAGCCTTGAACATCATGTACCTCAGCCTTGAACATCATGTACCTCAGCCTTGAATATCATGGCTCTATGTGTTCCCAAGCTCTCAGACCTGCCAATATTGGCTTCCCTCCTAATTGTCTCATCTCACATCCAATTCTCTAACTCAGCCATCACTGCTGCTGTCATCCTGAAGAGTGTCCTACATTTCCCTGAATTCAAGGAGGTGGCTGTTCTCAGGCTACATAAACACTACCATCTCTTTTGATGTGGGAAGAACTCCTTCTGGTGGGGGGAAAAATTCCTAATTTTTGCATCTATAGCTATTCAATATATTGGCAAGATTTGACAATCCTCTTGTAGATTGCTGAGATAAGCCAATCCCCTTGTGGAATGGTGGATAGATAGTCAATCTATCTGGGGATAGGCCCACACTTCTCACTCACACAGTCAGTCATCTACACTAGGAAAGCCATGCAGACAAATTCCACACTTGGAAATCTTATGGATGAATCCTACTCTGGCCTATGCTCTCACTATGATGTGGAATCAATGCGACGCAGGAAACTACCTTTGTATTTATGTTTAAAGAGTATCCCCTCAAATTCCAGGGTGGAATACCTGAGGTTGGGTGATGAGTTGGAAATGACAGGCAGATTTACTTTCTCAGTGCTCAATTTAATAATTCTGATACACTCTCAGGAACTAGACATAATGATGTTAAACTTTTGTTGACTGAACTTAAATTTGCATCAATACTTCTGTGATCCTATTCCATTAACTATTCACCTTCAGTTTTTTCAGTAATAGATAAGTCACAATGAAGAGAGGAATAAGCTTTGGTACAGAATACCTAATATTCAATTTGGATTAATGATACAACCAAGAACAGCTTGACTAATTGTTTCTAAATATTTGCCAGTGAAAATGCCACAGATACCAACAGAATACTTTTTGTTACAGTTTTGAATGATGGACCCTCTAAATTGGAAGTCACTCAAACACACAATGGTGATATAACTCTACTTGGGCCCAAATGATTGTGAAGATGGCATGGATCAAACAACATTTAGGTTAGATTACACAAGGTTATCATGAGATAGAGTTGATAGAAGAGCAACTGAAACAATTCCTAAAATGGTACTACAGTTAAAACTGTGTGGTAGTTTGACTGCCGATGATTTTCTGACCTGCCAGTGGTGATAGAGTGTGTGTGTGTGTGTGTGTGTGTGTGTGTGTGTGTGTGTGGTGTGTTTATGAATATATACATACCCATACACATGTGCATACAAACACACAGAGTTACAGGTATATATTAGATATTGTTATGAAGATGCAGACAGAGATGTATCTGTTCATTGCGAGCTTCAGTGGCTTAGTGGTAAGGAGTTGAGCTGACAACCTAAAAGCATGTCGTTCAAATCTTCCAGCTGCTCCCTGGGAGACAGATGTGCAAACTCCTCCCATTAGTTCTACACCCTCTACAAACCCACTGGAGGGTCAGCTGTATGTTGGTTCCAACTCAACAGAGGGTAAATGCAATCATCTATTTATTGCTTTGCTTTTCTAGAAAACCCAGGCTGAGAGAAGATAAGCTTTGCTTGCCTGTGAGGACAAAGACATGTCTGGCACTTTGTCCTGATTTGTGATGGGCATGGAATTTCTTCCTGGATACCTATCTTAACACTTTCAATATGAATGTTATTATTGTTTGGTGCCATTAAGTCAGAACTGACTCAAAGCTGACGTTAAAAATTTTTTGGAGGTAGTAAATTGCACAGGAGCAACTGGTAGATTTGAACTTGAACTTTTTGAATTGCAACCTAAGTTCTTACCACTAGGCCACCAGACAGTAGGAGGAGCCTACTATTTGTATCATCGATAATACAAAGGCAAAGCTGTGGTACACAGAACAAATCTGATAATCCCACTAACCTAATCAAAGGAATGGAAGTAGTGATAGCATGACCTTAAACCCCCCCCCCAATAATCCACAATGTGAATTTTGCCAGA
Organism: Elephantulus edwardii; assembly: GCF_000299155.1. NCBI lineage: Eukaryota > Metazoa > Chordata > Mammalia > Macroscelidea > Macroscelididae > Elephantulus > Elephantulus edwardii. The sequence continues at coordinate 22,702,370 of NW_006399764.1, read as the reverse complement.
ATACTCATATCTTTCCTGTAATTTTGAGTCAGAGCTGATGCAGTCATGCTATGAATTCAGGAAGAAAGTCTATCTCTGAGCAATGAAGCAGAATGGGGAGACCAGGAAAAAGGGGGGGGGTGTCTGCACCATGCTACATTTTTCTCTCTGGATTCTACCATGCCTGAAGCCTTTGCGCTTTTTATTTCACTGAGGCAATAAATCTCCACTTCACTTAAGACAGCTTCAATTGAGTTTCCTGTAACTTGGACAAAAGGGTCACAAGTAACATAATAAAAAAAAAAACTTTTTAAAATATTAAACATTCACATAGAAACTGTTTCTTTAAGAGCCATCAAGTTTCTAATCACTACAAGAATTCGTATATAGGTGTTAGAAAATGAATTGAAAGGAACATTTAGCCTGGCCAAACATCAGCATGACCATTGACCTTGATGATATTTATGGGTTTGGGAAGCTGAAGTGTATCCCCAGGGAAGCAGTAAGTCCAAAAGGAAAAAGGAAAAAACAAAACACAATTTAAGCAGAATGCCCTTCTTCCGTCCCCTTGGACATCTGTCTGATTTGGCTATTGTTAAAAATCTGCTGTAAAACCGTGGGTGCTGAGAGCCAGCATTTAACATTCCAGGCACCGCTGGTATTAAGTGATTTGAATCCACTCATAAGATCTGAATCAATTTAAGAGTAGATGCAGCTGATTTACCCCTGAAACAATGCTTCCTTCCTACCGGGTTGTGGTTCTTCACACAAACAGTGCTGGATCAGCAGAAATTAGGAATGATGTTGGCATCTAACAAGAGCTGTGACGTAAAAGCAAAAGCCATAGCTTTGAACAGCTTGCCAGAAAAATGCAATGGGACAGAAGGGAATTGCAATGGATTCCCTGGACTGTTCTGTTGATGTTTCCAAGCAAATATAGCTCTCTGAGTTGTTTTAATTTCATCAAAATCATGACACTCTTGAGTGTTGGCAAGGAAATATCAGGTAATGAGAATGCAGTGAGCATGCGTTTCATCAGCTGAGAATCCTTAATTGTGATTGCAGCATGTAGTGGTGTAATTAGATGTCTAAGAGCCAGGGTAGGCTCAAATCTTTCCTAACATTTTGCAAAAAAAAAGGAGCATTACATTTGCACAAATCATTCTTCAAATGAGATGACGGGCTGGCAAAGATGGAAAAAGGATCTATTTTTCACCCCACGAATTGAGCAAATTCACAGCTAGAAAAGATAAGTGGCTACATGAAGGGAAAGAAAGGACACAGTAGCGTTGTTAGTCAGATATGCGTTGGCTCTAGAAAAACTACACAAAGGAAAATGGCACGTTTTAAACAACTTAGGACATTTGTACACATTTGCTTCTAGAATTCCACACATAACCTTACAAGATAGATATTATTATTACAATTTCACAAATGGAGTAACTGATGCTCTGAAGGCCTGAGCCATTCAGAGAACTACGCAGGTAACATCTTGTAAAATCAGGTTGTAATCTACACCTCACCGAAAACCTGGGGCTGTTCATTTACCAAATCCATTCACTCTCTTGTTTCAGAAACATTTCAAATGTGTTCAAACTTTCATTATCTTTAGAGTGAAATTTTTGAAATGTCTGCATGTATAATAATTAGAGAGGGGCTTGTAAAAATGCAGCATTTGTTGTCATGTGAGAGACTTGGACGGGAAAGTTGTAGTTGAGACTAACCAATTTACAACTTAAATTTATCTTTGGCAAATTTTGAAGTATAGCCAAGAATCTCCTTTAAAAATCTTAGCATCACATTTTATGAGATTTTTATGGAGGAGAATTTTACAATAAGGATAATTATGATATTTTGAAGATAAAATATACCTTTTAAAATCATAAACTTAAGCCTTCATTAAAAGCAGTCATATTGAAAGCCTTAAGATTTACATAATTACACACACATGCATACACCACACACATACACACAAAACATACATACACACACTACATACACACACACAGGGACTCAATCACTAAACTCAGACTTAAATTGTGACTACAGTTGTGTTTCTCAAGTGTACCAATAACTGTGGAGATGGCTCCAGAGTGCCTAGTTTGCATCCAAGAAAGTATATTGTATCACAAAGGGAACAAAGTGTTGGGTGCAACGGCAGATCTCTCCTTTGTCTCTCGCCATGCAGAATGCTTCCCGATCTCCCTTTAAACATATTATAGATAGAAGGGAAGAAAACTCTAACACAATCTATTTCTCTAAATGAAAAAGCTTGAGAAAGCCCTATTTCCTTTGTCTATCATAATGATACCACTGGATTACTGCCAAACCAAAATCTATGTAAATTGATTGCCATTAGATAATAGTTCATTTCAGTCAATGATAAAGCTGTCTTTTCCAAAATCTGTATCATGAGTTCCTAACTGAAGCAAATCCTAGTTTTCTAAAATGGAGGTGGGTGTTTATATTTGGGGTTTCTTTTTAAAAAAAAAATTTACAGTGGTTTACTTACAAAGTTTTTATACATTGCCCCTCACACCAGATCCCCCAACTCCCTAGCCCAACCCTCTTCCACCCATCAAACCGTGCGACCCCATCATTATCCCTCTACCCACCACCACCTCTTTGTTCCCCCTCCTCAGATCCTCATGCACATTTTACTAGCTTCCTATTTCTACAATAATGGTCTCATACAGTATTTGTCCCTATGGGATTGAGTGAGTTCACTTAGCATAATACTCTCCAGTCCCTCTCAAGTTAGGTAAAAATCATTGCTCCTGTGTGCTGCGTAGTATTCCATTGTGTGAATGTACCATATTTTCTCAATCCATTCACTTGTGGATGGACATTTGAGCTATTTCCATGTTCTTTTGTTGGTGAATAATGCTGCTGTGAATGTTGGTGTTGAAGCCTCCGTTTGTGTCTCTGTTCTCATTTTCTTGGGGTATATATATTCCAAGTAGTGGAATAGTTGGGCCATATAGAATTTCTATATTCAGCTTTCTGAGGAAACACGAAACTGCCTTCCGGAGTGGTTGTACCATTTTGTAATCCAATCAACAGTGTATAAGAGTTCCTATCTCTCCACATACTCTCCAGCATTTATTACTTGCTGTCCTTGTAAACTTTGCCACTGCTACTGGAGTGAGCTGGTATGTTATTGTGGTTGTGATTTGTATTTCCTTTAGTACCAGTGATTTTGAGCATTTCTTCATGTGTCTGTTGGCCATCTGAATATCTTCCTCTGTGAAAATTCTTTCCATGTGTTTGCTCATTTTTAATTGTGTTATCAGTCTTTTTCTTGTGGAGGCCCAGAAGTATTCTGTAAACTTTTGATATGAGACCATTGTCTAAAATGGTATTGCCAAATATTTTTCACAGTCAGCAGGCTTTCTTTTCACTCTGCTGGGAAAAGTTTTTGATGCAAATAGGGATTTATTTTAAAACTGGTTTTGCCTTAATTATGCCCACTGTCAGCTTCATACACATTTTAATACCCTACAACTATGACATTTGTGTAAATTCCATTAATGTTTGATAATAATTTCAAAGCCATTCATTTTAAAAAGAATATTTATGTAAAATAGGGTTCTTTTTTTCCCAAAATACTGATCCCTTGAAGACTTTTTTGCCTAAGAGTAAGTGTTCCTCTTCATTCAAGAAAAACAAGTGTTCCTGATATTGGCACTTCCTATTCTTAGAAGCGTATAGAGCTCTGTGTAGAGCAAGGAGAGGGAACACTGTAGCATCTCCGGCCCCTCTTGACATTTGTGCAGGAGATCAGAAGGTCTCATGTGGTGAGAGCAGACTCCAGAGGCTCAGGAGAAAGAGGAAGGCATCTGAGAACAGCAGAGATTTCCGTTGGTCTGCACTTCTCTGCTCACCAAGGTAATGCAGCAGAAATCAGCTCATCGGAGTCCTTTTTTGTGATCTAGTGAGAGCTTCGCTCAGTTATTAAGTTCTATCTGCCATATTGACCCAGTAACAACAATGAGTTTGAGACTGGTGAAGATTGTGGGGATGCCGCAGACCAGGGCAAGTTTTCAATATGTTGTATTCAGGGTTACTATCAGGCCACGGTCTTTGCAATTACTTGCTATGCATCAAAGAGCTGGACAATGATTAGGGAAGTAGAAGGAGAGTTGATGACTTTGAGCTGGGATGCTGGAGAAGAGTGCTGAATATACCATGGACTGCTAGGAGAACAAACAGGTTTGTCTTGGAGAAGGTGAGACCAGGCTGCTTCTAGGAGGCAAGGATTCTGAAGCTTAATAATGTGGATGAACTGAAGCTTCTGGGACCTTCATTTACTCATAAAGTACAACTAAAAAATAAACAGCTTCCAACAATCACTAAACAACTTAATTTAACTAACTTCAATGGGTAAGTATGAAGCCAGAAAAATCTGTGGTTATCAAATATGAAATGGAGCTTATAAGATCAATATCCTAGTTATAAAATGGCAACAGGCACGAATAGATGCTTCACCAGACATTCAGATGGTGAACAAACATATGGAGAAAAGCTCAAGAACATTAGCTATTGCTGCTGTTATGTTCCATTGGTTCAGAGCCATCTCATAGCTGAACCTCCAGCAGCTTTTCAGAGGCAGGAAATCACAATGCCCATCTTTCTTTCATGGAGCAGCTGATGGTTTCGAACCATGTGCCTTTGAGTTGCCAGCACAACTCCTTACCACTAGACCACCAGAGCAATATAGTTCTGTAACAATCTTTACCCACCCTCTGGACAATTCTGCTCTATCACACATCATTGTTAAAATAAAAACTCACTTCACAGCATCTAATGATAAATTATAACAATTGTGTTTATACACTATTATTAACTGTTTTATAATCACAAATAAATTTCTGTGAATAAATGTACAATTATATATTTTATACATAAAAGTGCTAAGAAGCAAAGATGTGCAAGTTTAAAGACTAAAATGCACCTGACCCAGGCAAAGTGTTTTAAATTGCTTCATACGCATGTGAATGATGGATAATGAATAATGGAGACTGAGTAAGAATCAGTGTACTTGAACTGAATACGTCATAGCCTGCCTCAAGAACAAACAAACGTTTCTTGTAAGAGGTTCAGCTGAAGTGCTACTTAGAAGCAAGGGTGATGAGTGAAACCTTGTACATATATTGAACGTGTTTTAAGGAAGGTCTGGACCTTGGGGGGGAGGGTGGTTCATCATAAGTTTAAAATAGAGGTTTAGTGAAAAAGAAAACAGACTTCAAAATGAGTTGGGCCAGTGTCATAGACACTGGTACAGCAGAGAGCTGGAGGTGGCACAGAACTGAGCTCAATTTGGTTCAGTCAGAGCTGCCCTAACAGCGGCTGACAGCAGCAGTAACATCCTACCTCCTGAAGATAGTATCTGTCTTACCAAAGCTCCCCTGTTATGAATACCGTGTTGTGGGTTTTTTTGTTTGTTTGATTGTTTGTTTTTTTATCTGTTGTTCCCTCATCACACTTTAGGTATCTGGGTTCTTCAACCTGGATCACTCAGATACCCCACTCTTACTCCAAAACCCTAAAGCTTCTGAAATGTGTTATTTGTGTCAATCTATGTAACTATGTTTTGCTTTCTGTTCTGAAAACAGCATGTCCAACAATGTAGTGACATTTATGAAGTCTCTGGGGACGGAGCCTCTAGCAAGTTGCACTGCTAGTCCCAAGGCTGAGTGTCTCTCGTGGTTTGGAACCACCAGCAGTAGAAAGATGGACAGGTTCCTTCTGCTGCGATTAACAGCCTTGGAGACTCATTGCTTGATCACCAATGACTCAAAACTAAATTAAAATAAGTATGAAGGTAGTGAGTGAGTATAGTGAGGGAAGCCAGAGTCCTGTATTAAAATCTGAGGCAGCTGACCACTGTGCTTTCAGGTGACATTGTATCACTTCTTTAGTTGAAACGATTGATGCAGATTCTGATCTTCTCGAAGGTAAAATAAAAGTCTTTTCTGTAACTTGTATCCTGACCAGGGTTGGGAGTGGGGGTGGAATTTGCCACTCTTTCAATGCTCAAGATGTCATTGTTGAGTTATGTTGCAGACTGCACATCTGTTTGATCAAGGCTACTGCTTCAGCTCTAAGAAGCTGTTGTTGCTCTCGTTATTGTTAAGTGCTATCAAGTTGAATACAACTCATAGCAACTCTATAAACTACAGACCTGAACCCTGTCCTATCCTGGGCCACCCTTATTTCTGACATAGTTGAGCCTATTGCTGCAGTCACTGTGTCAATCCATTCAGTTGAGAGTCTTCCTCTCCTTTGTGGACCCTGTACATTTCAAAGCATGATGTCTCTTTTCAAGAAATAGCCTCTCTGAGCAACATGCCCAAAGTACGTGAGACAAAGTTTCTCCATCTTTGCATCTAAAGAGCATTAGGCTGCACTTTTCTCCAAGACATGTCTGTTCTGTTGGCTGTCTATGGAGTAGTCATTACTATTCTTCTACAGTACAGCTCAAAATTCCTTTTCTGCCATTCTGTATTCAAAGTCCAGGTTTCAAATGGATATCAAGTGATTTAAAAGACTATGGCCTGAATCAAGCATACCTTAGTCATCGGACTGACATCATTGCTCATCAGCATTTTGGAGAGTTCCCAGACAGCAGACTTGCCCAATGCAGTATGTCTCCTGATCTGTTAGTGGCCCCAAGTGAGCTGATTATTAATCCAAGTAAGCTTAAGTCATTGACAATTTCTATTCTTTCCCCCTTGATCACGGTGTTACGTACAGGTCCACTGGAGAGGATCATTGTTTTCTTCATGTGAAGAAGTAATTCATACTCATTTTCATTTTCTGTCTAAAGATAAAGCCATGGTTTGTAGTTAGAAATGATTTGGGAGGTTTTATTTGCTTATTTTTTTGCATTTTGAAGGAAAAGAGGTATGATTTTAATCGTTTTTATTCATAAATTAAAAATGATACTTTGGTCAAAAATTTTTAAAACCCACAAACATTAAAAACTCCCCCCAAAAACCTCTTGTGATGTTACTTCACTTACACACACACACACACACACACACACACATGTTCCACAGTCCAGGTTTCCAACCCAATATAGTATAGCTGATTACCTGTTTTTGTAGAAGCTACAGTAAATGGCATGAAGAAGTGATCATTCAGCTGTACTGTTGTAACTTAGCGGCTATAAAGAGCAATTCAATTAAAAGCTTTGAAACGGAATGTTTATTAGAAACCTAGACTGGTGATGAAAATTAGTGTTTTGGACATTATCAACATCTTGTCCTTTGATGCTCTTCCTGAGCTCTTTTCCCTAACGTTATTTTGTTGTTAATGGACTATTAATTAAGGGTATCTGAAGTGATAAAAACAAATTAGTCTTCTCTTCTTGCTTCTTTATAGAAATCTTGAAGACTGTTATAATTTTCTATAGAAAAACTTACTTAAATGATGTTTTTAGTAACTTTTATTATACACGAACTCTTTTTTATTTTTGCTTTGATGTAGCTTGGATATTATAGATCTCACTTAGAACATGATGAAAGGAAGGTTAGGGTTACAAAATTGAAACCTCACAAGGCCACTGTCTTAGATCAAAGGCACCAGCTGAAGATAATGGGCTACGTTTCCATAATCCATTCTTACAAAGGGATATATTTTTATCCAACCTCAGACTACATTACAATGTTTCATTGCAGTTTTGTGTGACCAGGCAGGTGATATTATGAAAATACTTCTTTTAATCATTCTATTGTCCCCTAATCTTAATAGGTTTGTGAAGAGTAAGAGTTTGTAGAAATACTAAAATTGTGGCATACTATTTCATGAAGACTAGTCTCATGTTTCATGTGTCTAATAATGTTTAAATGGTAAAGACAAATAATGATTTTAAGATGAGAAATAAATTCTATTTACACATGTGTATCAGAGTACATATATGTTGTTGTTGGGTGCTGCAGAGTCAAGTTCAACTCACAGTGAGCCTCTCAACGACATCTGATTTGAATCCCGCCCTATCCTGTACCATCCTCACTGTGACTTACTAGAGCCCATTGTACCTGTAGTCATTGTATCAACCCATCTTGTTGAAGGTCTTCCTCTCTTTTGCTGATGATCTTTCCAAGCATGGTGTCCTTCTCCAAGGACAGAGTCTCCCTTCAAAAATGTCAAAAGTATAAGAGATGAAACTTTGCCTCTAAGGAGCCCTCTGGCTTCATCTTTTCCAAGACTATTTGTTCCTCTAGTGGTCCATTGGACATATTCAGTACTCCAACCCCACAACTCAAGGGTATTGATTCTTCTACCATCCGTAGTCACAGTCTAGCTCTCAGAAATAGCAAGTGGTTGAGAGAACATGGCTTGAATCAAGTGTTCCTTAGTCTTCAAACTGATAATATTAATCCTCTCAGTACTTTGAAGAGTTTCTTTATAGCAGATTTTTTTCCAAGACAACTTATCTTTTGATTTCTTGACTTTTGGTGCCAATTTGATTGTAAGTCCAAGCAAGTTGGAATTACTTACAGTTTCAATCTTTTCTCCACCTATCATGATGCTGCCTACAGGCCCAGTCGTGAGGATTTTTGTCTTCTTCATGTTAAGATGTAATTTGCTTTGAAGGCTATAGTATTTGATGTTCTACAGCAAATTTTGAACCCTCCTCACTTTTAGCAAGCAAGGTTGTGTCATCTGCATAAAGCAGGTTGTTAATGAGTTTTTCCCTACTTAATGTCACCTTTTTCTTCAGAGAGTCCAGGTTCTCGAATGATTTGCTCAGCCTACAGGTGAATAGGTAAAGGAAAAGCACATCGCTCTGATGCTCATACTTCTTGACTTTTTATGTTTTTTAGTTTTGTCCCACATTTCCCCAACTCTATTATCTTCCACTGCAATTTCTTTTAGAACAAAACTGACTTTCTTTTAGAGATACTGACAATGTTATGATGGGAAAAGATGATTATTGCAATAACTATTAAAAGACTCTTAAATAATTTCATACAATTAGCTTTTTAAGAAAAAACTAATTTCAACATTTACACATGCATTCTAGATACCTGGAAAGTTTCTTTATAACTCCTTTAAGTTAGGTGTCAGATCTCTTTATTTCTGAAGCTCTAAGTGACTAATTTTTTTTTATCATTAAGTGGGAATGATAACACCTGCTTTAAAACATCACCATCAAAAGGAAATGAGAAAGGTTTCTAAGAGTTTAGCACCACGCGGGCATCCAGCATATGCGCAACCAATAGCAGTCATGCTGAGCAGTTAAACATGTTGTAACCCAACACCTAAGAGAGTCTGAGACATAAAAATATTTCAGTATTGAATGTGATATTTTATTTCATTTTTACTTAATTCTGAATTTAATATTGAAAAAAATAGTTTAAGGGAGCAAATGAAACATTGAATCTTCCAATGTTGTTTTCTTCAAAGAGGAAAAAAAAATGACCGTACCTAAGTGGTAAAGAATTGTGCTGCCAACCCAAAGTTACACAATTCGAATCCCCCAGTGGATCCAAGGGAGAAAGATGGGCAATCTCCTCCCATGTACTTTCCTGCCTCTGAAAAACTGCTGGAGGGTCCATTTTGGGTCAGTTCAGACTTAATGTCAAACAATATACAAAACATGAGATAAACTACTTGCTGTTGTTGTTGTTACGTGCCATCGAGTCACTTCCTACTCATAGCGACCCTGTGTACAAGAGCCCTAAACCCGCTCTATCCTGTGCCAACCTCACTGTCTCGGACACATTCACTCCCACTACCCCAATCACAGAATCGATTCATCTCATCGAGGGTCTTCCTACTTACAATTGGAAATATTTGTTCTCTTGGAAAACAGTTAATTGAAATTACATATTATTGGTGCTGTGTTTTTTTTTTTTTTTTTTTTTTTTTTGGTTTTTTTGTTTTTTTTTTTTTTTTTTTTTGGCTGGAAGTCGTTTCAATTTCTTCTTTTTTAATTATAAGTTTGGGTTTGTTGGTTTTGTTTTATTTTTTCCCCTAAAATTATAAACTGGAAGATATATGGAGCATTCATTGATCTAGGATCACATGATTGGCCAAACCAGTGGCATCACCCTTCCTTTGATAATGGCTGGTTCAGTGTGCTTTAAAACAAGGTAAATCTACATACCCTCCATAAAGCAGGTAATTGGGCAGTGCAACATAATATGGTGAGACACTTCTCCCCAGACCTAAAAAAGGATGGGACCTGATAGCCCTTAAGTATTTAATCCAGGCAAGTGGAACCCATTTGACTTTTATGCGTAATTTCCTTTTGAACTCGGACAAAATAATTTGCTTCCAAAAGCTTTTTATGACAACACCGTTGCACAAGATAACGAAAATTCTTTTATGCGTTACAAGTTATTCTGGGTTTTCGTGCCATGAGACTAACTTTAGCATTATTTCAGAGGGAAAAACGAGTATGAGAGGATTCTCATCATTGAGATGGCCCAAGGTGAGAGGCTTGACCAGATATACAATGAAACTGAACCTGGGGAATTGAAATATTTCACTATCAAATTGCTCAGGAAGGAAAAAATAAGAACCATACTCAATGAATTTTTGTGGTAACAGTTTAAACATCTTTTTTTTTTTTTCATACTCCACCTCCTGCTTCAATCTAAAGGTTTGTCCTTTTAACTTTGGAGATTGTTATTTATAATGCACTGAAACACACCATAAATACTTCTTCTCTCAAATTTGACTGGATATCACCTAAAAATAACCCCCCCATAGCATCTAGTGCAACAAATGATAGTTATTAAGAGTCTTATAATTCTTTATTGTACAATGCTTCTACCTTAGAACCTTAAACATCATGTTCTTTAAGTCTTCAGATCTAAACTTTTGTTGTCATTATAGAGGTGGATTCTTAACTCTTACTGGTACCACTATTGCTATGACAAGTTTTAGGTAGGTCCTGTACTTCAAAAGCATTATCTTATTTCATTTTCATTTCAGTTTTTGTTATTATTACTTTTCTTTTATATGAGAACATTGGGGTCTGGTAGAACTTGGATTTAAACAGGCAGGCAGTTAAAAGCAGCCTATCTGAGAGAAGAAAAGCATTAATTGCCAACATGTCCTACTTGTAGGAACATGATTTTCATCCTTCCAGGAGCTAGTTGATATTTATGAAAGGACAAGACGGAAAGAAAAGACCTGAAGATACATGTTTCTGTATTAACTAGACCAATAGCTTATGGTCTAACTAATGTTCAGTTCAGAAGTCATTAGTTAAGTATGAGTGCATATCACATAATGATATAAATAAAGCTATGTATGCTTTATTTTAATCTTATAATTTCAAATATGGTTTGTTATATTTGTAATTAAAAGTGTCAAATCAACTTAACAGACTTGGTTCTAAAAGCAGTTTTACTATGCGCCTTTCAATTCTTTACCTGAAGAAGTGAGGGCAAGTTTACAAGCAAAAGATAAGCTTCAATATCTTCCAAGAAATATGTTTTTTTTAAAGTAAATTTATTGAGTCGAAGGTCATACTCTTTGCTGTACACACAACCGGAAGCTTTTGAAATCCCCACTGCTAAAAACCTCCTCATGTTCAGCAAGCAAGGCTGTGGTGAAAGTGAGAAGCCTTGAAGCAGTTGCTGCTGAAGGTTGAACACTATAGCCTTCAATATGGATTGCATCTCAGTGTCTATAAAAATAAAATCCTGAACACTGGACTGATAGGCACCATCACGATAGGGGAGAAAAGGTCGAAACTGTCAATGACTTCATCTTACTTGAATCCGCAAACAATACACTTGGTACCAGCAGTTAGGAGACAGACTGCACTGTGAAAATCTGTGGTCAGGAATCTCTCCAAATTGTTCTTCAAATTATTGAAGAGCAATGATGTAAGTTGGAGAACTAAAGTGTGTCAGATTCAGGCCATGGTCTTTTCAGCCATTTGTTACACATCTGAGAACTTGTCAATGAATAGGATGACAAAAAATGGAGGCCTTTCAACTGTGATGTTGGAGAAGAGTACGGAATACCCCATGAACTGCCCAAAGAATAAGCAGATATGTCTTGGAGAAGGTGAAGCCAGAGTGTTTCTTGGAGGCAGAGATGATAAAGCTTCAACTCACATACTTTGGCCATGTTTCTAAGAGAGGCAATTCCATGGAGAGGGACATTATTCTTGAAAAGGTCTGTGAAAGACAGAAAGGCCCTCAAACAGGTAGATTGCCACAGTGACTGTAACAATTGGTTTGAGTGTGTGAGTGATTGGGAGAATGGCACGGGATAGGACAGGGTTCAGGTCTGGACAGTTGTCGACACAGTTGTTCATCTAGGGTAGATATGAGTTGTACTTGATCTCATGGCACCTAACAGCAGCAAGAACATAATAGAGATTATGCATAAAGAATCAAACAGTGGGAGAAGAATGAAAAATAACCTCCTAGGCTCTTTACTTCTTACCAAGTACAGTAAACTCAGAGTTTGTACAACATAAAAGCTCTACTTTTGACAATGTAAAACTCATTGCTTTATTATTATGAGTGTCATGTTTAAACATGGACTTTTAATAACTATTATTTTAAGACTTTGAAGAGGCACACTCAAAAAGGAAGCTTTATTCAAATAATTGTCTAGAATTCAGTTTTGCTGCTAAGGGATCACTGTATAAAATTTCCCCAAATAATTGTTAAAGAAGAGAGCAAAAATATAGTTGACAATTTTTTTCTACATAGAAGTCTACACTGAAATTTTAAAAAAATATATGATTTTCTTTTCAGTGGAAGGCTATTGCTATACATATAATTTTTTATCTAAGACTTCATTTTACTTAAATGATAATTAATCTTGGTCATAAAAATGAGTACTGAACAGTAGTCAGAAATATTTTTTATAAGATTTTTAAAATTTTTTTATTATTATTTTATTATTTGTGTGTGTGTGTGTGTGTGTGTGTGTGTGTGTGTACCGTCAAATCAGATCTGACTGGTACAGGAGGAGATTGTCCCTCCTTTTCCCGGCAGAGCATCTGGTGGATTGAACTGTGCGCCTCTGGGATTGCAGTGCAGCTTCTTGCCACTAGGCCACCAGAGCTCCCCTAAGAATATTTTAATTATTAGTGTTTGTATTAATGAATAGGACATTTTAAAAATCACTACTTTTTAAATTCAGTCTCCTTTTCAAAAAAATGTTTTAAAATATCTTTTAATCGTTTAATTTAAAAACAATTTAATTTTATTTCATATGTGAAATGATACCAATATAAATTATTTTATTAAGCTAAGCTTGGACAGGTAGAGGGATGGCCCAAAGAGAGGAAGACCTTCAACCAGGTGGACTGACACAGTGACTGCGGCAATGGACAAGCGTGTGTAAGGAAATGTGAGGACGGCACAGAATAGTACAGGGTTCAGATCTGTTGCTCATAAGGTCACTATGAGCTCTACTTAATTCAAGGGACCCTAACAAAAACACCATGGAATCATTTAAAGGTTAACAAGAGGCCTGGAGACACTGTGTTTAAAGATTTTATTACTAGTTAAAACATCGGTGGTCCTAAGCCCCCAGCTATCCTGCGGGATGGATACATGGCAATCTACTTCTGAGACGATGACATGCGTGGACATCCGATGGAGCAGTGTGGATGCCACTCCTGCTTCCAAGCCTGTTTTAATTGAGGAGCTCCCCCAAACACTGTCACCAAAGGTAACTATTCTCTCATTTGACACATGAATGTCACAGTGTTCAGTTTCACAGCCACCACGAGCTACCTCTGTACAGCAAGTGGACAGACCAGAGCCATAGGACCTAGAAGAATGTGTCACCAAAAACCGTTAAAGACAGGCCTGAGGGCTGCGGATTAGTGTCATCCCCCTATGGCTTGATAACATCACTTCCTGCCCACTAGGCCAACTGATCTCTTTCTATGTAAACATATCTAGGATGGAGATATATAAATATATATAAAGTTCTGGAATGATTGAATGTAATAAATGCCTACATAAGGAGAACTGATCAGATATCCTCAGCACCCTGTACAAAAATTACAACAAATCACTTTCTTCTATTATAAAGAGAAGAATTATAGCATTCCTAACATATCCGAATAGCTAGAAAAAGGTCTCCAGAGTCTGGAAAGGTAAGAGCTCAGTTTGGGTATTTACATATATTATTACACACACTTCTACTAGAGAGGTGCTTAACAAACCTGTTAGCTAATTATTATAAATGTGCCATTCGCTCTATGTGAAGCAGAAAAAGAAAATTGTTCCAATATATTCCTTAGGTAGTTAAATTGGAAAACTGCAGTTGCATTTCCCAGAGGAATGTAATCATGATCTTTTTATTTGCACCACATAACCACTATAACAGCAATAGGCTTCTCCTTCAGAGAACACATTCAGAGCCATAAATAAGCAATAATGTATAGAGAAACCTATCAACATGGATAGAAGAGCTGAGTTTCTTTCTGGTATTCCTCATTATGTGACACTGTATAAAGCAATTGTGTTTTCTTCCTCTGTTACGATATCAGAATTACATCAGCATGAAAAGGCTAGGGAAAAAAAGATTTTCAATCACTACTTCAATAGATTCTTTATGTAAGGAAAACATTCTCTGTACCAAGTAATATACCTAAAATGGAAAATAAAATGTTCAATAAAATAACTAGAAGATACACTTCTACTGAAGATTTATCCTTTATTTTTGTTTTGGAATTATAAAAATTACTCACTGATGGGATTTGACTAGGTGATTAGAACTACCTGACTGTTGGTTGTTTGGGTATAATGAATATCTATTCCACCTTGTTTAATAATTCATGTACTTGTTATGTCTCTCCCTTCATGGCAAAGAACCTGAGAGTACTTCTGTGATCCTTCCTATTCCGTTTACATAAAAATGATCAATGCATTTTATCTTGTTTAGCTGAAGCATCTGATGAATCTACTTTTACTTTTTAAGTTTTATAAATATATTTTTACAAATAAGCTCATATTTAAAAAGAAAGAATAATAAAAAACATTAAAAAAAAACAAATAAGCTCACGTAATATGATTCTTATTTCATCTGGGATTATGTGTAGAAAATTGTAGTTAGCTTATGTGTGTTTAGATGCAAGTTGATATTCTAATTCAAATTTTGTGATAATCAAAATCTCAGAATTAAAATAAGTACTAAAGGGAGTCAATATCACTAATTTCGTTCTCTATTTCAATTTCTGTAGCACTAAAAAAATTCCTGTTGTTGTTGTTGTTGTTGTTATGTGTCATCGAGTTGCTTGCGACAAATAGCGACCCTATGTACAACAGCCCTAAACTCCGCTCTGTCCTGTGCCAATCACACTGTCTCTGACACACCCATCCCAATTATCCCAGTCACTGAATCAATCCACCTCATAGAGGGCCTTCCTCTCCTGCGCCGTCCCTCCACCCTCCCAAGCATGATGACCCTCTCTAAGGACCGGTCTCTCCTCATGTCCGAAGTAAGCTAGACGGAGCCTCAGAATCCTGCCTCCAAGGAGCCACCCGGTTTAACCCTCTCCAGGACAAATCCGTTTGTTTTCCTAGCAGTCCATAGTATTCTCAGTACTCTTCTCCAGCACCACAGCTCAAAGGCATCAATTCTCCTTCTATCCTCCTTGGTCATTGTCCAACTCTCTGATGCATAACAAGTGATTGCGAAGACCATGGCCTGTATCAGACACACCTTAGTCTCCAGAGAGACACCACTGCTCTTCAGCACTTTGGAGAGGTCCCTAACAGCAGACTTTCCCATGGCAATGCGCCTTTTAATTTCCTGGCTGCTGGTGCCAAGACTGTTGACTATGGAGCCAAGCAAACTAAAGCTGTGTACAATCTCTTCCCCATCCATCCTGATGCTGCCAATTGGTCCAGTGGTGAGAATCTTTGTCTTCTTGACTTTGAGCCTCAATCCATATTGTAAGCTGCAGTCCTTGACCCTCTGCAGCAGGTGCTTCAGGTCCTCTTCAGTTTCAGCAAGCAGGGTTGTGTCATCCACATAACGCAGATTGTTGATAAATCGTCCACCAATCTTAGAAATACATATTTTTAAACAACATTGGAATATTATGCTAAATAAAACAGAGAAATACACACAACCATTATAAAATATCCAATGTTTGAAATTATTTTTATCTTGCTATCACACCAACAGATAGTAAAGTTATATATAGACCAACATATGTTTTTACAATTTATCTAAAATCTCAAGATAATTTAAAAATAGAAGTAAGCTCATAATGGCAGAAAGTGTCTATTCCTGATTTGACTTTTTATAGATGCTTCAAAGTTTACATGTGATAGAGAATTGTGTTCTAACCTCACAATTTGCTTCCTGAATTCTTCCATCCCCAGTGCCATGGGGATAAGTGACCTCACAGTCATCCTCTTTCCAGTCTCTGGGAGTGTGACTCTTACTGAGAGGAGAGCGTCTTTTTCCTCCAGAGCACCTGGTTGATTCCCACTGCTGAACTTTCCATTAACAGTTCAGCACTTTAGGCAAAGTACCACCAGCACTCCTTAGCCCTACCATACTGGTATATAATGTCACCCTCCAACCAATTTGCTTATTGCCAAAACTCAAGTGTAAAAAAATTCACTGATCTCTTAATTCTATACTTTTTCAAATCCAAATGGTCACAGAGATCACAAATCAATTTTTTTTACAAATGTGTAGATAGAAATAAAATAATAATCTATGTTTCCACAATCGGAAAATACAGAGTGTAGAGAATCCACACTGATACCTCTTACTTACAGCTGTAACGGCTTATCGACTCTATATTCTGGATATCAAAATATAAATTTATTATATCAATCCAGCTCATCCGAGGTCTTCCTCTCTGCATTGTCCTCCCACCCTTTAAAGCATGATTCCTTCTCCAAGGATCAGTGCCTTTTGGCCACGTGCCCAAAATATGTGAGGTGGAGCTTCAAAATCCTAGCCTCCTAAAATCCTAGGAGAAACTTCGTTTTACCATCTCCAAGCCAGACCTATTTGTTCTCCTGGCTGTTCATGGTATGATTAAAGTAAACCATCACACGCACACACAAAGCACTAAAGGTTCCCTCAGGAGCTCTAATGGTCTAGTGGCAATACGCTACACTGCAACCTCAAAGGTCTGTGGTTTGCATCCACCAGCTGCTCCACAGGAGAAGAATGGGCAATCTCCCCCTGGGTGATTTCCTGGCTCTAAAAACATACCAACGAGAGTCAGGTATGGTTCAGTTCCAAGTGGACAGTACAAAACACCACCACCAAAGTGGTTCATTGGCCAAGTGCTTGACTACTAAGCAGAAAAGTGAGCTGAACCAACCAACAAATATCTCTGTGAGAAAAGACCTGGCCACCTGCTCCCCTAATGAAGCCACCACGTTCTGAAACATCATTGGGCATTTCTGCTCTGTCCCCCTACGGGACCAAACTGAGAGTCGACTCCATGTCAAGTGGAACTTAAGGCCATTTGCACACAAGCACTTACACACAAATTCATTCAAAAAGGTTGGCTGTATCTCTAGTAGTGCGGTGGACTTGGGAGGAGGGAGTGTATAACAATGAAAGAACTTTTACTTTTCAAAGAGAAGAACAAACTGGAGGAGAGGTGTGGGCAGGGAGGGAGAAAAGTGCAACAGTGAATGGAAATCCAAAGTGTCTCTAAACTTTCATGAAAATTAATAATAAAAAAAGAAAAGATTGGAAGTATAAATGGCTTGTAAAAAAAAACAACTGTATTTCAAATTGGAAACATCCCTGATGGTGATGCAGTTTGGAATCAGAATAGAAGAATCTGTGCAAGAAAGAGGAATGAATGGCTATGAAGGACCCAGACCCGGGGAAGGAGGAGGGAACATGCTGTTCGATTGGGGAATTATAACTGGATTGGTTTGAATGGAAAACTAACATGATCTGCAAACCTTCCTCCAACCATAATTTCACAAAAAAATATAAAACAAGAGTGTGAGGGCAAATATTTTATCATTTAGTCTGGATGGTTAAAACAACCCTTAGGAGCTTAGTCACTGATATTAAAGGGTTTAACTGAAGAGAAAAAAGGAAATAATGTTCTGAGTGTTTCAGTGGGAAACATCTAACTTCTAACATTTCTTCTCAGCCTTTGTTAAGAATCTCCTCTCATATATTAACTACATTTATAAACTATGCTAGAATTCAATGCTCATAAGAAAGCAGATTTGACATATCTACTTGGACATGCAATTAGATCAGCTCTTTTCCCATTTTAATCCTAATGCAAGGGTTTCTAATTTAAGCATTCAAACTCAACTGAACCCTATAAGGTCTGTCAGTTTCACCCACAAAGCTCTTTTGTTAGACAGTTTCATCAAAAGTTAGACAATTCGTTTTACTAGGAAAAGAACTGATCAGAAGGAGAATAAATTGTATCTTTAATGCATGGACAGATCACTGGATTACTGCTAATGTATTGTTAGTCAAGCAGAATCTCCTTTGGAAGGAGTCTTGCAGCCCATGTCATAAACTGATTAAAAACCAGTGAACAAGTACTTTCTACCTTTGCTGTATATTAATGAGAAACGTACTATCCAAGAGAGCTTTTTTTTTTACTTGTAACCTTTATCTTTCTGAAAATAGAATATTTTAAAGTTGTGTAATTACGTGCGCACGCGCACTCACACACACACACACACACACACACAGTTTTCTCAATCTGCCTCTAGTATAGAAAAATGTTATTTTAAAATTCAAAGGTATTTTAAAATGTAATTTATTTCAACTAATTAAAACTTTTTACAATTTTACTATCACACAACATATTCTTCTCATGTGAAAATAAAGAAACCATGCCACTTACTTGTTTGTGCAAGTATATTTGTTTATATTAAGTAAAATAATACAAAAGTAAGAGGGGGTGTGTGTGCACGCATGCACATGTGTGTGTAAAAAGGAGAGATGAAAAGAAGGAAAGGGGGAAAGAAAGGAACTAAGAAGGATTAATCAGAAAGTGACAGCAATAGAAAATAAAGCTCTGCCTCAAAAAGACAAGCAGAAGCAGCCAGCTTCCCGTAAAGGGTAATGGATTATTTCAAATCCATTATAACTGACGGACTTACAAATGAGACATAAAATTTATTTCCTTTCAGCCTGTTGTTTGAGCTGTACAGTCTTACAAAATATTTGCCAGAAAAGGTAGTATCACAGAATATGTTAGGGGACAAATAAAATAATATTTTTCATTAAATAATGTGAATAATAGTCTAAAGTTCTTAGTGTGATAAAACATGAAGAAAAATAACATTCATCGGGTTCTTCTCATGTCTCCTTCTGGTCTTCCCATAATATGAACATTGAGACACTCAGCTAAGGAAACTGCGATTCCATGAAGTACCGTATCTTACCCAGAGCCCCTCAGACACTAAATGATAATTAATCATTCACGGTCCAAGCCAAGAACTGTAGAACATCAAGGCTCATTCTCTTGAAAAGAAATCCTTATTTTCCACATGCAAGATATGAAAACCCCATTTGCTTTTGTTCTGTAATTCTTTTCCTAGTTCACATTAATCATATTTTTGTGAAAGTAAAATCTTCAGAGAGAGATGACATTTTAACAAAGCACTTCATCACAGTAAGGAGAGACACTGAACTTGGCCAATATCTTACTGGTCACTGGAGTAATATGAAATGTTACAGTTGTTATACACTGTCGGGTTGGAACTGACTTATAGCTGACAATTCAGTGGGTCTTCAGAGACAGTAAAGCAATTGCACAGGAGGAGATCACCCATCTTCTCACGTGCAGCAGCTTTTGGATTCCAACCATGTGCCTTCTGCATGGCAGCCCTGCTTCTTACCATAGGCCACCAGAGCTCCTTTATATGACATATCACATTTCAAATACATATTGTTTCTCTTGTTTGAATAAGCAAAGAATTGACAGAAGGTTCAGAAAGAGGAAAAAGAATTCTTTTCAAAAAGCTAAACAGAAAAAGATAAATTATTAAAAGATCAGAATTATTCAACATCTTATATTTGGGAGGAAGAGAAATGTTGTGAGTATAACAAAATGTTGTCAGTGAACAGGTGTTAAGTTTTCTGGAGAGAAATTCTTCAATGAGCATCTACCTGCTAAATGTTTATATCATTTGCTCCCCATATTCCAAATCTAGGCATTTGTATCCCAGAAATAAAATATGGACAGAAATGACGACTGAAGATCAAGTCAGAGTAATAAGGAAAGAGGAAAGAAATAATGTTTATGGATAAAGGATGATTTGTTAATGAAAATAAAATTATGAAATTATGTAGTGTACAGCCTTTCATAAAGGCTGGTTTATATCGATATTTATTGGCACTTAAAGTTTTCTCTGGTGCTTGTTTCGGCAGCACTTAGACTAAAATTGGAGCATTACAGGAGGATTAGCATGGACCCTGAGCGAGGATGGCAGGTAAAGTTGTCTCCAGCATACTGTTGTACAGGAAAAGGGGTCTTAAAAAGAGCATCTGAGCTCATTTATAAATTTTTGCAGTGTGTCTCTCCTAGAATGTTCAGGGTCTACGCTGCTCTCTCTCTGGTGGGAGTTTGTATAACTTAGTCTCTTCTTTGTTACTTTTTCTTACAGTAATTCCTCCTCCAACAATATCCACCTATATCCAAGCTCCAACCATTTCAATACACCGTTCAAATCCTACTCTTTATCCCAGACTTTGGACATTTTCACACTTGCAATTACCCTTTCTTCTCTTCACTTCCTGACTGGACGTTTCCCCGTCGTACAGTGTTTAAGTTTGTCTTGTCTTTTTTAGTTATCTCATGTGCACAGGAATGCTGAGCGATGAAGGCAAAAGACCAAAGGGAACAGGCACACCCAAACTGTGGTGTTGGCGATTATCCAGAGGACAAACAGAAGGAGGGGAAAAAATCTATCCTTAGAAGACATAAGACCAGGTTGCTCTTGAGAAATTAGAAAGGTATTGGTTTGTCTTTGGCCATCAGTAGAGATCGAATTATGGCAGAAGGAGACCCTGCTTGGTGGAGGGTCAGTAGAATAGTGGGAAACCCTCAATGAGTGACTCAAACATTGTACCCGTTATGAGGATTAAGCACTGCAACAACTGAGGGTTGCATAGGACTGGATGGTTCTCTCTTGTATACATAAAGTTACCATGAATGGGTGCTGACCCAATGTCACTGAACAGCATTACCTTAACAAAGTATTAACTGACTTTACAAATATCATTGTCCAGCCTAGAAAACCTGCCATCTTCCCCTGGCTTCCCTTCTTGACAAGTGTACAGTCACATATTTAATAAATTATACATCAATAAAAATTCTAAGGAGATACTATTTCAGTTATTTGTAATAGTATTAGTCTATTCTGCTCATTTAATAATGCTTAATTTCTAAAGGTGTTCAAGGATAGATGGTGAAGGTCCGATCACCTAGAAGGCACCACTGGAGTCATCTGACAAATCCCAGCAAATGGCCAGCTCAGGAGCAAGATGTCAAACATCAGTGTGCATCGGAAGCACCTGCTGTGCTCAAGAAAATGCCACTTACCAGCCTCCCAGCAAGAAAGTACCCACCCAGAGGTTTACAGAAACAGGAGGAGGTTGTTATTGTTGTTGTGTACCATCAACTTGGAACCGACACATAGCTGACCCTCCAGTGAGCTGTTAATCACAGGGGAGGAGATTGTCTATCCTTTTCCTGCAGAACAACTAGTGGCCTCGAACCATGTGCTTTCAGGATTGCAGTTCGGCTTCTTGCCATGAGGCCACCAGAGTTCCCTTAAATGCAGTGTAGCTCTCTAACATTTAAGCAGCACCTCAGGTTTTCTACAAAGAGTCTGAAGGGTGACACTTGGAGAAACACATTCCTGGCAAGAGGACATATGTGAATATTTCTAAATAAGGAGTCACAGACTACCTATTATTGCACTAATAAGCAGGGAAACACATTTTTCATGAAAATGGACACCATCTATTTTGAGTTCAAAACCAAAGCTAGTTTCGTAATCCCAACCTCAAATGTGTATTCACTTTATCAAAGCTAAAACAAAATCATCTTCATATATCTTTTGAGTACTAAGCCCTCAGGTCTCCCTCAGAGAAAGCGGAAGGAGCTCTTCTAACAAGAACCGATTATAAGCATGGCTGATAAAAGGAAATGAATCCCAGTGTCATTTTTCCCTCATGCAACCCTATTGAATAACCATCTGGACTCAGCAATTTATTTCCTGAATGGTCTTCAGCAAGTTTTCACATTTCCTCTCCAGAAATAAAAAAAAGGAAAAGATTTTGCTTATTAGTTGAAATTTTGCTAATTGCACAGTCTTCAAAGTCTAAATTAGGTCTGATTTGGTTACCCTAAGACTTACAATATTAGAGTATATTGTATTAATCCTTAAATGCCTTCTTAATTACTACTGCTTTTTTGGAACACTGTTTGTCTTTTTTTCCCCCTAAATGGATCCAATTAAGTTTTGATTGTTCTTCTTCTCCCCCCTGAAATTATAAACAAACTCTCTCTTCTTCGCTCATAATAGATTTGCTCACCCAGCAGAAAGAGGAACTCAGTTGTACCATCATTTCAACTATACACTTGCCCCTAGCGCTTGTTCACACTCTGAAGGTATTTGTACCTATTTACTTCCTTATTATTTTTAAGTTCTTAATTAGCTCAGTTAATAGAGTTCCTTTTCCTCTTAGATTGATTTTTTCTTTTCTTTCTTTTTTTTTTTTAATTCAAGACTCCAATGTCAATAATGGTGCCTACAAATGGCATATACTTTTTGTTGTTTCTCCCACTCTGATGTCTTGAGGAGAACTCATTTTGGGAAACAATATATCTTTACAGGCCACTCTAGTCCTAAGACTTGACTATTTCAATTCATATGTTTTTTAAATAAATCGTTAACTGCCCTAATGGAAAAGAACACTGAAGGGTTGAATAAGTGACAAATTTGTTCCTTTTCTTTGTGTTCTATTCAGGCAACAAAGATTTTTTTTTTTTTTTAACTTTCACAGTTGCTGAAATGGAAGATGATTGTAATGAATAGTGGTTATACTGCAGGTCAAGCTTAGCCAAAATGCAGACAGATCTAAACAGTGAACAAAAATGCCCAGCAAGATAACTGCTGGTTAAAAGTCAAGCATATGACATCAGAAGGGCAGCATCTGCCCAGGCCTAAAGCTGAGAAGGCAGGAAGGGACTGGAGAGAAAGATTAAAGAGCAGGAGATCAACAAAGAGGAAGTGGGAATACTGACTTTACAGTGTGAGTGCTGCAATTAATGTAACAAAACAGTGTTGGAAGGGCTGGATATAGAACACATTTTATCTGCAAATTTCAAATTGCAATTAAAACATTTCACTAAAAAAAAAAAAAACAACTAGAGGTTATATGAATACCATGCTCATTGCTCCTAACTGGTATGGTATTAGCTCTAGACCAAAACAGAGGTAATCTAATTTCTCACTAGGGAATGATATCACCCAAGAACAACAACAAAGAGGCAAAAATTCACTTTTAATGCATGGGTAAAAAATATGAACACTTCGAAGAGTGAATTGAAGAAGTCCCATAAGCAAATGAAAAGACATTCATAACCCTCAACTATTGTTGTTGTTGTTAATTGCTTTCTAGATGAGTACAACTCATCGGGACCCTATGAACAACAGATGCGGACCCTGCCCTACTCGGTGCCGCCGTCAGCATCTCTGACACACTTGAGTCCACTGCTGTCAACACTGTGTCAGTCCATACTGCTGGGAGTCTTCCCCTCTTTTGCTGAAGGATATTATTTCCAAGCATGATATCCTTTTCCAAGAAATACCTTCTCCTAGCAAGATGCCCAAAATTAAGAAAAAGCTTTGCCAACTTTGCCTCCAAGAACCATTCTGTTGCATTTTTTAAGACGTACCTGTTTGTCCTGTTGCAGTCTGTGAAATATTTAGTATTTTTATCCAATACCACAACTCATAGGCATGAATTCTTCTTAAATGTAGGAGAGAACCATTTAAAAGGAATCTTTGAATGTGCATTCTTGTCATTACAGAAGTCCAGAATGAAGGCTGCATAGTGGAGTGGACTTGGGGGGAGGGATTGCATAATAATGAAAGAATTTTTCTTTCAAGGAGAAGAGTGACTTGGGGGGCGGAGGGAGTGGGCAGGGAGAAAAGTGCAACAATAAATGACCGGAAACCCCCAGTCTCTGTAAACTTTCATGAAAATTAATTAAAAACAAAACAAAACAAAACCCAACCAAACTCCACTTTAATTTTAAGTGTTACTGGTCTCTATGTTAGATCCAGCCTGACAGTTTCTTCTCAATAAATTGTCTTTCTTGGCCTGAAAAGAACTAACAAACAAAGAGAAACAAAACTATAATGAAATGTCAATCCATCCTTGTAAAAATGGAACTATTTAAAAAACCAAAGCGAAGTAGGCTGGCGGAGTTGTGGGTTAATGTGAAACACTCATCTATCCCACCAGGTTGTAAAAGGGTATGACTATGGGAAATCATCTAACTCTTAGTGCTAGAGATGAAAATACCTTACAATGCAGCAACACCAAGCCTAGGTGTAGAGCCTCGAAAAAGAGGAGCAGTGATACAAATACACGTGTTCACCTAGGTTCACTGCAACAGTGCCACACCAGCAAAATGAAGAAAAGAATGGAAATGTCTATTAATGTTTTAGCATATAAATTGTGGTGTCAGCAATCAAAACAATATTATGAAGATTTACACCATAATGATGACATCTTGAAAAATAATACGGGTGAACTTGGAGGTCATAATGCTGTGTGAGCCAAGTCAATCAAAAAGAGTAAATATTCCACAATCTCACTTTTATAAAATTCAAGAATAAGGACACACATACAAGGAGGTATTTCTTCAGTGGTTTCCAAAGACTGGGAGACAAATATGTAGAAGAAGACACTTTAGGAAGTAAATACTTGTGCGTGCTGATCAGAGCAAAGGAAGCACCACATCCAGGCAAACGGGGCAAGAGTTGGCCAACATGAACAATAGCACTGGCAAGTACACAGGGAATGATTTTGGTAAACGGTAAAGCATGTACAGTCTTGTTTAAATAACAATTACAATAAAAAATATGCTTGTGTTCCTTAGATACTTATAAATACATGTGTGTTGGTGGTGGCAGTGTTGTTAGGTGCCATCCAGTCAACCATGACTCACAGCCACCCTATAAATAACAGATTTGCACCTTCTTCCACCCTGCAGCGACCTTACTATCTCTGATACACTCGAGTCCACTGCTACAGTCACTGTGTCAATCCATCTCGCTGAGGGTCTTCCTTGCCTTCTCTGACCCTTCACCTTAAGGACTGGCCCCTCCCAAGAACATGCCCAAAGGAAGCAAG
This sequence comes from Elephantulus edwardii, assembly GCF_000299155.1. Taxonomy (NCBI): domain Eukaryota; kingdom Metazoa; phylum Chordata; class Mammalia; order Macroscelidea; family Macroscelididae; genus Elephantulus; species Elephantulus edwardii. The sequence continues at coordinate 22,677,047 of NW_006399764.1, read as the reverse complement.
ATATACTTCCTCACCCTTGCCTGTGAGGAGCATCCTCCTTGTCCTGCCTCCAGGACAGATGTATTTGTTCTTTGTACAATCCACGAGATACTCAATGTCATTAGTCAACCCTCAAGTTCAAAAGCATGGACTCTTCTCTGGTCTTCCTCACTCATCGTCTATCTCTGAGATGCATGGAAAGTGGTTGAAAATATCAAAGTTTGGGATAAAGCACACCTTTATTTCTAAACTAACCATAGGTGTTCTGGAAGGCAGATGTGAATGCATAAATGTGCATGTATAGAATTGTCTGCAGGAATATTTAGATACATGTCTTTGTGTGGTCAGATAGTCATAGGTGAGATAGTGTTACAGAACAGTTTCTAGACATCATAAAATGTGTCCCAGCATGAGATTTTATGTTCACCTTCTCCACAGTGCATTTCAAAGTCCTTGATTATAAAAATATTTCCATTTTTGTATGGCACATACATTCTTCTACATCCCCTTTCATCCTACAAACAAAGTTACAGTCACAGTGTAGAGGTGAGACTGAAGCAGGCTCACAGTCCTGAAACTATCTCACAAAGTTAAAATAAACATCCAGAAGCACTATGGGGTATAAAGTATCACAATTATCAAATGCAAATATTTTAAAGATATTTTGTTTAATTTAAATTTTATAAGATAAAATGTAGTACTGTTTTACAAAAAAGCAACAGTTAATATAAAAACAGGTTAAAAGAAACTAATAGAAATATCTTAAAACTAACTGAATCCATCATAATTGATAGCTCAATATATTGTCCTCATTTAGCTCTTTGACAGGTTGTTTTTTTGTTGTTTTTATTCACCATCAAGTTGGAATCGACCATAGTTTTTCAGAGGCAGTTAAGTCCATGGGAGGAGATTGCCCATTCTGCTCTCACAAAGCCGCTGATGAATTCAAACCCTGTGCCTTTGGTATTGCAGTGCAGCTTCTTCCCACAAGGCCACCAGAGCTCCCTTCTTCGATAGGAAACCAGTAAAGGTTGTGAATGAACATTTGAGAAGCACAGCTCTGTGATAAGTGGTCGTATTCATCACCGATATTTCAAAATAAGAACATTATTAGAGGTGCCAAGTGTAGCTCATAACGCTAGTAACTTTTTGGTTGGATTTTTGTTTGTTTTTTAAAGGATGGTAATTAAGTGTGGCTGTTCATAATTAGAACACAGAATAATTTGAGGACTACAAGTCTGCTGTTAGGGACCTCTCTAAAGTACTCAGGAGCAACAGTGTCTCTCTGGAGACTAAGGTGTGCCTGATACAGGCCATGGTATTTGCAATCGCTTGTTATGCATCAGAGAGTTGGACAATGACTAGGGAGGACAGAAGGAGAGTGGATGCTTTTGAGCTGTGGTGCTGGAGAAGGGTACTGAATGTACCCTGGACTGCCAGGAAAACAAACAGATTTATCTTGGAGAGGATTAAACCAAGCTACTCCTTGGAGGCAAGGATTCTGGGGCTTCGTCTGACATACTTTGGACATGTTGCCAGGAGGGACGGGTCCTTGGAGAGGGACATCATGCTTGGGAGGGTTGAGGGACAACGCAGGAGGGGAAGACCCTCTATGAGATGGATTGATTCGGTGACTGGGGTAATCGGAATGGGTGTGTCAGAGGTGGTGCGGTTGGCGCAGGATAGAGCAGGGTTTAGGGCTGTTGTGCATAGGGTCGCTATGAGTCGGAAACGACTCGATGGCACATAACAACAACAACAACCACCTTTGGGATTGTATTCAAATAATGTGATTTCTAATATCTTCTAATATGAAATTCTAGGTACATACTGTCCCATGTCATACGTGAATTGTAAGGAAGGTGGGCTTGTCCTCTTATAAAGTACAATGACTCAGGAACCTGATGGAAGGGTGCCAAGAATCAGATGTGACTCAGAGCATTGGAATTGCTCAGCTTACAAAAACAAATCATACATAACGATCTGATCACAACTCAAGATCATAGAGAGGAATTTTTCTACAGCAGCATGCCGCCTCATGCCAGCTCCCACTGCCTCCCCATGCACCCTTTTCTCACTTTGATAACTCTTTTAATCAGACCATCTGAAAGGAAGCAAACACCATATGAGTTGGAGAATGATTACTTCCTCTCTCCTTGTGTCCTTCGTCTCCTTAAGGAAAATTAATCAGTTCCATGTTATCCCTGTACTGCAAGTCAGTCATTTTAATCACAGAAAGGTGGATGGTGTGTTTAGTTGTTGCTTAATTAAAAGGTGATCACCAGAGGGTTGGTTTCTTAGCCAGTGTTGACTCTCAAAAAAAATTAATTGGCACATAAAAACCAGCTGAGGGACACCACTCAGACCACAGAAGCTGTTTACAATAAGAAAGTAATAATGCAGTAAAAACATTTATGGGTTTATAGGAGACACAATATTTATGTCTCTTCATTTATTCGCATTCTTGAGCTTAGCAGAGGCATCACCTTGAACTTTCTTCCTCATCATTACACATTTACTCTATCTGACAACTGATGAGCTTGACAACCTTGTTAAGCTGCCAAATACATAATTTGCAGCAAGCCCTACCTCGCCAGGCCCTAGATAATGGCAAAGTGATGGTTTAACACAAACCTGGCACTGATCTTAATGAAATTTTGTTTTATACGCCAGGTTGTCACCCTTCTTGAAGTCTGTACTAACTTGAAGCAAAACTGCCCAATCAGAGGAGGGCAGTAGGATCCAAAGACCTGTAAGTCCACCTTGCTTGTTTTTTATTCCAAAGTGGTGCTGTAGCCTCAGCCCGCACCCCGCTGGCCCAAGGAGATGAGGTGTTCTTCCCTGGGGCTGCCTCTCATTTCTCTCTCATTCAACAAGGATGTGAACACTTGCCACTTGCCAACTCGTTCTTTCTCAAAAAGAGCAAATGGGTTTACATTGGCTTTATTTCTATCGATTAAAAAATAATCACTTCCTAATTTTAAGCCAAAGTCCAGCTCTGAATGTTGTTGTTGTTGTTATGTGCCGTCGAGTCGTTTGCGACTCATAGTGACCCTATGTACAACAGCCCTAAACCCTGCTCTATCCTGTGCCAATC
>NW_006399764.1:22656595-22668870 GCF_000299155.1 Elephantulus edwardii | reverse complement strand
CAATTGACTCAACAAAAATTCAGTTAATTGGTGTTTTATCATTACTTTAAGTTACACAGGTAACAACTAGCAAACCGATTTGCTAACTGCTAGTTACCCGCTAAACACAAAGTGCTCCACCAGCTGGTCCCTTTCTGGTCTTTTTCTGAGTCACAGCCAGCTAATCAGTGATCTTCAGTAGGCTTTCAGAGGACTCCAAATTAGACAGGACAAGACTGCTCAGCTTTCTTATACTTTGGGCATGTTGCTAGGAGAGGCTATTCTTTGGAAAGAGGTAATTATGCTTGGAAAGGTGAAGGGTCAGGAAAGGAGAGGAAGACCCTCAACCAGATGAATTGACACAGTGACTGAATCGAGTGTGTCAAAGATGATGAGGATGGCACAGGATAGGACAAGGCTCAAGGGTTGCTCTGGGTCATACTCAACTTGACAGCCTCTAACAACGACAAACACTTTGAGAGCTTTGGTGAATTCTGTATGGAGTTTTGCTTCAAACCCCAAAACTACAACTCTCTGGTAGTCTGAATCCACCAATAGCTTCTCAGAAGTAAGAGTTTCAGACAATTGCTAAAGAGTCATCTGTGAGTTGGCTCAAATTTTACTTCAATGAAAGACAAATACTTTGAGAGCAATACTTTCAATTGCTTGTCTTTGTAGTGTCAATCTTCTATGTATAAGACACTCTGCCTAGAAGACAGTGATTCAATCTATGCAGCTGAAATAAATGGGGGGGGGGGATTAACAACTAACTGGCTGAATGAATTCCGGAACTTCTTTTGGATTTCAGTCCAGTTTTGTTTGTTCATTGTTCAGGAAGTAGTATTTAAACTGCCAGTTCTGGTGGCCTAGAGGATAGTGAGTTGCATCGTCAAACCAAAGGCAGGAAGTTTGCACCCACCAGCTGCTACTCCTTATGAGAAACATAACCAATCTCCTCCAATGTGTTTTTTCCATATGAAAATCTACTGGATGGTCAGCTAGGAGTCTGTTCTGACTCCATAGTAATGAGTTGAGTTTTGCTGAGTTTTAAATTTTTTTTTGAAGAGAGAACTTTTTTTACCCATTCATATACATTGTATTGTATTCAATCTTTCATTTACATTGTGTTTCATACAATCATCCATGTACATTATATTTTACATTATTTTTAATTGGTTTCCTTACAAAGTTTACATACATTGTGTTTCACACTATTCTTCATCCACATTGTGTTTCATACAATCATTCTCATGCATTACGTTTTATAAAATCAATCACCATTGGCCCTTGTCCTCTTTCCTATATTTTTTATCTTGCTAATTTTACAGAATATTGAAAATTAAAGAAAAAGCCATCTTTTTCTTTTTTTTATTCTATTTACTATACAACAGTAATTCTACTATCTTCAATATTAATATGGTTTTCTTATTGTGTTTGTTTAATCTTTCATACTTGCAACTAGATTGTCCTGTAATCCTTAAGATTGGACTAATCACTAATCATTGCAGAATAAAAGTAAATTTATCCCTTAATTAATAATGTTAATTTTACACAGAAACCAAAAGCTTGGATTAGGATAAGCGCATTAATGGCATTCCAGGTATCTTACATATAAACTTTGCTTTGGGTAATATTTCTCTGTAAGTCACCAATACCAGATCAAATTATAGCCTTAATTGACAGAATATATCTTTATTTTTATCCGCCTTTTGCAAAAGTATTTTATATAAAAAGTACATATTCTGAAACTGCATGGGTGCGCTGTTACCTACAGGACATGCACCTCTGGCGGTCTGAATCCATTAGAAGCTTCATGGGAGAAAGGTGGACAAGCTCCTCTCATGCAAATCATAGCTTTGGAAGCAAAACGGGTCAGCTGGGAGACAGTTCTGACTCAACAGCAGGAAGTGAGCTGACGGAATAACATATACTGACTTACCCTTCTACTAAGCACAGATGTGAACACTGCGTACAAATAAGCATCAGTGGCCCTTGAGAAGAACCAAAAAGCAATCATGTTAAACCAGAATTTGGGCAACCCAGCTAATCCAAGGTTAGAAGAGACCACACAGGAGTTCTCTTTGTAGTTGTCTGCTTAGAATGACAGAGCAAGTGACCTGAACACAACAAGAGGAAGTCTCCTGAGGCACCAGAGAGTTTATCTTGATAACAGTATTGCCTTTGTTTTGGTTTTTTTTGTGTTTTTTTTTCTATAATTATATTTTATTAATTTTCATAAACATTTACAGAGATTTTGGGCTTCCACTCATTCATTGTCTATTCTCTCTACCCTCCTCCCAGTTTGTTCTTGTCCAAATGCCACAGTGCTTGTCAAAGCCAGTTCTGATTAATCTTCTTTGTCAGTGTATCCTTTGCCATTCCCTATCACTCCTCCCTGAGAGAGACTTCACCCTGAGTCATAAGGAAAAGGGGACGGCGTATTCTCTTAGCTACTTCCTGCTGAAAAGGGACGCTGTGGGTTTCAGGGTGAAGATCTTCTCTCACTACTCTAAAGGGCCCCTTTGGCAGTAGGAAACACATAGACTATTATGGAGATTGATTTTGGAATTCAGATGCACTCTTATTGATTGTGCTTGGCCGTACATGTACATATCCTTCAAGATGTATCATGGGGGTGTTGCAACCTAGAAGACACAAATCTGACTAACAAGTTATAAGTACATGAGTCCAAAAATTATGGAAAAGTAAAAGAAAAGATTCTTTCATTGTTTTACAAACCCTCCCCCAGGTCCCCTCCACCATGCAGCCCTCGCTCTAGTCTCCTGTGATGACAGTAATACCCAGTTACATCTATCTTTTAGACAGTATTGCCTTTGTATGATAAATTATTAAACTGTATGTGTAAGATTTGCATACTTAATATATGCATATCATATGCCAAAAAGAAGAGCTCCAGTGGCCTAGTGTTGAGAAGCTGCGTTGCAGTCCAGGGCACATAGTTCAAATCCACCAGCTGCTCCACAGGAGAAGGATGGACAGTCTCCTCCCGCCTCTGGAAACTTGCTGGAAGGTCAGCTCTGAGTCTGTTCCAACTCAACAGCACACAACAACAACAACAAAATACGCCCCCAAATGTTGAAAGCAAAACAGAGGCACCTAAAATGTATTTATTTAGTGTAAATAACTGAAAATACCCATTAGCATAAACATAAGTAAGAAAGCTATTCTTGCAGAGTCATCACACTAAGTACTCTCAGAACTATATGCAAATTTGAAAGAAATGTTTGTTATTCATCAGATAAAAGCTATCTTCTTCTAATACACCTGTAACTTGAACGCGTGCTTCACAAAGTGGAAACTCAAGTAGGACCAAGTGGCCTACCTTGCATGAACTTCCCCTTTGTTAGGAGGCCATGTGCTCATTCGTGCAAGCTCTGTGTTATTATTCCCTTTATCCTAACATCTGATAGTTCAGAGTTCAAAATAGCCATTAAATAAATGTCCACTATACAATGAAGAGCAATGGTGTCAGTTTTAAGAATAAGATGCGCCCCCACCCAAACATCAGCCAATCCTATATCGCCCTGTTTTCGCACCCTTCCTTTGAACCAGCCAATCCTGTATCGCCCTGTGTTCACGCCTTTCCTTTGAACCAGCCAATCCTGTATTGCCCTGTGTTCCCGCCCTTCCTTTGAATCAGCCAATCCTGTATTGCCCAGTTTTCGCGGGCTTTCCCCTTTAAATAGGCGGGACAGTCCAGAATCGGGGCCACGCCCTTTTCCCTGTTGTATCAGCAAGGTTTGAGTGCAGCCCCGATTCCAATCTGAAATAAATTCCCTCTTGCCCTTGAAAAAAAAAAAAAAAGATGCACTTTTCCAGTCACTTGCTATGCCTCTAACAGCTGGACAGTGAGTAAGAATGACAGAAGAAGAATTACGCCTTTGAGTTGTGGGATGGGTGAACAGAGCTGAGTATCCAGTGGACTACAAAACAATGACTAGATAGATAGATAGATAGATAGATAGATAGATAGATAGATAGATAGATAGATAGATAGATGTAAATGGGCAGCCAGAGGGCTCCTTGGAGGCAAGGATGGTGTAGCGTTCTCTCTCATGACCTGGGCATGTTGCTAGGAGACACGATTTCTTGACAAGAGACATCATGCTTGGAAAGGAGGAAGGCCGTTGAAAGAGAGGAAGATCCCAAACGAGATGGATGGATAGATACGGTAACTTCAGGATTGATCACAATTTTATTGGAGATGAAGTGGGTGGGACAGGGTTCAGGTCTGTTGTTCACAAGTCATTATGAGTCGTACTTGACTTGAAGGCACCTAACAATAGCAGCATATAAACCCAGTAGTGTAGAAGAGAGAGTAAGCAAATGCACATTAAAATGCATAAGCAGAGGGATGTGAATGTGCAGGGGGAGGAGGGATTAATAATTGGGTTGTACAATTTGATGGGAGGGTGAGAGAAATGGAAAGAATTTGTTTGAATTTGTATTTGAGTTTTGTAAATAAACTATAGAAATAGAGGAAAAATTATTAAAATTAAAAAAATAAACTGATAAAAGCACTTTCCTCCAAAAAAACCCCACACTGTTTTGGGCAGAACAATATTAATAATTGAGTTTATGAGATACCAAGAAAATGAAAGAAAGCTATGCTTCAAACTCAAGATACTGAAGATCAGAAAAATGCAGAGGGGCTAAAATGATGAAACAAGGCTAAAATAAGCCACGCACAGGTGGGAGAAGTCACTTGCTTGGGATGACAAGATAAGTGGAAGCCCTTGGCAGAAGCCTGCGTGAGGAGGGCCTTGTCCATGTCCCACAGAGCTTCCTGATGGGTAATCAGCCCTGGGCTGTCTGTAAGAAGCAGTAGTTCCCAAATGCCAGGCTCTGGCTATGTCTTCTCAGATCCTCAGTAGATTTAAGAAAAAAGAAAATGTGGACAAGTTCATGGATTTTTCATAAAGGTAAGTGTACTTAAAGAGGACCGATCTTTATAGGAGAATTTAGTGTAAAGGTGACACTAAAATGATGTCTTTATGTGAAAAATCATCAAGACAGTAAATGAAAATTCTGCTCTTATGTTATTTCTCTTATTGTTCCAAATTTAGAAATGTTGGAAACTATAAGTAGAACCTCATAGGCATTTTTTTCTCTTTATGAAATATGGAAAATTGGAAATATTTAAAGGTTTACATCTAACAAGATCAAGTTGTGATGCCACACCTTTGGGAACCATATGCAACATGCACTGACATCTAGCTTTTTAAAAAAACAACCTAGTTATTTTGTTTGGGCCTCTGTCTTGGAAGGTTAATGCTGCTGAGTCAGAACCAAATCACAGGTGACCCTCTCGGAGGTTTCCAGAGGCTGTAAATCACCCAGGAGGAAACTAACCACATTTCTAAGAAGCTGGTAGATTCGAACTTGTGCCTTCGAATTGGCAGTGTAGCTCCTTACCACTCGGCTACCAGATGTCCCTGAGAGAGGTGGAATTCCCTTTAATTATCTATCACTGTGTATTTGATTCCATCTCACTCAATTACTTTTTTTTTCAGATCCTTGTGAAAATGAAGGAGGTCTTAGTGGTAAGAAGTTACACTACCTTCTCAAGGGTAAGTAGCTTGACTCTGCCATTGGTAAGAAGTTACACTACCTTCTCAAGGGTAAGTAGCTTGACTCTGCCATTTGCTCTAAAGGTGAAAGATAGTCAGTCTTTTCTATTCAATTTACAGTCTAGAAAAGTGCTGGAGAGTCAAGTATGACTTAGTTTTGATTTGATGGCACATAGCAACAACAATGGCAAAAATGAGCTTCTAAGGTGAAGATCAAGGCTGAGTAGAAGGCGATATACACAAGTCTCAAAGAGCAGAAGTTTAGATGAGAGCCAAAAAAGGGGAAAAAAATTATACCATTTATAAAAGAGATGAGGAAGGTGTAGTTGTTATTAGGGTCCAATTGTTAATAGGGACAATTGACTATGACTCACAGTGACCCCATGAACAGGTGGAAATCTGCACTATCCCCCGGCACCCTTGGGAACTCTGCCATGCATGCTCAAGTCTATTATTGCAGTCTTTATGACAATATAGCTAACTTTAGGTCTTTTTTTTTGCTGAGCCTCTACTTTTGCCACGTCCAAGAAAGGTGATCCAACAGAATGTTGAAAATGAGCAAGCAATTCATTAACATACCGGTCAAGCAAAATATTGTTGAAGATCATCCAAAAAATGCCCAACACAGTACATTGGCAGAGAATTTCTAAGAGTTCAGATTGAGTTTAGAAGAGGCCATGGCACCAGGGATACCATTGCTGATGTCACATTGATCCTGGCTGAAATCAAAGTGGGGGGAAGCAAGTCTATTTGTGCTTTATTGACAATGCAGAGGCCCTTGTGTGGGTCATAGCAAATTATAGGTAACATTCAGAAGAATGAGAATCCCAGAACACTAAATTGTGCTCATGCAAAACCTATACTTAAATCAAGAGGTGGTTGTGCAAAAAAGAGCAAGGGCACACCACTCGGTTTTAAATGAGGAACAGTGTGCATCAGGGCTGTATCCCCTATCTATAGCTATTCAATATGCATGCTGAGAAAATCATTTAAAAAGCTAGATTCTGTGACAAAGAATGTGGCATCAGGGTCAGTTGAAAATTCATCAATCAGATGCATTATACATGCACACCCATGTTTATTGCCGCTTTGTTCACAACAGCAAAGAGTTGGAAACAACCTACGTGCCCATCAAAAAATGAATGGAGAAGCTGTGGTATACAATTGAATACTACGCTGCATTGTAAAACAAGGAACTCATGCAATATTATTCAAAATGGATAACCCTGGAGGACATCATGCTGAGTGAAATATCTCAGTCACAAAAGGACAAATATTGCATAGTGTCACTGTTGTAAAATGGCAGTGACATCAGGGTTAGGGGGAGACAGAGAGATGAGATAAATTAGGTACACTGCATTGAAACAGGTAAGGGAGAGAACTGGTTAAAAGCCAATATCTGATTAGGTATTATTGTCATGACAGGAATCCAGAATGAAGGCTTGCATAGTGGAGTGGACTGGGGAGGGGGGAGGGATTGTATAAACAATGAAAGAATTTTTCTTTTATTTTTCGAAGAGAAGAGTGAACTGGGGAGGAAGGGGTGGGCAGGGAGAAAAATGCAATAATGAATGAATGTAAATCCAAAGTCTCCGTAAACTTTCATTAAAATGAATAATAAAATTTAAAAAAATATTATCTGATAAAAACATTACTTATGAAATAAAAAAGATGCATTATACAGATGGCATAAGATTGTTTGCTGAATGTGAGGAGGACTTGAATCTTGCTGCAGAAGATGTAAATACAGTCTTCAATACAGATTGCATGTCAGTGTCAAGGGAACAAAAATTCTCACCACTGGACCAAAAGGCAACATCGTAATAGAGTAAAGATTGAAACTGTCAATGACTTTATCTTACTTAGATCCAAAATAAACACACTTGTTATCAGCAGTCAGGAGATCAGGAGTTATATTGTATTGGGAAAGTCTGCAGTCAGGGACATTTTTGTTAAGAGCACTGATGTCAGTGTGAGGACTAAGGAGTGTCTGAATTAGTCCATAGTCTTTTTAATCATTTGTTATGGATCTGAGAGTTAGACAATGGAAAAGGATACCAGAAAAAAAGAACTGATGCCTTTGAGCTCTGATATTGGAGAAGAGTACCAAATATCCCATGGACTGCCTAAAAACTAAACAGCTATGTCTTGAAGAGGGTGCAGTCATAGGGCTTCATGGAGACAAAGATGACAAAGTTTCATCTCACATACATATGCCATGTTATTAAGAGCAGCTATGTCGTGGAGAGCCCTATCCTTCTTGGAAATGTGGAAGGTCAGCAAGAGACAGGAAGATCTCCAACTAGATGGACTGAGCCAGTGCCTGATACAGTGGACTGAGGTATGTTAGTAATCGTGAGAATGGCACAGGAGAGGATAAGGTTTAGATTTGTTGTTCTTAGGGTCGCTATGAGTTGACTTGATGGCATCTAACAACAACAACAATTACATTACCAAGCTTAAAGAATTTTTCCAAAACCTGGATTTTTAATAATTTTTGCTTTTAAAGAATTAGATAGAATGTTTGCTGCACTTCCTCTAAGGTTTTTTTTTGTTTGTTTTGACAGTGCAATACTGAAGTGTTCAATACTTTTCATCAACACTACAATTCAGAGGCATTCATTTTTCTTTACTCCTTGTCTTTATTCATAGTCTTCCACATTCATTGGCCCATTTTGGCATACTTAAGAAACAATTGAAACTACTGTGGTTTGGGCCAGGAATGTCTTCATCTTTAACCTTGCTCGTTAGTTTTCTAAGAGGTCCTCAGCAGCAGATTTGTCCAATGTAACATGTCTTTGAATTTTAAACTGCTGCTACCATGATTGTTGACTCGAGTAAAAGGAAGAAAGTAGATACAGTGAATGTACAAGTGCTATCAGATGGCTTTAGCTGGTGCAGGGCTGTCAAAAGTTACACAACTGAGTGAGGGTTGTCATAACATCATGGGGACAGTGATGACTCATAACAAGTACAGTGACTGGAGATGGAAAAAGTATAGGTCTCTCACCTTTTCAATTGATTCAATGGATCCTAATTCATAAAAGGTCACCCTCAGTGACCAAAAGTCTGCTCTTCTCCAGTTTTCCATTCCCTACCTCTCAGGCTTATGTGCTGCCCTTTATCTCTGTGAATTTCACTGAAGCTCAATCAATCTGGTCTTTCAGGGTTAGCCCCGGGTAAAGATGTGAAGGAAATAAGCATTTGTACACGTGGCTCTTGAACGTCTCCAATTTCCCCAAGGGCGATGGCATTTCTCCAGGTTCCTTAGGTAACTTTCTGTATCCACTAAAATCTGTTCCCATATCTTTTACAGAAAACTTTCAATCTCAGACAGGTACTTTAAAAAGAGGGCAAAGGATATACTCTAAGGGTCTGATGCTGAACCCCAAGTACTGATAGATGGTTGAGTGAATGGTTAGCATGATATATGATAGATGACAAACACATGCATTTGTACATACACACAGACATATATGAATATCTACTTCTGCATAAAAAGAGAGAAATGAAAACTTAAATTAAAGAATGTTAAATGTATACAAACAATACATATCAAACTTGTAAAGTATGTCTTGAACTAATCCTATAGTGGTTAAATGAAAATTATATTTAAAATTAATGAATAGTGCTGTCATTTATGTTGAAATGTCAAATGTTTAATGACAGTCAATATTGTTTTGAATACTATTTTCATGACTATGGACATAATTAATTTGTCTCTCCACCTTTCTTAATCATTAGAATGAATCAAATAACATTACCTAGTGGATTGTGAAACTGTTTCACAAACTTTGGACCAAAGTGAGTTTGATAACAGATAATTTGATAAACAATGAAGCCAAAGAGAAGGAAAGGCACCTGTAGACCTCTCTTCAATCTGTTTATAACCTCATTTATTATATGTATTTTCTTTGTTTACTAAAGGCTTATAAAAGTCTTTCAAACAGGTAATAAAAATGTCATGTTTCAATGCTGTCTGTGTTTTACTTTTTATGTCTTATTTCTGCACATTTTTCTGCTATTATTAAAGTTTTAAATTATTTAATTAATTAATTAATATATCTGTCTGTAATTACTATTGGTAAAAAATATAAGATACAGCAATTAAAAATCCCAATATCTATATTTTTGTGTTGTTCTTTTAAAAATTGTGGCCTGGCAGTGTATACATGGTGCTTTATTTAACAGAATACCTGTGGAGGGAATAAAGCACACTTGATGTACCAAAAAAAAAAAAAAATTGTTATTTGGGCAAAAATTTATATAGCAAATTAGTTTTCCTCTCAATAATTCATACACATTTTGTTTCAAAACATTGATTGCAGTCCTTATAATGCAACAGTACATATTCAGCTTCCTCTTTGTTTCTCAATCTTTATTTTCCTTTCTTCTCTGTTCTTGTGATCTGAGCCCCAGCCTTGAAGCAGTGTTGTCACTTTGATCTCATATGGTTAGTGTTTCAATAGTACATACCTTCCTGGTGGTAGCGTTAATGTTACATGATTATTTATTATTTGTCTTAAATTGGTTCATTTATTAATTTAGTTCAAGGACTGAAGGGCTGTACTTTTGTGAGTTCATCTATTTCTATTTTTGAAAGGCATTTATCTGCATATTTTGGGTATAGCTATCATTTGCTCTGGTACTTGAGTTCTCTGGAATAGGAGCTTTACAGGTAAGCTTTTTGTTAACTGAAATTCAGCAGTTTGAATTCACTTGTCATTCTCAGCTTGGATGAAGCCCCTCAGCTGTGACTTTTTCCTGCTGGCAATGAGATTCTTGTTTTCATTCTCTGTGAAGAAGCTAAATTTAAGGCTGGTGGGATGGCCAGACTGACCAAACCACTCATTAGTAGTCTGCCCACCTTGTTTGCATATTCCCACCCCAAAGAGTCCATTCACATCCTTCGCATCATCCCATCCACCATGCAGTGAAAGTAAAAAAAAAAGAAACAAGAAAACAAAAACAAAAAACAAAACAGTGGGACAGAAAAGCCATTTTGAACAACCATTCTACTGCACTACACCTACAGAATAGTTATGAGTTGTACCTAACTCAATGGTAATTAGTTTGGTTTTGTTTCTCAGGAACACAGAAAAAAGGGTCAACTGTTTTAAAACCTCGGAGTGTAAATGAAGAATATAAAAGCATTAAACGTACCATGGGCTTTCAAAAGACTGAACCAATTTCTATTGGAAGAAGGATAGCCAGAGTCATGCTTGGAAGTGTGAATGGGGAAACTTGATTCAATATACTTTAGATCTGTTATCATGACGATCCAGTTCTAAGACACCTAACTTGGTAAAGTAGCAGACCAACGAGAACAAAGAAGGCCCTTAAGAAGGTAGGTTGGCACAGTTGGCACAATGGCCTCAAAGGCACCAGATTGTGAGGATGGTATAGGATTGGGCATTCAGTTCTATCATCCACCGGTGCACTGTGAGTTAGAAGCGACCCAGTGACACCATCTCCCGCCACCACCATCACAGATAACTTCTACCGAGCTCTGTGCAATCTAGGTATTTCAAGTACAAAGTTATGTGTTAAGACGATTTCAACAGTCACAATAATTTTCATGTTCTTTCTGTTTTGCTTCTAAATTTTGAATCCACATTTATTTGCCTTTCAATAAAACTTAAAATACTTTCTTGTTTTATGCTTCCCTTGTAATTTCTTTTGGTTTGTTTTCATTCTTAAAGAGAGATTTGAACATGGGATTGAATGACGACTTAACTGACAGCTAAATTAGAACTCTAACAGGACTCTTTTGTTAGGGGAACTTTATTTGCCAGTAGCAGAAATGGAAATCATCCCATTCTGGAAAAGACTCAGTTGGAAAAGTCTGTGTTTTCTTTTTGACCAACTAAGTACCAAGGAAAGGTCACATCAGCAGGGCGTCTATTTGCTAACAGTCCTGTTCCTTCCACTCATTGAAATTAGAGGTTCAATTAAAGTTTCAGCAGTTGAAAATTATCCATTAATTAGAACTGGAAGCAAGAAGCCATGAAGTACAGGTGATAACCATAAATCAGAACAATTAGGCTGTCTAGAAAAACAACACGATCAAATCAGAGTCACTATACCAGCTGCTCATTTAATCTAAGGGTGCAATGATTTTTCTCCTCTTGGGGGACAACCCTGTTCAGAACAGGCTCGGATCTGAGAAGAATAATCTTTCAGTTTCTTTTTTATGCACTGGTATGCTGTCATTTATTGTTTTACTTCTGGATTTGAAGGGTGGCAAACAACATTTAAAATGTTTAAATCCCTAAATAATATGTCACATTTCCACCTTGAAAATTATAACAGTAAAACTGGGGAAGACACTAAACTGCATACATTTTCTGCCTGTGATTGCTACTGAGACTAACCATTGTATCAATATTATTATAATACTGTCCTTTGGAATACATTAAACTCCTATTTGTATGTGTATTTCTTGTCAAAAGGAAGAACTTTTAGTATTCCTCTTAATCACTACCTTATTTTTTTTCCACAAAGATTTTTATGCAGTTTCAAGTTGTTGTTTTTATTAAGTGCTGTTGAGTCAAGCAACACTCATAGTGACCGTATGAACAAAAGATCTGAACCCTGTTCTTTTCTGTGCCATCCTCACACTTCCTGACACACAAGAGCCCACTACAGCAGTCACTATGTTAATCCACCTGGCTGAGGGTCTTCCTTTCCTCTGCTGACCCTCCA
>NW_006399764.1:22598379-22655705 GCF_000299155.1 Elephantulus edwardii | reverse complement strand
CCTCAGTCCATATTGAAGGCTGCAGTCCTTGACCCTCTGCAGTCAGTGCATGAGGTCCTCCTCAGTTTCAGCGAGCATTAAGAGTGCACACAAGGAAACATCAGAACATCCAGGGAGCTCTGCTGGTGCAGTCCTTGTGAGGGCGCTGCTGACTCAAAGGCTGAGAGTCTCTCGTGGATGAACCCTCCCGCTCTCTGAGGGAGGGTGATGAGTAGTCTCTTCCCATCTTGAATTCACAGGCTTAGAAACCTGATGAAAGGACCTCTGTGAATTGGAACCGGCTTGATGGCAGAGGAAAAGAAAGAAAGAGAACTTTCTGTAGTCGTGTAATTTTATCACTTATTATTCCTGGTGTTCAGAAGCGCAAGTTGCTACACTTTGGTACAAAAAGAGTCATTTTATTAATTTTGACTTAAAGATTCAACAAGATGGCAAAACAGACAGCCTTTTGAAATGTAGGTATGAATTATCTGGACATTAAATTCTAAGACGGCTGTCATTATGTACCCTTGAGATTCAAGTGAGGTGCACTCCTGTGCAGTCTAACAGCTTAGGATTTATGATTTAGGTCACCAAACAGCATTCAGAAACTTACTAAAAAGATCTCTTTCGACCTTTACTTCTGTTTGGTCATAGTAAGAAACCATTAGGATCTAGTTGAGCTGATAATTGACATCATTATACGTTCTCTGAGCCTATCGCCGAGGCAAATCAAATAGAAAAAAAAAAGAACTTTGTGATTCTTTAAATATGATTAGTTAAAAATGGCTGCCAATCCTTTGGTTATTTTCCAATGGAAAAGTTAAATCTGATATCTACTCCTTGACTCTCAACTAGTACCAATGACTTTGAATAAAAGAACAAAGTTGAAGTGACCTTTTGGGACTTTCAAGGTTAATGATGAGAATATTCACAGCTTCAGTCTTGCCGTCTTCCTAGCGCCCTTGGAACACCTTCTAGAGTTTCCAAATTTTCATATAAGGAATGTGACAATCTGAAACAGCCACGATGGATGAATATATGAAAGTGATCGTGTTGACAGTCCCATCCTTGCTGAGGCTGGTCTACCAGCCATCACCACCAGAGTAGGAGACATGAATGACACCAACTTGGGAATACAGACTTAGGTACCATTATAGATCAAGATGGTCCTGTCATGTCTTTCAATGCCTTTTAAAACCAAAAATTCTTCCAGGCAGACTTGAATTCTTAACAACCCCCCCCCCAAAAAAAAATCATGAGATATATGAAAATAAGTGTTGTGTTAAACTACTTGCCTTTGAAATTGTTTGTTACCTTGGAATGGGAAAATTATTTTTAACTCCTCATGTTACATGTTTTATATATAGCATCCTCTCCTTTTTATTTAATGGAGTCAGTGTGAACATTTTTTAATGCTACACAGACCACTCTGGATGAAGCTAGAAATTCATCTTACATACTCGGCTGCATCTTTGGTCAAGTACCACTCAGTAAACATTACCAGAATTACATAAGACAGGTAATATTTCATAATAGTTTCTTCATTCTCATGCCGGTGGTTTTGTGCAACTGGCTATAAATGAATTAGGATTTGAGAAGAATTTTGAAATGTAGAATTATACATTTTCCCATTATGATTAGTTTAATTAGATGTAGAATTAAGCCAAGGAGCTATGCTTAGGCTGAAATCCAATATTTTGAAATATGATTATGTAAAGTAAAAAATTACATTTGCTCTTTTTATATTAAAACACTCCAAGTAGCATTAATATAAAATACAAATGATTTTTTTTTACATTTTATTTTACATTTGCCAACAATGAAATAACTTCTACTATCTAAAATAGAAACTGCTTTCATAAGTACTTGAGGTCTTTTCTCTTCTTGGTAATAGAAGCACATTATAAAATATTAATGATCATGTAAGATGATTAAATTGTCAAATATCCAATGTTAATGAAAATATTTTTGTATTAAAATTAATTTTAAGTGAAACAGAACTACTTATACATACTAAAAGTTAGCTAATCAGTTTCATAATACATACAAATGAAGTATAAAAAAGATCAAAGAATTTTCAGCCTTTCCTTTTTTATTGATGTAGAATGATATTTTAATTAAATGTTTTTATCAACTTGTCTCATTCCTAAGAAATTATGGCTATAAAATATGAAGTTAGTATTTGTTTAATCACATTTAATGACTGTTTTCTGCTAGTTACATTAGTTAAGGCAAAGAAAAAGGCAGTGTGCTTAATGGAAAGAGCGTGCTGAGTTTTAATGTGTAATCAGCATGTGACTCAATCGCTTAACCTGTTTGAGACCCAATTTTCTCATCTATACAATGATGAGGAACCATGGTGGCCTATTTGGTAGAATCTTTCAGTGCTAAACAAAGCACTTTGTCTGTTAAATAAGCAGATTTAAATAAACCTGAGAGAGATGTTTATTCTCCTCTGGTTACAATTTATAGCCTGGATAACTACGAAGAGTTGTTATGAGTCACTTGCAGACAGTAAGGGCCAGTGAGTTGGACAATGAGAATAATAATCTATTTGTATTTTGTTGGCTATGCAAAGATTTTTGACTCCGTAGACTATGACAAATTATGGCTAGCACTGAGAAGAATGGGAATCCCAGAGCACTTTACTGTGCTCATGCAAAACGTAGACCTAGACCAAGAAACTGTTGTATCAACAAAGCATGAGAACATTCCATGACTTAAAATCAGGAAGGGTGTGCACCAGGGCCGTGTCCTTTCTTCATGCCTATTTAATCTGTACACAGAGCAAAGCACTGGAGAAGCTTGACGATATGATAAGAATGTGGCATCAGGATTGGGGGAGACTCAACAACCTGTATTATGTAGATGATAGAACCTAGCTTACTGCAAGTGAGGAAAATTTACCACATTGCTACAGAGGATCAAAGACTATAGCCTTCAAAATGCTTTATAGATCAACATCAAGAAAACAAAAATTCTCATCACCAGATCAACAGGCAACATCATGATAGAGACAGAAGAGATTGAAATTGTCGGTGATTTCATCTTGCTTGGATTCACAATCAAAGCCCTTTGCATGAGCAGCCAGGAAATCAAAAGACACATTGCATTAGGGAAAAAACATCTATTCTCAGGGACCTCTCCAAAATACTGAAGAACTGTGATGTCAGTTTAAAGACCAAGGTGTGCCTGATCCAAACCATAACTTCTCAATTGCATGCTATGCAGCTGAATGTTGAATGTTGGACAATGAATAAGGATGACAGAATTAATGCCTTTAAGTTGTGGTGCTGGACAGGAGTGCCAAGTATCCCATAAACTGTCAAAAAGAATACAAATATGTCTTGGAAAAAGTACAGCCAAGGTCCTCTGTTGAGGCAAAGATAGTGAAACATAGCCTCACATATTCTAGCAATGTTGTTAGGAGGGGCTATCCTTGGGAAAAGATATCATGCTTGG
Organism: Elephantulus edwardii; assembly: GCF_000299155.1. Lineage (NCBI taxonomy): Eukaryota > Metazoa > Chordata > Mammalia > Macroscelidea > Macroscelididae > Elephantulus > Elephantulus edwardii. The sequence continues at coordinate 22,652,261 of NW_006399764.1, read as the reverse complement.
TAGACATTCAGATGGCCAACAGACTCATGAAGAAATGCTCAAAAGCACTGGCAATAAGAGAGATGCAAATCAAAAACCACAGTAAGATACCATCTCACCCTAGTAGCAGAACTAACATTTAATGGGACAGTAAGCAATAAATTTGCGGGAGGATGTGGAGAGATTGGAACTCTCATACACTGTTGGTGGGATTGTAAAATGGTACAACCACTCTGGAAGCAGTCTGGCATTTCCTCAAAAAGCTGAACATAGAAATTCTTAAGACTCAACTATTCCACTACTAGGAATAAATCCCACAGAAAATATAACAGATATGGAGATTTGCATACCAATATTCATAGCACCATTATTCATAATATCAAGAACATGGAAACAGCCCAAATGTCTATCAGTAAATGAACAGATTGAGAAATTGTGATACATTCAAAAGATGGAATACTATTCAATATTCAGGAGCAATGATTTTTAAAAAATGCTATATTGCATGAGAAAGACTGGAGAACATTACATTGAGTGAACTAACTCAATTTCATAAGGACAAATACTGAATAAGACAATTATTGTTAAAATAGAAGTAGTATCAGTAAGATGTGCCCAAAAGGGGTAAGTGGAGATAGGAAAGGGGCTGAGGGTAGAGAGGGGGAAATAATGAGGTCACAGAGTTTGCTGGGCAGAGGGACGGGTGAGAGAATTAGGAAAGATTCAGTGGCAGTCTGAAAAAGGCAGGGTAATGGTTGGCATAGATCAATGGGGATTAATGTTATAAAGCACAACGTATGAGGAAAAAGAAAACTAAAAATAACCCATCAAAATGTATGGGAATATTCATAGGGAACACAATGTGAATAGAAGAATGTGTGAAACACAATGTATATAAATGAAACATATAAATTATGTATGCAAAACAGTATAAAAAGAATTATAATAAAAACAATACATGGTAACTATGAGAACGGATTTGCACTGAATATATCCAATGAGGTAACTAAAAGCTAGTGCTGTTAATGTATTATATCATACTTCTCATTTTAAGAGTATGCCTATCTTCCTGTATTCAGGCTCAGCAATGTTTCCAAAATTATTTCTGGGGAAAGTCACATGCCTAGAGAAAGTTCTGCACCTCCCTTGGCCCCATTTTATTAATTTTAGACCATTTATCACTAATACATTCAAGCATCCATTGACTCTTTCTGTGTACCTGCAGTTTCCCCTTCAACTAGTAATTCTCCTTTCTGCTATTATTGCTGTTCAAGATCATCAAGAGGCCACCAAACTTGTCAATTGTCAGACTTCCCCCGATTGATGTAAGTTCCCATACAAATTTGGTGGAAACATATATGGTACACAGTTTTACAGATACCTAATTTGGAAGGTCACCGAAAAGAGAACATAGTAGATTTTCTTCATTCTTGTTTAGATGTTGTTGTTGTTATGTGTCGTCGAGTCATTTGCGACTCATAGCGACCCTATGCACAACAGCCCTAAACCCTGCTCGATCCTGTGCCAATCGCACTACCTCTGACACACCCATTCCGATTACCCCAGTCACTGAATCAGTCCATCTCAGAGGGTGTTCCCCTCTTGCGCCATCCCTCCACCCTCCCAAGCATGATGTCGCTCTCCAAGGACCTGTCCCTCCTTGCAACATGCCCAAAATATGTCAGACGAAGCCCCAGAATCCTTGCCTCCAAGGAGTAGCCTGGTTTAACCCTCTCTAGGATGAATCTGTTTTCTTGGCAGTCCATAGTACATTCAATACTCTTCTCCAGCACCACAGCTCAAAGGCGTCAATTCTCCTTCTATCCTCCCTAGTCATTGTCCAACTCTCTGATGCATACTTCATTTTAATGGGAGAGCTCTGGTGTTAGAGTCAGTAGGGAATTAGCCATTAAGCCCCCAGAAACCCCAAAGGAGAATGATGGGCATAGCTCCTCCTGTTCACCTCCCAGGCGAGGAACCCAAAAGGCAATTCCGTTAGGAGTCATTTCCAAATTGATGGTAATGCGTTGGATCTTAATTTTCATTTGAATGGCAATGAAAACACATTTAATAAGTTAATTAGAAACAAAACTTTAAAACGCCAAGTTTGATGAGCATAGTTATTGTGTTTTTTTTGTCTTTTGTTTTCTTCCCCTTTCCCATATTGAGCCATCTTCTTAGGACTCTTAGTCAAATGTTAACTTCCTGCTTGTGTTCTGTAACCCCGATAATATCATAAGCTTCTGGAGGGCAGCAGTTAAATCTTTTCACATCCGTATGCTGAGTGCCTGGCACCGACTGAGCAAACAATATACATGTTAATTTCTTGACTCAACGAATGTCAAGAGTCTATGAACTTATAAACATTTCCTTACTCTGAATAAATTGGCATTTACATTCCTAAGGTAAGAACTTATCTTTTTCCAGAGGTTTAAATGTCAAAACAAACAGAATAATATCAGGAAGAAGCACTGAGTCACAATTGCTTTTTATTCTATTACGACTTTCTGGATTCTTATTTGCTATTTATCTCTCTGGTCGCCTTTCATTTTTTTTTTTTCTAAAATACCAAAACTGACTTCACTAAATGACAATGATAAGGGGTCATCAAAGCGTCTGACTTTCCCCTCTCTCATTAATCTGTGCCCCACATTTGCTATGGCAAGATATGATATGTGGACCCTTTTCTGTGGTGGCACCATTGTGAGGCAGCATGTAACTAAATTTAATAGCAAGTCAAGGCTCAGGTAGTAAACTACAGACCTGAATAATAAAAAATTGAAAATAAAACTGATAAATTACTATAAAACAAGAAACGTATAATGAGCTCTTTTGATTTATGATATTCATTTCCATTTCACATAAGCAATCTATCTTAATACATACTACAAAACTTTGCATCTGCTTTATTAAGTAGTACATTTCACATTCGGCTGTTCTAAAAGAGGAAAGACGGAATTTGGTTAATGTAGCGGATCATTTCTGTTCATCAGAAGGTAAAAATTTAAACCTAGCTAAGAAGGGGGAAAAGGGAAAATGCCGTTTGCTCTGTATTATTGACTTGAGTGCTGTAATCAACATTTATACAGCCACCAAATTCCTTGCCATGGAGTCAGTTCTAATCTGCAGCAAGCCTACAAAAAAGCAAAACAAACAAACAAACAAATTCAATGCTTTTGAGTCACACTGAGTTTCCGCTTGCCTCCCAGGGCTTTAATTCACATGGAGAAGATTGTCATCTTTGTCCTGTGGAACCACTGGCGAATTCAACTGCCATAAAGTCACTGCCTGGAGGTAGCAGTTCAACTCCCCATGAACAAGGTGACCAAAACTCCCCAGAGTCACACTGTCCCAAAGGGCTTCTAAGGCTACAGACAAAAACAAGCAGAATGCCACAAGTGGACAGTGAACTAAGGTTGACAGAAGAATTTATCTGATGCCGTTGAGTTGTGGTGCTGGAGAATAGTGCTGAACATATCATGAATGGTCAGGAGACAAACTGATCTGTCCTGGAGAGTGTTAAGCCAAATAACTCCCTGGAGACAAGGATTTGTGAGGCTCTGCTTCACACACTTTGTGCATGTTGCTAAAAAGAACCAGTCTTTGGAGAAGGACTTCATGCCTAGAAAGGTGGAGGGACAGAGCAGGAGAAGACGACCTCGGATGAGTTAGACTGACACAGTAACTGTGGTAATGGGGGTGAGTGTGTCAGTCAGTAAGACTGGCTCAGGATACGGCCGGTTTCAGAGCTGTTGTTCCTAGAGTCGCTACAAGTCACAGTCAATTTGATGGCACAAAACAACATGTAGCAAATACATTCCATAATGATATTTAGTATAAATGCGCAAAGTAACTGGGGTTATGGCCCCCTATTTCCCTTAGGAAAACTAAAGTTCAGCAAAGGTATAAGTAACTTGGCACATTCAGAGAATTAATCAGTAGCAGAAGGAAGACAAAAACTCACACTTTACAACTGAAGTGTTGGGCTCGTTCCACACTTTCAGATGGAATGGTAATGGACAAAGAAGATTAAGAAATTTACCAATAACATGGGCCAACAGTAATATAATTCAATCTTTGGTAAATCAAGTACAAAATGCAAATATTACTCGAGTATTTGGTGGCTGATTAACAATTAGTAAGCAGCTCACTGCACTTGAAGAATTTGTTCTTAAGTTTAGGGCATTTGACTTCACTGTTTTCCATTGCCAATTCTTAGAGATTCGTTTTCCTTTGATGAGTTATTAATTTAGAAAGACTCCTAAATAAAACTAAGTTTTATTCTGTGGAAGAAAAGCTTAATCACATTCTTTTTTTACTTTGTATCACCTTTTTAGATGAAAATGGCTTATATTATTTTATTGATAATGTCCAGAAGATGTAGAATGAAGTTATTATCACGTATATTCAAGAATACCCAGTCCTCGTGACACACAGGCACGTGTAACTACCAACCACAGAGCTGACAGAAGCTACTCATTAATCTGCAGGAGGAACATGGAGTAACCTGCTTTTGTAAAGACAACAGCCTTGGAAACTCTGGGGGCAGTTCTGCTCTGTCCTGTAGTGCAGCGATGAGTAGGAGTCAGTCCAAATGCAACTGATTTGCTTTAGATATTGTGTACCACTCAGATGCCCATCTGTCTGTCTCTCCTGCTCTATCTACCCATCAGCTATTAGTAATACATATGATATGTTTCATTTTTTTGAGCTTTTAATGGATAAATATGAACTTGTAAAATAATATTTTAAAAACATACTGAAGGTAAAGCATTTCTAACAAAATTAGCATCTCTCTTAACTCAGTGTTTCTCAAGAAAGTGATCTTGTGCTATCACCATCCTCATCCTAAAAAAGTGATATTTGACGGTCTAGAAATAATTTTAGTTGTCCCAACTGGGAGTTTGCAATACACCTGCAGGAAGGAGAAGCCAGGGATGATGCTAAACACCTTATAATGCCAAGAACATTCCCTATAACAAAGAATCACCTGACCCTAAGCAGTAATAGTGTCAACGTTGAGAAAGCTGATCTTTTAAATGCCTTTTTAAATTGTGGATTAGGAGTGTGATGGATCCACTTAGCTAAATAATTAGACCTGTCTGTTTCACAATTGTGGCATGATTTCCAAGCTAAACAGCTACCTCAAGCTCTAAGAAGAGGTTGTTCACGGGGGAAAATAAACCACTAACATTTCCCTTGGCACAAATACTGTCATTCTGATGCATGAATGCACATACATCTTGCCTTACCATGAAACTCAGAATCAGTGCTGTGAGATCTTGCACCAGTTTAGCAAAACACTGAGTACAAACAAGTTTTGTATTGATTTTTAACCTTTGAGTTTTTGTGGCATTTGACAGAAAAATGCAAACAAATAATAATGCAAGTTGAAGACAATTTCCATTGAAATATTCTCTCTCTCTTATTTCTTATTTCCTTTATTAGCGAACATGAAAATAGTAGCCATCTGGACTGTAGAAAAGAGTTTACGGCATTTCCCATTTCTAAGATAAATCAGTAATGACTATAAGCCTGAAGAAACAAAATTCATCAGACTTTTCTTCCCTATTGCTTGAGCCTAGGGACACAGTGACAGACTGACAAGTTTATGAACATAAACTTTGATTGTGATTTAATAATAAAATTTATTTTACTTTTTATTTCAGTTCATTAATATTTTTAATTTGCACATTGCCAAGAGCATGATGTTCTCTTTCAGTCAGAAACAAATTAAACCCGCAGGGAAGGAGAAATAATACCCCATGAGAAAAACTTCTCAGCTTATCAAGACAGACATTCCAAACAAGAGGAATGGCTAAACTATGGAGCTAACCTGTGGGGCATTGTCATTCTTGGACAAACTTGGATCCCTCAAACACAAAAATGGATTATTGCACAAATGGAACAACAAATTTTAAACAGTGCATTTGGTAGCTATCCAAAGCAAACCCAATGCCACTGAATTAGTACTGATTCATGGTGAATTTCCTCCATTGAATTTCCAAGACTCTTAAATCTTTATGGGAGGATACTGTTCATCTATTCCAGAGTTACTGTTGGATTCAAACTAACAACCTTTCATTTACACCACTTTGGATCTATATTTGATAGTGGAGTGATTCAAATGTCCATGTACAATGTGCTAAAACACATTCTATGAGGATGTGCCGGGGGAGACGGGGATCAATCATGGGCTATACAGTTTGATGGGTGGGAGAGGAATGAGGAAAACTGGAAGAATCTGTTCTGGAAAACAATACTTGAATTTTGTAAATAAACTAGAATGATAATAATAAAAATAAAAAATAAATATTAAAAAGATACAATAAAAAAAAAAACCCACAACAAACACAAACCAAAACAAGCCCATACCATGCCAGAAAGATTTAAAATACCCACATGAAGTAGTCTGTTACCAAGACTATACTCTTAGGTGACAAAGATAATTAATCATCTCACCTCTAGCTCGAAGGCATGTGTTTCCCACCCAGTCAGGCTCTTCTTGGGAGAAGGACCTGGTAATTGGTTCATAGGTCTATACTGCTGACATGAGACACCACCAGCGTCAACAATAACTTACTGACATTCGGGGTGTTGGTTGAGCTTCACGACCTAATCTAGCTTTAGAAACATTTCCATAAACTACTCTTTTATGGAATCTATTATTTTTGTTTCATAGAAGACCATGTGGTTGTTATACCAGTAGGAAGAACGCAGAAGTTGATGCTTATGATGAATGAGGAATACACAACACACTAATGAAAAACTCATTTGCTAAATTAGCCACTAATCTTCTTGTTCAACTTCACTTGCCCTGGTCCCTGCAAAACAATCCTGCTATTCATCATTCATTAATCCATACAAAAACTTTTACATAAATGATAAGAAATGTGATAGATTATTTTCCTTAACCAAAGACCCATTGTACTGACGTCCACATTTGATATATTGACCTAAAACTCATTGCTATCGAGTTTGTTCCAATTCAAATCCCACACATCTACTGGATTCCTTAATCTACCAATCTCAGGGAGCAACACTGCTCACCTTTTCCCCAGGGAGTCTCTGGTGGATTCGAACTGTCAGAGATTAGATTAGCGGTTCAACTCTATGGGCTATGTATGTCACTAGAAGTTAGAAATGGAAGATATTGTGGTCTGGAAGATGATTTCTGCTAGATAAACTCAGGCAGAAACTGTCAATTCATACTCTGCATTTTTCTAAGAACTCTTAATGTTTTAAATTCTCTTTTCATATTGTGGAAACAAAACAGTATGGAAGGCCAAAACCATTTAGGATGAGGAAAGAGAACCATAGATCTTGTCTAGCGGTTCTCAGTGCCTGGCTGTACTGCCCTGCCACTTAGGAAAACAAGAAACATGAGACACCCCTCCATCTTTGATTGTTACAGAGATGAAGTGGAAGGAAGCTGTCATAGACACACACCAAGATAATTATAATGATCATTTAGTTATGCATTGTACAAAGTATAGTGTTTGAACTAGAAATTAGTGGCAGTTCAAGTGCAAGAGGATTTTCATATATGACATTTTACAAGCACTATTGGTAAAGGCAGAATTGAACTGGGCCTTGAAAAGATGGATGGCTTCCGAAAAAGAAGTGAAAATCTTACTTAAGCACCTGGCTTTGAAGAAGACCCCTCCTGGTATGATATTAAGTGGCTGGCTGATAAAGCAGCCTAGTGCACGGGGAGTTCATCTGCGAACCCAAAAGTGGAGTCTCTCCAGTGGTTCGAATCCACCAAGCAGCTGCCCTGAGTAAAAATGGGTCATTTCCTCCAGTGTGATCCTTGTGGTTGTTGTTGTTAGGCATTTTTTAATTGAGTACAACTCACAGCAACTATGAACAACATATCTGATGAACATAACCCTGATCTCTCCAGTGCCTTCTCATTCAGATGACACACGTGAGCAAAAGCCACTGTATCAATCCATCTAGTGGATGGCTGTCCTCCTTTTCACAAACACCTCCACCTTTCCAAGTAATAGTCTCTCCTAGCAAGATGCCCAAAGTATATGAGAGAGGTCGCTTTGTCATCTCTGCCTCCATCTGACTAATTTTTCTGCAAGACCTGTTTGCTCTTTGGTCATTCATTACTCGGCTCCAACACTGCTGTTTAAAGGCATCAGTTCTTCTATCATCCTTACTCACTGGTCCTATGCATAGCAAGTGACTGAGAAGACCATGCCCTGAATCAGGCGCTCCTTAGTCTTCAAAGTGATATCATGGCTCCTCAATACTTTGGAGAGGTCCTTGATTGTAGATTTTCCCAAAGCAATACATGTCCTGGTTGAAGGACTTCTGGTTCAAAAGGTGTTAATTCTGTCATTTACAGCCTCTAAAACCTCGCTAGAAGGTGAGTCAGTTCTGACTTGCTGGCAACAGGTAAGAGTTTGAGATGAAATTATTTACTTGGTGCAGTGACTAAGTGGTCTGCTGTCAATCAAAGGTTGGTGGTTTAAATCCACAAGCCACCCCACTGAAATAAACAATGTGGCAATTTGCTTCTGTAACCATGTACATACATGCTATGCATCAGAGAGGTACACAAAGAAGAGGATGATAGAAGAAGAATAGATGACTTTGAGTTACGGTGCTGGAGAAGAGTCTTGAACACACCATGTGCCACCAAGAAAACAAATAAGTCGGTCTTGGAGAGGATCAGACCAAGTGTCTCCTTGGAGGCTAGGATTTTGAAGCTGACTCACATACTTTGGGCATGTGGCCAGGAGGGACTGGTCCAGACCAGTGGAAGGACTGTGCAGGAGAGGAAGAATCTGGATGAAATGGATTGATAAAGTAACCGGGGCAATGGGGATGTGCGGGTAAGTGCGTTGGAGTCAGTGAGACTGGCTTAGGACAGCAGGCTTCAGAGCTGATGTGCGTAGGGTTGCTATGAGTCGCAGGTGACTCGATAGCACCTAACAACCACCACCATGTACAGCTTTGGGAATCCTTTGAGGCAGTTTTCTGTCTAAGTCAACTCAATAGCAGTGACTTTATCTTGGCGTTATACTTTATTTTGAAAAACAAGCATGTTACGTTAAAAAAAAAAATGAAATTCACAGACTTCCATGGGAGGTAGATTGGGAGAAAAGAATGTAGGGAGAACAAATCTTCATTAAGATGCGTACATAGTCCAACAATGGCACTTAATTTATAAGGAAAGGAAATCTAATGGCAGCCACAGGTATTTGAACGGCTGACCCAGTGCTTACACACCTGCAGGCAGTTTGAACCCTGCAGCAGTTCTGAGAAACAGGGATGGACAATCTCCTAGCAAGCAAGCTATAGCCTCAGAAACTCAACAATAGCATCAGCTATGAGTCTGTTCCAACTCCGAAGCAATGCGTTTGAAAATTTCTTTATAAGTCTGGCTTCAAGGGAGGTGGTTTCATAGCCTCTTCCTTAATCAAAATAAGTATTTGGAAGCTCTCAAAAAAACTTCCAAGAAGGTAAATTATTGTCTCTGTTTTTAGACACTACAGGGTGAAACCTTCACTTAGGTTTCCTCTTCAGTTAATTGTCTTGTGACCTTAAATTAGTTCATGCAGATATATATACTATCAAGGGTCAAATATATAATTTGAAACATTTCAGTTAAAAAAAAAACAACAATGTCTGTAATGGAAATTACTAACGGGATTTAAAGGACCTAGCCTGTGCCTCATTGGAATTTTTCCTTAGTTTAAAAAGTGGCTGCATTTTTCACACCGAACTAATGGAACTCTCATTTTTATCAAGTGAAACTGACTCAGCTGACCTTCCAACAGGTTTTCAGAAGCTGGATATCACACAGGAGGAGATTTCCTAGGAAAAATGGATTAAAATGACCAGGCTTTGGGTTGGTAGCACACCTCCCTACCCAGTGCTGTTGTTTACCATTGTGTTGGAACCTACTCTTGGCTTGTCCTCTAGTGAGCCTTCTTTGGCAATACATCACCCCTGAGGAGATAGCCCGTCTTTTTGCCACAGAGCAGCAGGTAGCTTTGAAATGTGTGTTTTTGGATTAGAGGCACAGCATCTTATCCCTAAGCCACAGCTCCCACCTTACCCACTGTTGTTGTTGTTGTTATTGTGTGCCTTCAAGTCAGAAGCAATCCATAGCAGACCTTCCAGTGGGATTTGAGAGATAGTAACAAACAGGTTTATCCTGGAGAGGGTGAAACCAGACTGCTCCTTGAAAGCAAGAGTTCTGAGGCTTCATCTGACATACTTTGGACATGTTGTAAGGAGGGACCAGTCCTTGGAGAGGGACGTCATGCTTGGGGAGGGTGGAGGGACAGCACAAGAGAGGAAGACCCTTGATGAGATTAATTGATTCAGTGACTGGGGTAATAAGAGTAGGTGTGTCAGAGACAATAAGGATGGTACAGGACAGAGCAGGGTTCAGGGCTTATTGTACACATGGTTGCTATGAGTTGCAAGCGACTCGATGGCACATAACAACAAGAAGCCACATAGAAGGAGACTGACTATCGTTCTCCCGCAGAGCAGCTAGATTTAAACTTAGGCCTTTGGGTTTGCAGTGCAGCTTCTTACAAGTTGTCCATCAGAGCTTCCTCCCTACCCACGAGGCCACCAGAATTCCCGGGGAATAAATAAAACCAGGGCGTTCCTTAGATGCAAGGAGGGTGGGACTCCACCTCACACACAATTGGTGTGTTGTCAGGAGAGCCTAGTCCTTGGAAAAATACATCAGACTGGGAAAGGTAGGAAGTAAGAGAAAGAGGAAGACCCTTAACAAGATGGAGGGACACAGTGACTGTACCAATGAGGCCCAGGATGGGGGAGATCGTGAGCGTGGAACGGGATGGGGCAGAATTTCCAATCTTGTTCACAGAATCACGATGAGCCATCATCGACCCCATGGCACATAACAACAACAGACTGATATAGAAGATACATATCATATATAAGATACAGAGCACTGACTGTCTCAGAGAGAAGTCATTAGAATATTTGGTTTTTTTGGTGGTGTGTGTGTGTGTGTGTGGTTTTTTAGTTTTTGTTTTTGTTTTTTTTTCACAGCAACAGAAGAAGCACCTTCTCTGGTAAATCTCTGCAGTTAATACTAATCCAATATCAACTTGAAAGATCAAAAGATTGCCTTGGGCTCCATCCACAGATATAAAGTTCTGGGCATAAGTGAGATAATTTTAAGAGTTCTTATTCTTGGCATGATGTACAGTTTGGCATATACATGTAAAAAATGGAAATTATAATGACCAAAGGAATGCCACTTCATTAGTTTAAATCAGTGAGTGAAATATTGATTGCTTGGTAATGGAATTGAGACTGCTATATCCTTTGCCAGTTGAAAAAAAGAAAATAAGAATTTATATTTGCTTGGAATGCTTTCTATCAAAATTAACTCCAAATACAAGCATATAAATCAAACAAATAAACGCTCTGAAATACCAAAGGAGAACAAGGTCAAGTAGATTCTCAATCACAAAATAGAAAGTCATGGAGGAACCTTGCTGATACGGTGATTAAACACTTGACTGTTAATCTCAAGGTCACTATTGGAATCTACCAGTTTCTGCAGAGAGAAGCGTACGTCGGTGAGTGTCTGTCACGACTACAGCTCTGAAAACCCTCTGGGGAAATTCCACTCCATCCCGAATAGTTACTAAGAGTCACACTTCACTCTAGGGCAATGGTTTGATTCTAAATATGGCCTGAAACAAAGACCATTAAAAGAATAAATAATAAAAACTAATTAAACAAAAAACTGACAAATAAAACATGGCAAGAATTGACCTAAGTTGTAGGGCAAAATAAATTTTTCCAGATGGTTTTGTAAAAATACACACTAATGCCTAAGATCTTATACAAACTAATAAGGAACTTTTTTAAAAAAGGAAAAACTAGTATGTGATGTGTCTGTACAATTCTCAGACTTTATCGTTTACAACACTGAGTATTCTTTTACAATTAATGTTTTCCTGTATAAAGACCTATAGATTACATAATGTTATCTGCCTAAATACATTATATTTAGTAGCAAAAACTTGGAAACATAGTCTTTTGTATTTTAGGTGGCATTGGGGGGACTCAGATATAGTGACACTGTGCAAAACAGAACAAGGCCCTGTGTGATCCCACCCCGTCTTCATACGTCTGCTACGCTTAAGCTCATGCAGCAAATCTTTGTCAATTCTCATTCAAAGTCATCTTCTCTTTCATTTTACCAAAGTTTCTTTCAGCGACTGTCCCCCCAATAACACGTCCGAAGAATGTGAGATGAAGTCTCACCATCCCCGCTTCCAAGGAAGATTGTGGAGTCCCTTCCAATGTGGATCTGTTGTTCTTTAGGCAGTTCACGATATATTCAACATACTTCAATCATACCACAATGCACTCGCTTCAATTCTTGTTTTGTCTTCCTTATTTACTGTTCAACTTACCTGTCCATATGAGGCTACTGGAAATACCATGGTATTTTGCCTTGAGTTACACTTTAGAGGTTGTTGTCAGTGTTGTTGAGTAGACTACAACTCAGAGCGGCCTTATGAACAACAAATGGAAAATTGTCTCTGTCCTGCACTATATACATCATCTCCACCATGATCAAGCCCAATGTCAATCCGTATCCTTAAGCATGGTGTCCCTTTCTCTGAACCCCTGTCTTTCTGAGCAGCACAGTACACTAGAGTAGTATGCTACGTTGTTGTTAAATGCCATTGGTCGTAGCTGACCCTACAGAAGGTTTTCAGATGCCATAAATCTCATGGGAGGACACTGTCCAACTTTCTCCCATGGAGCAGCAGAACACAAGTGGTATTCGAGGTGGCAGGAAGTTCTCTCCACTGGAAAAGCATGTGAGGAACATGAACAATAAGCAGAGACTGATCACTTTGGCATCTGTGGAAGAAGCCTGACAGCAGAGTCAGCAAGATCTAAACTCTTCAAATCAGAAGAGCACTGGGTGAGCTTAAGAGATGCCATTTATTAGTACAGACCTGCAATAGGTGTCAATTGCCTTCCTTTAGCCTGAGAGAAGTGCAGGAAGGGGGTGGTACTTTAAAAGGTAGATTGGGAATAGGATCAAACTAGGAGCACCTACTGTCTTCTGGTTTGTATTGCTATTTTCTATCCACAGCTGGTGTGACTCTTATAATATTCTTGTTGGTTCCTATAATAGAAAGGGAGTGAACTATACTGGTTCACTGTTGGCAGCATTTCATTAACTATAGACCAGTTTTTGTGGTTGCTGTTTTGTGCTGTCGAGTCACCTGCAACTCATAGCGACTGTATGCACAATAGCTCTGAATCTTGTCCTATCCTGAGCCAGTCTCACTGCCTCCAGTATACCTCCCCCCATTAAACCAGTTATTGTGTCAATCCATCTCACTCAGAGACTTCCTCTCTTGTGCTGTCCCTCTTCTACAAGGACTGTTCCCTCCTGGCAACATGCCCAAAGTATGTCAGACAGAGCTTCAAAATTCCTTGCCTCCAAGGAGCAACTTGGTTCCATCCTCTTCAGGTCAGTTCTGTTTGTTCTTTTGGCAATCCATGGTGTGTTCAATACTCTTCTCTAGCACCACAACTTAAAGTCCTCCCTGCTTCTTCAATCACCTTTAGTCATTGTCCAGTTCTCTCTGATGTATAGCAACCAATTATGAAGATCATGGACTGGATTAGACACACCTTAGTCTCCAGACTAACATCCTTTCTCTTCAGCACTTTGGAGAGATCTCTGACAGCAGATTCTCTGCTACTGTGCATACTTGTTCTGTGTTATACATTATGGCTTGTCTTTTGTCCTCTACAGTGTTCTGGGAAGTTTCTATGGCATTCTATTTTCCTACTCTAAATTCTTAGACTGTAACAGCTAATTACATTTCATTGCTGTTGTTTTTGTTGATTGGCTTCTAGTCAAGCATGACTCATAGCGACCCTATGAAGACAAGGCTTGAAATACCTCTACAGTTATCGACATTTAACAAAGTTCATAATGTTCCAGAAGCATGTTATTTGGAAGTGAATGCCACTTCTGCTTCCAGACCTGTCACAGTATGCTACTGTTTTTATATGCCATTGAGTCACCCATGATGTATAATGACCCTATGTACAGCAGCTCTGAACCCTTCCCTGTCCTTAGCCAGTCTCACCAACTCCAACACACCAATCCCCATCGCCCCAGTTACTGTATCAATCCATCTCATCCTGGGTCTCCCTCTCCTGTGCTGTCCGTCCACCCTTCTGAGCATGATGTCCTTCTCCAAGGACCGATCTCTCCTGGCCATGTGCCCAAAGTTGAGATGGAACTTCAAAATCCTAGCCTCAAAGGAGAGACTTGGTTTCATCCTCTCCAAGAGAGATCAATTTGTTTCCTTCACAGTCCATGGTGTGCCGAATATTCCTCCAGCACCACAACTCGAAGGCATCTATTCTTCTTCTGTCATCCTTGTCATTAATACTCTGCTAATACCCTTCAAAGGCCTTGCAACAATGACATGTTGTTAGTGGTGTCTCTTAATATTTTGTAGCACTAATATCTTTGGGAACTCTGGTAGTTAGGCAGTAAGGAGTTGCACTGCAACTTAATGGTACACAGTTTCAATGCACCAGCTGTTCCATAGGAGAAAGGTGGGAAATCTCCTCCCATGTGATTTTCTGACTTGAAAACCCAGTGAAGAATTAGCTATGAGTTGATTCTGACTTGATGTTACATAAGAATATTTTTAAAAGAGGGGAAAAAGCTATTCTAGTGTTTTAATTGTAGGCGTTAAATAAAAATATGAAAATACCCTGTACATTTGAAAAATAAAAAGAGAGTTACTTGATTTCTAGGGCCAAAGGGCAAACATGTGTATCATATAAAACTGTAAATATAAAATATACAGTAATTAAATACCTGCAACCCCCTTGACTTCAAAAAGAACATGTGTACTGACACTTGATATGTCCATGGAGAAATGAGCACATCTCGGTGTTAACAGAGTATTCATTTATAACAATGAACTCTTTCACCTCAGTGTGAATCCTAGTTCAACCAGATGTGGAAATAATAAAAACTAAAAAGCTGAAGGCTGTGGTGAGCCACAATTTTCACAGAATTCTTAATTCCATATATAAAAGGGAACACATTAGCAGTCACTCATAAACTTTTTAATCAATCCAACTTGTATAACAGGCTTTTTAATGCTCATTCATTTTGCTTGAGTTGCTTTTCTGACCATTTAAGCCAGGGTCTTACAAATTCAGTTTTTATAATAACAGAAATAGAATAAATAGTATCAAGCAAAAATGTCCTATCATTTTAGAGAAGAGTTTTAACAGAGATATGGACATGTAGCTGTTATTCAATCTACAAAGCCCTGCCAGTCGTAAAAACAGAGGACATCGAGAAGGATAGTCCAGTTTCT
Organism: Elephantulus edwardii; assembly: GCF_000299155.1. Classification (NCBI taxonomy): domain Eukaryota; kingdom Metazoa; phylum Chordata; class Mammalia; order Macroscelidea; family Macroscelididae; genus Elephantulus; species Elephantulus edwardii. Next base: position 22,636,881 of record NW_006399764.1, on the reverse strand, counting down.
CTGTAGTGGACAAGAGCAATTCATCTTTATGTGATTAAAATCTTTCTTCTGAATTATCAGACATTCTGTCTATAATTTGAACAACTTGATATTCCTGTCTGTAATAGTCTCAGACAAAATATATGGGAATTAAAAAAAACTAATATAAATGTACAGAAATGATGTTAATTATAAAACACAGTTCAGCTCTTTTGTGCAAAGCTTATTCTGAGTCATATTCAACTTGTCAACACTTAACCACTGCTAAATGAGACTAGTGCTGTTATGTCTGGAGGAACATTCTTCCAATTTGCACATCACTCTTTGTCAGTGTGCTGTATGTGGTAACCTGCGTTTGCTGTGATGCTGAACCTTGTGCCATGGGGATATCAATGACCATAATGGTTTCCCATTATGACATATCAAGTGTCAGTGGACAGTGTTTGGTGGAGCTCCCAGTAGTAAAACAGGTTGGGAAGCAGGAGTGGCATCCGCTTTCTAAACCACATGCCTCTGGAAACTCTATGAACGTGGAGAAACACGATAGCTATGGAAAGGCATTAGGTCTTTTGTTCATAGAGTCGCTATGAGTTGACCTTGACTTGATGGCAATCAACAACAACAATAGTAAAAGGCCTTGAAAATAGTCGTTTCCTCTGCTAAGAAAATCTTAATTGTGGATTCTTTTAATTTCTAATTTACCCAGAATCTTCTATAACTATAGTTAATCTGGACACAGATGTTAAACATGTGCACATACTCAAGAATTAGGTTCTGTTTTTTTACCATGGAAGAAGAGAATATTGTACATTTCAAAAATGTTAGATATTTCTTTAGATTGCCATGAAGTGGAAATTATTCCAAAACAAGTACTGAGTTATCAACACTATTTACAAAAATCACTAAAATATTTTCTCTCCTAAAATAAGGGGGCATTTAAAAGATACCCATAAAATGAGAACCATCAGCATTAGAGACAAAATGTCATGATGCGATAATGTTTAAGAGAACACTGGGGAACACTGCTACTCTGTCACATGGAGTCATTGTGAACACAACAGTGTCCAACAAATCTCCCAAAATAGAAGGTGAGGAAGGTATTGGGACAATTTTTTTTAAAAGGTCATCCTGATGATGAAATCAGAGGAAAGAGAAAGTGAACAGAAATTAAATAAATGGAAATTAATGAAGGACTCTAAATTTCAAGGGTGAATGAATGCCAGATATAGTGACACTGTTTCTTAAAAGTTAAATACTACAATAAAACAATTACAACATTCCAGGCCTCTATTAGAGAATATTGATGATTGGCATGCAATATTTCCTAAGGCATAATGTTTTTCCCCCTTCCTTAGCAGCAAATTTAAATCCTTTCAAATGCAGGTAATTGTATACAATTATTTTTGATCTCCAGTCATATGTATGAAGAAAGAGGTTATGTTTAACTTATTAGATATTGTAGAAATAATGCTTGCCGGCATGCTTGTGACATTTAAATTAGCTTGGTTCTTAAAATTAAAAATGAGATAGCAAAGGGAGACTTCCACTATGAAGAACGTAAGACATAGGAGGAGGTGTTGCTTTAAGTCATTCTATAAAAGTTAACCACGTTCTAGTTGATGCCTAGTTTGTTACACAGTGCTTAGGGTCTTAAAAGCTTCCAAGCAGACATCCAGACACAAAGCAGAGGAAGGAAAGTCAGGAATAGAAGGAAGAAACTGAATATATAGCTGATTACCTCTTGCCGTGTGCCCAGAACTGAATAGTGCCTGGTTAACTTTACCTAATGTTTTGATCAGAGATTGTATAGAAGAACTTTGATTCAAAGGGGGTAAATAGGGAACAAAAGTTAAAATTATCATAGACCTCGAATTTTCTGGCATCCTGGAGGCTGGATGAACACATCATAATACTGTTGTTGTTGTTATGTGCCGTCGAGTCGTTTGTGACTCATAGTGACCCTATGTACAATCATAATACTACCCTGAGATAATCATGAATGTTTCACCAAAAAATAATCCTTCACGTTCTGCACTATTTCTTGGTACCTCACTTGTCCCTCAAGTTTGTCCCTTTCTATCCTATTTCTTCTATCATTCAGAAGAGATCAGACTTAGGGCTCAATGACAAAAGAAATACCCTATTTCCAAATGGGGTCATATTTATAGTTATGAAGGCAAAGATTTCAACATAAACTTTGAGTGGAACATAGTTCATTTATAACAATGTCTTTATATTTTCCAAACGCCTGTTAAACCAGCAACATAAAGCATGAATAATCAAAGATCTAAGGTAAAGGTTCATAATTTTATTATAACTATCATTTTAAAATAAATGAGTAATAGCACAAAGCTAATAATTAAATGTCTTTGAAGTCAAGATCATGTCACTTAAGTTTTCAATCTAAAAGTCAGTATCAGATTGTTTGTACAGTTACTTATTAAATGAGTGAATGAATAAAGCATTGAGTTAATGAGAGTATGATTCCTTCCTTGAGTTTCTGAACATCTGCTTTAGGTTCATATCGAGATAATACAGTGTATTAGGTTAGCACACTAACAGTGGTAAGAATTTCAATGACTGAATTGTTTAAAATTTACAAAGTATCATTAGCTAAGGGTCCTCATTCAAAGCTGTGAGGTAAAAATTTTAGATAGTATAATGATATTGTAACACTGAATATTAAATGTTTGAGTGGAAGGCATTTTAAGATCAGAAAATTTTGCCATTTGTTCACAAAGGACATACTCTGTCCTACAATGATATTGTATTAAGACCATTATTGTAGAAGGAGTGTAAGGATCCAGGAGGGGCGGGAGAGGCAGGAAGCAGAGGGATGTGGAGGTGCAGGGGGAAGAGGGGATAATCATTGGATTGTACAATTTGATGGGGGGAGGGGGGAGGGAAATGGAAAGAATTTATTCGAATCTGTATTAGAAGTTTGTAAATAAACTAGTGGGGAAATAAAGATTCTATGTTGTTGTTTGGTGCCGATGAGTCGTAGACGACTCATAGCGACCCTATGAATGAACGGCCTGAGCACTGTTCGTACATAGAGTTCCCCGAGGCAAGCCATTTAGGAAGTGCATGTCGCTCCTGCTTCCAGGCTTGATTTAGTCGGGAAGCTCCAGCCAACACCGTCCACCATGGATATCCGTTACCACGACTGGCACATCACTGTCACAGGCTTCAGCATCACAGCAACCACGAGTTACCTCTGTACAGCAACGCACAGACCAGTGCTATACCACCTAGAAGAACGTTTGACAGGAAAACAATTTGAACCTGGCCCTGCTCAGACCCTTTTGGTTTAAGGCCACCTCCTGGTTCAAACCGTAGGCCCAGGCTGGCTAGCCTCGCTCCCGGGGAAAAAGCAAACCTGCACTTAACAAACACATGCCCGGAAAAGCTGTCGACTCCAAAAGCTTGCCACGATTCCTGCACTCACACCACCATGCTCCTTCTGGCAAGGAGAACTTCCCAAGACCCTGGGAGGAGCCAGAAAGATTCTATAGTGATGAAAAAAATCCTCTAAACTGGAGATACCACCCATTGCCTGGAAGATGCAATGCTCCCATCAAGCACTTTGTAACCTAGAAAGACATTCCTTGAGTGCAGTGAGGCACATGAAGGTATTGTACAGATTTCCTAGAACACTGTTAAAAGATCAGCATGATCAAACTTTACTAAAATTTGGGAAAAATGAAAATATGAATGAGAGAATAAAGTATCTAACTGCTATCCAGCAGGATAAGGATTAGGTGATTATCCACTGACCATAATTTGTTGGAAAGACACATAAACATACATAAACATTTTGGGCATGGACTGTGATTTTTTTTTTATGTGGATATAAAATTAGCAGTATGCATTTTTCTCAAATACTCATAAACAGATAGCAATTGAAAGTTCTTAAGCCACCAACATATCACTCAAGGCCCTCAGTTGGGGGTTATTATTTTGATGCATATAGAATTGTACTTTTAAAAAAACTTACTGGGGCCGTTTTTGTGGCACAGACAGTTCAGAGGAGTCATCTTGGAGTCCAAAGAATAAGGTGAACTGTCAGCAACACTGCTTAATAACTGATGGACTGAGGGTGAACTAATTAACCTCTCTGAGCCTTAGCTTCCTCATCTGTAAAATTGTGACCATAAAAAAGAAAAAAAAATCAGCTTTCCTCAAAGTTGGATTAGGAAGTAGAAGAGCATCTGACAAGCATCTCATATCGCATCTGATGTGTTATGAAGGTGGAGAGAGATGAATTCCATTGTCTGTGCCATTATTTTGACCTCTTGAAAGGTCCAAACTCCAGGTGCAGAAAATAAAATTTGTGAATCGGAACAAATTGCTGCAATTACACACGCAGATACAACAACCATTGAATCGTAAACATTAAACACATCATGGTACATAAGTGAAAAAAATGCTGAAATCAGATTGTCTAGAAATATTTTGACCTTCCACATGAGTGCTGTTAGTTTTTTATGTCTCATTGGATTTTACTGATGGCATTTTCATTTCAGAGTAAATAAATAAATACCAATTTTGGCTAAAGAGTTATTCACTTATTATATTGAGTGTATTTTAAGACATCAATTTTGTAATATTGGATGCATATTTGCATTTTGATTTTATCACTATTTTTTGCCTTAAATGTTATATTCTGTTTTACAAATTCAGTCTAAAAAATATAGTCTTTGTGTTGTTGTTGACTGCCTTCGAGTAGAGCACAACTCATAACGACCCTATGAACAAGAGGTCTGAAGCCCCTCTACAACTATCGACATTTTTCAAAGCTCATAGAGTTTCCCGAGGCATGTTGTTTAGGAAGTGGATGCCACTTCTGCTTCCAAAAATAAAAAAGCCAGTGTCATAAGAATTAAGAATTTCTTTGGATAATAAAGTTGTTAATTTTTCTTAATGTAAATATTTGGAAGCAAAAGTATCATCCACTTTCCTAAATAACATGCCTCTAACAAAAAAAAATTTAAAGAAACCAAGCATGCTTCTGGAAACTATGATAAATGTCAGTAGTTGCAGAGGGGCTTCAGGCCTTTTGTTCATTGGGTCGCTATGAGTTGTGCTCGACTCTAAGGCAATAAACTACAATGTGTGTATAATTTTTTCTTGAAAATTAGCCTTGGCTATATGGAGCAATTACATATGTGTGTGATTTTGAAAAGTGTAGTTTCAATGTTACATTTATTAACTACCAAACACAACTTGGATTAACTACCAAAAACAGTTGCATTAGTTAAGCAAGCCAGAGTAAATTAAATAAAGTGTCATGCTTTGTCACATAACAAGCTTTCCAAATCGCTGAGCAGAAAAGATGAACACAGCCCAAGAATCATAGAAAACATGGCACGAAGCAAGGAGGCACTAACTGCGGTGACACTGAAAAGAAAGAGTTCAGAGAGAGAGAGAGAATGTACAAGGTTTGAAACTAGAAAATGAGATTTGAAATTATACCTGAGGCACCTATTTGCTCATTGTCAAAAAGTCAGAACTGACTCATAGCTCACCCTCCAGTGGGTTTTTGGAGGCCATGTACCACAGAAGACTGACTATCTGCCTCCCCTGGAGTCACTGGTGGATTTGAACAACCAAAGAGGCACAGCTTTTGGGTTAACAACACAGCTCCCTGTGGACTAGGCTACCAGAGTTCCTTTGTTCCCTTAGACCCGAAGGTAAGGAGGAAATTCCTCTGTGAATAGGTGAGAAGATAAGTCTATTCACAGAAGTGGGAATGCTGAGGTGAAAAGGCAAAACAGATAACCTATCACCGGAAAATAAGATGGGGCTATATATGTATGGAAATATGTATTCTTACAGTATGTTGTAGTTATTTTATAATTACTCAGTACTGCTATAACAGTACCATAAAAAAGGATTAAAAATTAGATGAGAGGATATAATAAAATAAAGAGGCAATTGGGTGATCTAGAATTGGAAGGACAATTTAAATTAAGGGGATGTGGAGAAATGGAAATATCCCGCTCCCACTATTCATAGTGCCATTCATTCTCATATTCATTATCTGTCTCTGTCTCTCTCTGTCTCTGTCTCTCTGTCTGTTTCTCTGTCTCTCTGTCTCCTCCTCCCTTTCTCTGTCTGCCATCAGCGGGAACTAACTTACACCTGATCCTCCTTCACGTTTCCGAGGCTGTAAATCTTCCAGGAGGAGCTCACCCATCTCTCTCTCACACTGCTGCCGCCTTTGTGTTAGCTCCCTATATATTGGGCCACTGGAACTCCCTCACTAAGATCAAGGAATTACAAACCTACAGATGCTGAAGGAAGCAAGGATTTCCCTCCACAACCAAAAGACAAAGAGAGTGGGTCTTTTGCCGACAGCTGGCACCCTGAATTTGGACTTGGAGCTTTCTAAACTTAGACAATAAGTGTCTAGTAAGGACACCCATGAATGTTAAGACAGCAACACTTGATAACAAAGATAATATGGTTTCATATTTCGCTCTTCTGTCATCCTTGCCTTTCTGCTGCAGTGGTTTTAAGAGAAGGTTTTTCAGTGACACTTTTCCATCCATACTTTACCTGCATAATCCACCTCCCTAGATCACACTCTTCCCATGATGATTTCTGTTTCTCTGAGAAATAAAGACTACTCCTATTCGTAATGGTTTTATGCACCATGAAGTAGGATTTTTAAAAAAAATCTAGACTTGATTATCCTACACAAGTTATGATGTAAATGACCTTAGGAGATAGAAATGAACCAAGGGAGGTTTGTTTTGTTTTGTTTTTTTTATAAAAATACTGGTAAACCAAACTGAAAGAAATATATCCTCCAGCAATCAGTGACAAAGGACATCAACATCTTCAAAAGCTAGTAATGGCATAGAAGTAAAAGTCTTACCTGAGTTTTGAAGTCAACAGGTAATCCAAGAATTCAAGCCTGATTATTAATCAAAAAACAAATAAAAGAGGGATAAAGAAAATGAGAAAATGTAAATTATTGTAAAAAATGAAGGTTCAAAAATTTATAACATTATTTTCAGTTATTATAGGAGCATGAAAATAATTTTCTCAGTGAATAATATTTTTTACTGGAATATTAATATAATCACTTATTGAAACACTGAATCCTTCAACTAGACATGGGGGTAGGGGGAAAGGGAGTCCTAAACAAACTCTAGTCTAGTTCCAGAAAATATTTATCAAGTGCCGTAATGATGATAATTCTGTTCAATTCTGTAAGTCCTCAAAGTAAGAGAAGACACTATATTGTATATGTGTATATATATACACACATATATATATATAAATATATAAAATTTTCTTTTGGAGCAGGCAGTCCAATTTTTTTTTTTAAACAACCTTTCATTTTCAGGTCATGTTTTGACTATCAGACAGTAATTAATTTTGGCTTTGATTCATCTTGAAAAGTAAATCCACAGAAGATATTGTAATGATACAAATAAAAGGGCTTTAATTTCCAAATGATATTAAAATACAGCCCCTATTTTAAAAGGTGTTTGAAGTTCAAATGAAAGGCAATATCTGAACAGCACAAATTCCCAAGAGAAGACCCAGCACCTGCCACAGGCTGTAAAGGTTTTATAAACGTTGTCTTGTCTAAAGGCGATGGCAAACACTGAGAGGCCTCTGTAAATATGCCGGCCCCTCTCTTTGTTTGAGCAGAAATATTGAACTTCTAACCATTATTATTATAAAATAAAGGAGATGATTTTTTAAACATTTGATAATAGCCTTTTCTTTCTGCCTGGGGACTCCCGTTTAACATTACTTAAAACCTGCTGGAGCGTCAGTCACAAGTCAGTTCTGACTCAGTGGTACACAACAACAACAACAGGAATAGGAAAGCATATCTTCTTCTAAAGGCAAACAAGATACAGAAAATGCATGTGAAAAAAAGAGGGAACACTGTGCATTGTTTTATGTTTCTGCATATTGTCCTCAGGAAGATTCGATTAGGTGATTTCTCTTTGGCCAGAACAACCCCTGTAATACTGAAGAACTAATAGGCAATGAATCACTCAAAATGATCCTACTAAAACTCTCTGAAGCCTAGAATCACTTAAGATGACTAGTACTGACGTGTAAAGAACAGTAATGGTTGTGTGTGGTGTTGAGACAGCTCACTGAATTTTCTAGCCTACCTTCAAAGGCGTACAACCAATGACATGCTTCCTGAAAGGTTCTGCCTCTGGATCTTAGTCCTGTGTTGGAAACCCATAAAAATGCCTAGCAGGTTTTGGTTTCTTTCTATCTTCTGCTTTGCTGATGTTGTTACAAGTTATAAAACACTCAAGAAATGTATAAAACTTCAAACCTATACAACTCAATAAATGATCACAAAAAGTATGCACAACCAGGTCATGAACCGGAACATGAGTAACGGCATAAAAGCTGGTAGAATGTTCCAGCATTGACAACAGGCCATACACACACAAATGGCGTCTGAAGCCTCTTAAGGATTTCCTCTAAATAACGCTACACACACAGTTTTAATGAAAAGATGCAAATTGATTAAGCACAGATACATAAACTGGGATTTGTGACTTGGATTCACCACAATTTGGCATGGTGCATGGAATGGACAACGTCTTCATTTTATATTTTGCAGTGTTGTATCAATGATAAACTTTGTTTGGGGCGGTTCCTCCATATTTTTTATTCATTGTTGCACATTTTCTATGCCCTCAGCCTACCCTGCAATGCATCCCTTGTTCTAGACTGTTGTCATATAAGGTCTAATCATAAATCCCTTTCAGACAGTTCTTCTCCTCTGTTCTAATTCAGTGTTCATCATGTATCTACTCTTTCCCAATTCTCTCCCCAACTCCCCCATCAGTTCTATTTTATAACAGCAGTGTTATGCAGTATTTGTCCTCAAGTGCTAAGATATTACACTCAGCATAAGATCCTCCAGGCTCCCCCATGTTGTATAATGTTTATGAGTTCATTGTTTTTCAATACTGTATAATATTCTATTGTGTGAATGTATTATAGGTTTTCTGTCTATTCATTTATTGCTAGGCAATTGGGTTACTTCCATCTCTTTGCAATAATGCAGCAATAAACATGAAGCAATGTTCAAAATACCTAGCTGTTAGAGTGATTAAAATTAAAACGAGATATCCTCTCAACCTAGCAACAATAACAAACTTCAACAGGAAAGCAAACAACAAATGCTTGCAAGTTTGTGGAGAGAATGGAACTCTTATTAACTGCTGGTACACGTGTAAAATGGTACAGCCACTTTTAAGGCAGTTTGGTGGTTTCTCAAAGTTTTAAAGAGAAATATCACTTGACTCAGCAATTCTACTACTGAGAATATACACTAAAGAAACCAGAGTCATGATACAAACAGAGGAGTCCCACGATACAGACATAGATCACAGATGAGATAGAAATGAGAAAGGGGGGTGGAGGGAAAGAGGGAGAGATTTTTGTTTTGTGCTGTTGAGTCATCTGTGACTCATATACAACCCTATATCCTGCACTACGCTATGCCAATCTTACTGTCTCTGACACGCGTACTCCCATTACCCCAGTCACTGAATCAAACCATTTCATTGAGAGTCTTCCTCACCTGTGCTGTCCCTCCACCCTCCCAAGCATGACGTCCCTCTCCCAAGGACTGATCCTTCCTTGCAACATGTCCAAAGTATGTCAGAAAAGCTTCAGAATTCTTACCTCCAAGGAGCAGTCTGGTTTAACCTTCTCCAGGACAAATCTGTTCGTTCTCTTAGCAGACCATGGTATATTCAATACTCTTCTCAGCACCATAGCTCAAAGACATCAATTCTCCTTCTATCATCCCTAGTCAGTATCCAGCTCTCTGATGCATAGCAACTGATTTCAAAGTCCATGGCCTCTATCAGGAGCACCTTAGTCTCCAGACTGACACCATTGTTCTTAAGTACTTTAGAGAGGTCTCTGACAGCAGACTTTCCCAATGCAGCATGTCTTTTAATTTCCTGGCTGTTAGTGCCAAGGCTGTTGATTGCGGAGTCAAGTAAATTAAAGCTGTTTAACAGTATCAATCTCTTCATTACCATCATGATGCTGTCAATCAGCCCAGTGGTGAGAATCTTTATTTTCTTGATATCGAGCTTCAATCCATATTGAAGGCTGTAGTCCTTGACCCGTAACAAATGCCTCAGGTCCTCCTAACTTTTCTGAAGCAAGGCTGTGTTATCTATATAACACAGGTTGTTGATAAATCTTCCTCCAATCCTGTTACTACATTACTCCTCATGATGATGTGTTCTGCATTTAGATTGAAAAAGTATAGAGAGAGGGTGTGTGTACCTAACTTTTCAATCTATATACAGATTATTCGGGAGGCTGGATTCGATGCGGAGAAATGTGGCATCAGGATTGAAGAAGACTCCTCAACAATCTGCATTATGCAGATGACAACACCCTGCTTGCTGAAACGGAGAAGAACCTGCAGCACTTTTTGCAGAGGGTCAAGGACTGCAGCCTTCAATACGAATTGAAGCTCAACATCAAGAAAATTAAGATCCTCACCACTGGGCCAATTGGCAGCATCATAATAGGTGATGAAAAGATTGACATTTTTAACAGCTTCAGCTTGTTTGGCTCCACAACCAACATTCTTTGTACCGGCAACCAGAAAACCAAAAGATGAATTGCACTGGGAAAGTCTGCTGTCAGGGACCTCTCCATGTACTGCAGAGCAATGATGTCAGTTTGGAGAAAAAGGTGCTCCTGATCCAGGCTGTGGACTTCACAATTATTTGCTACGCATCAGAGAGCTGGACAATGACTATGGATTATAAAGGAAGAATCGATGCCTTTGCATTGTGATGATGGAGAAGGGAGAGGGTGAAATCAAGCTGCTACTTTGAGGCAAGGACTTTGAAGCTCTGTCTGACATGCTTCGGGTATGTTACAAGGAGGGACTAGTCCTTGGACAGTGACATGATGCTTGGAAGGGTGGAAAGACAGCTCAAGAGAGGAAGATCCTGGATGAGCTGGATTGACTCAGTGACTGGGGTAATGAGGGTTGGTGTGTCAGAGACAATGAAGTTGGCTCAAGACAGAGCAGGGTTCAGGGTTGTTGTACATAGGGTCTCAAAGTCACAAATGACTCAGTGGCACATAGCCACATAACAGCAAACACACACACATATGTACATATTTGTGTGCATGTATATGTTACATGTGTGTATATATCTATATATAATATATAGTATATAATATATAGGTATAGAGATATATAGATAAGAAACTAGAGTTTACAGGTTCTGTAGAGCACATACTTTAATGTGGCCTTACTTTTAATTTTGTATATATAAAATCATACAGTGTATGCTCTTATGCTTAATCTAATTTCTATTTGTGAGATTCATCCATTTTATTTTTTGTAACAAATATTAGGTTCATTTTATGATATGACCTCCTATGGTGAATATTTCAAAATTTATATATTCATTCAATTTATATATATCGATGTGAGCATTATTTACATTCTTGTGCTATGAATAATTCGACTATGAACATCCTTTTATATTAGTACTTTGATTCTATTGATTATTTTGCAAAAGGAGATTTTTTTGTCTGCAAGCATTCCAAAAGTACTTCAGAAAATTTTGAACATTTTACCATAAATTTACTGTGCATTAAATATTACTATAGCTTTAATTTGCATTTCTCTTATTAAGTTTTGTGAATTTGCATGTCTATTTATTTTTGGTATCTTTAATGATTTGCACATATTTATTTTTTAAGACCTGATCAATTGCCTGTTTTTAAAAATGGGCCTCTTTTCCTTCTTTTTGGTTTGTAAAGGATCTTTATTCTAGAAATGAACCCTCATTGGTTCTCTGTTGTAAAAATAAATTTTCTTTCTCTTTGGTCTTTTCTGTGGGAGAAAGATGGTCATTTTTACAACTGTAGTAGTTAATTTGGCTCTTAAGATAATGATAATTGCTTCTTCATTTTCACATTATTCAATGAAAACGTATAGAACTATAATTTGTTGTTTTCCACACACTACAATTTTGAAGACTTGATAGAATTTTATGGGTTTCTTGGAATTTTCGAAACGTAACATTATGCAATCTGCAAACAGATATAGTTTTATTTTTCCTTTCGCAATATAGAGGCCTTTGCTTGTTTTGTTGTTTTTACCTAATCATTCTGCATAGAACCTCTAGCACAATGTTTAATAAAAAATTATAAGAATAGGTATTCTGTTTTTAATGAGTGATGATTTCAGTCATTCATTACTAAGTACGATGTTAGCTGGGATATTTATATTTCCACTGACTACTAGTTTATTGAGGGTTTTCCTTCATGAATTTTTTTCACTTGTTATGTTTTTTTCAGTGCTTAATTAGATAAGGATATGCTGATTTTCCTTTATTTTCTTAGTAGTAACCATTTTAAGGATTGATTCTAATGGCAAATCATTCATACATGTAAGAAAAAAATTCAACCTTGTCACTGTCATGAATTGAATTTTCTTCCCCAAAATAGGAATCAACTTGGCCATGATTCAGAGTTTGTTGGTTATGTAATGCAACATAATATACAGATTATATGTTGATGCAATCACTGCTCATGATATGATCTGACATGATCAACCTACATAAGATGAAAAAGGATTAGAATGGTATATTCCATCCTTAATCAGGTTATAGACCTTATCTTAAGTAAGGGGAATCTCCTAGGGCAAATGCAGCCTAGCTACCTTTTATCTCAAAAGATAAAAAGAGTGAGAAGTGAGCAGATAGAGAAGGACTTACTATTACCAAGAAAGAAGACTCCAGAAAGGTCTTTGGACCCAGAGTCTTCACTAGCAAAGTCCTACAACCAAGAAACATGAGGAATGCCCCGTCCACAGGCAGCACTCTGAGTTTAGATTTCCAGCTGCTAACTAGTTCTGAGAGGATTGTCTGGCCAATCTTGCTTCCAATGGGTCTTAGTCTGGGAGCCCTGCAAAAAATCTGTCCACCACAGGGAACCCTACATAGCTGCTAGAATCACAGCAACCTGCAAGACACCCCAGAAAGGCAACTGGCAGACATGTTGTACTGAAAAGCACAAACAATGAACAAACAAGCATATAGAACTAGAGTCTCTAGCAGCAAACTAGAGATCCAAGCATGTGCATACAATAGCCCTGTCTGACCTTACCTGAGGCCCTCACTCCACTCTTGGGGGCTTTTCACCTGCAGGTACATGGACTTGGAAAACCGCCCTCCCTGCCTCCTCTCTTTTCCTCTCCCTTGAATTTAAATAGCATCTCAAGAATAAGTTTTTTAGGTCTTGAACACCAGTTGTGGAAAACCAAATGAGCTGTGAGATGACACAAAATAACATCATCTGTGAAGAGAACAAAAGGTCCTTAACAAAGACAGAAGAAGAACATCCCACAATGGATATCAGAGGAGACTCTGAAAATTACACTAGAGGGTCAGGAGGCCAAAACAAAAAGAAGAGAGGCTGAAGTAAAAGAGGTGAACAGATTTCCAAGGGAAGCTTCAGAAGACAAAGCCAAGCCTTGGAATGGAATATACAAAGGGCTGTGGCTGGAGAATTAAACAGAAAACTTCCTGGCATTTCTCAAGTTGAAAGAACTAAAAATCAAATCCAAGCCTCAAGTTGCAACAATAAGAGACTATGAATCTTGAATGGTCAAGAAAGCATCATGGGAAATGGAAGGAATGTACAGAGTCACAGTACAAAAAAGAATTAGCCATCACTGAAACCAAAATTCCAGGAAGCAGCACGTGATCAAGAGCCAATGGTAATGAAGGAAGAAGGTCAAGCTGTGTTGAAGGTATTGGTGAAAAACAAGAAGAGGAAACAATGGGTTATCAATTGACATGTTTCAACGAACAGAGATAGCTGTAGACATGCTCATTAGTCTGAGTTAGGAAATCTGGAAGACAATTACACGGCCAACCGATTGGATGAGATCCATATTTGTTCCCATTTCCAAAAAAGTGATGCAGTACAATGTGGAAATTATTGTTGTTATTAGGTGCTGCTGATTCAAGTACAACTCATAACAACCCTATGAACAAAAGATCCAAACCCTATTCTATCCTGTGCCAGTCTCACATTTCCTGACACACAAGAGTCCACTGCAACAGTCACAGTGTCAATCCACCTGGTCTAGGGTCTTCCTCTCTTTCCTCAATTTTCCACATTTCCTGGCATCATGTCCTTCTCCAAGGAATAGCCTCTCCTAGAAACATGTCCAAAGTATGTGAGGTGAAGCCTCCTCGTCTTTGCTTCCCAAGGGCACTCTGGCCCCACACCACCCCAGTCAATGGGATGCTCAGTGCTCTTCTCCAACACCACAGCTCACAGGCGTCAATTTTTCTTATAATTCATTATCCAGTTCTCAGAAGTATAGCAAGTGATCTGAAAGACCATGGCCTGAATCAGATGTACCTCAGTCCTCAAACTTACATCACTATTCCTAAACAATTTGGAGAGGTCCCTAGCTGTAGACTTTCCCAGCGCAATGTGTTTCCTGACCAGATTTAAGCAGGTAACTTATGACAAGATTTAATATCAAGATAACAGTTGAAGAAGAAGCAGGGACAGTTTTGGAAAACTGCATGATGATATTAACTAAAATGGAACAATCTGAGTAGGTTTCAAAGGAATAGGAGTAAAATATTTGATATGCTGAATTTGCAAATTGTGTTTTCTAGGTGGATAGTTCCAACTGAACATATCAGTCGAAGGGGAGCAGGAAGTCCCAAAAGTGGAGGTAGAGACTGGACATTTCTCAGTAAGAGATCAAGAATAAGAGGGGGCAAGAACAAAACGAGGGCCAAAAAGAGAACCCTGAGAAATATCAGCACTTCTGAAAGCAGCAGTGAAGTGCCGTTACCAACCGTGCTGAGAACTTAAGAGATATGACAGGAGCTCTGGTGGCCTTTTGGAGAGAAGCTGCACTGCAATCCCGAAGGTGTGTGGTAAGAATCCACCAGGTGGTCCGCTGGAGAAGGAGGGGCAATCTCCACTTGTGCCATTCAGATCTGATTCAATGGTACACAACAACAACAACAAAAGAGATACAGACACAAGGAAGGAGCAAGAGTCAAGGGATCCAAGGACAAGGAAATGATAGCAATTCAGAAGTGCCCTTTAGAGTGTTCCAAGATGAAAGCATGACATGGCCTTCACTCTTGCCTTTGGAAATGGATTTAGCAGAACAGTGATAAACGGTACTTCAAGTTTATATAGTTTGCTGAATCTATGATTTGCCTTTTTAATTCTGACAAAGAAAATGGCAGTTGTGAGGTTAAATGTGAGGTAGGGTTAAGAAAAGATTATGGTCAAAATTTAGACTAAAAGAGTGAACAAACCATCTGTTCTTTATCAGCCCAACAAACTTCCAGATAAGTGTATAATGGGATCTTTTTACCTTTTATATCTGATCTACCAAGTATGTATCACTGAGTTTATATAAATCTAAACTCAAACTCCATAAGGACAAGCAAGTCCCTTAGAAAAAAATAATTCCTTTTCCTCCTTTTTACCAGCCCCACATGATAAAAGTTTGCATTTCAAATTATATTATATATTCTACTTCAAATAAAGTTGTAGACTCCTTACTGGTAAGAAGCTGTGCTGCAATCCCAAAGGCAGGGGTTTGAATCTAGCAGCTGCTCGATGGGAGACGAAAGCTGGAGGGTCAGCTATGGGTCAGTTCTGATGCAACAGCACACAACAACAGGCTTTTGATCACGGTCTGCATTTCAAATGATGTTGACTATATTTCAAATAAAATTGTCGACTCCTTATATGAAGAACTCATCGATTCATTATAACAATCCTGTATGCCCTATGCATAAATGTCTCCTCTTTATAGATTAAATAGTTTAAGGTGAGACAAGTTATTTAAGTTCATAGACTCCAACATATTCAATTAAGAATGAAACCTCTGATCTTTTGGCTTCATGGTTTGCACTCTCAGAAGGATGGGTGTTACACGTGTGACAGTGGTTTCACTTGAGCCAGACTTTACTGAGTTTAGAAAAACCTGGCCTTAAAAACAGCATCTAAGAGTCCAGACCATAAATGATGATCGGATCTTCTGCATCGTCTACATAGTCATCTCTTTACTGTCCCTATCCTTTTATTTTTACAATCATAACCTTTAATTGCAGGGAGCATTTAGAACACCATGTTACTCTGTATTTCGATAAAACTCACTCTACTCATTAAATGCACAGTCTAGCTTCCTTCTGACTTCATAAATTGTCCTTCCAGAAGAGGGAGTTTCATGAGTTCTATTCTGCTTCAATGATGTCTTTTTGTTTGTAATAATTTTTTCCTTATTCTTTCATTTCAATTAGGTCTTGAATTCTTATTCAAGAAGATAAAATTCAAACTGACTACAGAACTTTACATACTGACGTCTCCCTACTTCTCAGTATCACATTAAGGATAAACAGCCTTCTGTTTGCTTTCTTTAAAAAAAAAAAAGTCACTCATTTCTCTTTATGTCCCATTACTTCTGTTAACCAGCTGTCAAGTTGAGGGTTCATGTGCTCCAGTGGTCCAGCAGGCCTCTGTTTCAGTACATCACTGTTTTTCTTCCCTCTCCTCTGTTCCCCAACAAGAAGCAACTTAACAGACCTCAGACAGCTGCTTCCAATATGGTAGGTGGTGAACCTAGTCTCCATTCGCCAGGGTGGAGAAGCATCTTTTTGTGGACAATACTATGCCAGTTGATCTTAAGGTCCCCTAAAACTACAGCTCCAAGACATTGGGACCAGAAACTCACTTCCTTGTGGTGATTATGATTAAAAAAAGTTTACATATTGTTGTCCCTCAGTCACTCTGCATTACATATTAATGTACTTACTGTATATACTAATGTGAATGTAGAAATGATATCTTAAAGATCTAGGCATGGTCATAGGTATAGATTTTTTGTATCTGTCCATGTATCTCTTTGTATTTTACCTGCATGATTATCTATTTGCTTATAGGTTAACATGTGTTACTGCTCATAGGATTGCTATGGGTCATAGTCAACTCGACAGAACATACAAGAACATTGTAGGTGTGCTCTTCCACTTTGGGTTTAACTCTAGTTTCTTGTACATTTCATTACTTTGCTTTGTCACCTCAGGATGTCGGGATTCTTCTGCTGAGCTCTCTTGCTTTAGCACTCCTTGCCCTTTCTTTGGCTTCTTTTTATTCCAACTCAAGTTTCAGGGTCTCTTCTAACATCCATTTTGGTTTTTACTCTGTTCTCTTTGTAATGACTTTTTTGCTTTCTTCATGAATAATGTCCTGACACAACTCAACTGATTGTTCTCATTAATGTTGAGTGTCTCAGTTCTAATCTTGAGGGTTTTGGGTTTGGTTTTTTCTTTTTCCCCTTCAATTGGGATATCTATATTTTAAGGTCCTGTTTTACTTCTTACGGACTTGTACTCCTTTTCTTCACCTTCCATTTGAACTTGTGGGTGAGTAGTTAAGGGGCTGTTTCACAGTCAGCCTTTAGATTGGTTTTGATTGCGGATATTGAGCTTTTCTAGCAATTATTTCTATCAGTTATTACAAAAAGTGTAGTCAATCTGATTCCTGATTCACAATCAGGTAAAGTTAACATCTACAGTCTAATGTAAAAGTTTAACCCTTCATGTACATTTCTTCAATTTTACAGATAATAATTCACAAATATCAGTCTTTTTATTTTCTTTTTTGCTGTGGGAATTATTTTGCACACTGATTTCTATCATTCTATATTAAAATTTTAACTCTGTGAAAAAGATTTCATTCAACCTTCCCAAGTATTCCATTCCCCAAAAAAACAGTGATCTATCCTGATATGGAAAGGCTGCAATGGGTGTAATTATTTGCCTGTCTTCCAATTAGAGGAACACATTTATCTTTTCATGTAGGAGGCTATAGAGGCAGAAGCTGTATTTAGCAGAAGGAAGAAGGTGTGTTAAATCGGAGGCAAAATATTAAGTAAAACAAATAGCATTCTTTGGACTCTGTAAATGTTGAGGCTAGGATAGCTTTCAGCCATTTCATTAATTATTTAAGGCCCTGCAAGACTGAGTGTGGAGAACTCATAACCAGTTGGCACTTTTCCGTGCTATCATCTCAGTTTTGTGTAAGTAAATGAGTTCATTTTCTAAACATATGGCTACCTATTTCTATATACTGAAACTTTGCTAACTCGGCAATGATTTCGCTAACAATTTAAATTGGCACATCCTAAAATGCATTACTTAGGAAAAAATCTCCTACTCTCAAGAATATGTTTGCATGAGGGGGCAAAAGCAAAACAGTGATTTCTGCTTTCTCCTCACAGCGATCTACCATGCACACGGGCAACAGAAGGGGCAAGACACAGCATGCCACAGGGATTGGTAGAATCTGGATAAATCAAGCTTATTTATACCACAGAAAGCATTTAGCTTTTTATTTGACGTTTGTTAGTTTTTCAAATAGATCTTACGATGTTGTAAATCAAAACTACTCACTCTGACACCGAGATTGGCTACAATGCTGAATGTAATTGCTCGTGCGAGTAATTATCTCCAAAATGTGTCAATTATGCTTGCTGTCCCCCTTCTAGCACCCATATTCCATATTGCATACAGTCACTTACACATTCAGCATTTGATTATTACTTTTCAGGGAAACAGCACAAAGATTGAATTTTTGCCTCTAAAAGATTTATCATTAACTGAAATAAGAAAAATATCACCAGCATGGTAGCTCCTATAGAGTTTGTATAAAGAACCATGAACTAGTCACATGACTAACCAGCTTCTCTCAGATTCCATTGCTAAAGACACACACATTTTCCAATTTGTCTAAATGAATAGACATTTCTGTTTTCTATGTGCATATTCCTTTTGGTGAAGAGTATTTAAACTCCCATGGACTGCCAAAAGAACACATCTATTTTGGAGACAATACTTCCAAACTGACACTGGGAGGCAATGATCACGAAATTTTGTCGCACATGCTGTGGGTATGTTATCAGAAGACACCAGTCCTCGGCAAATGACATCACACTGGTAGAGGTAGGGTTAGCGAGAGAGAGGAAGACCCTTAGTGAGATGTATCGACATACTGATTGAAAGAATCAGCTTTAGCTGGCGGAGCGTGGGCAGAAACAGCACTTGTGATTAAGAGCAGACCTTCCCCAGCATGAAGGAAAGCTATCTACCAGACACGGGAATTGAACCAAAGGACTTAGCACCACAGTGCAGGTGCCCCATCTCAGAGGTGATACCTGTTGATCCAGAAGCCTCTGCAACCGCATTCATCTTGGAGAGCGAGAAGCATATGCACTTATTGTAACCCCTCCTGCAGAGACTATTTTTCAGTACTCCCCACCTCCCCTTATGAACAAAAATGAAACTTTCCCAACCAAATGTCTCTAGGAACTCCCCAAATTCAATGGCTCAGTGGTTCATGCATGGGTTGGTATTACTTTGGTCTTCAAAAAAATCCCTTTGCCAAGGAATTTCCCTCCAGAAACTGTCTTCCATCGTAAACCTCTTTACTTGCAGGAAAGCTTGAACTCCTCGTTCCCTAGTTTTACTCAGGAGAATAATCCAGACTTAAGGAGCATGTGGGCAAAACAACACTGCAGCTTCAAACCCTCTCACGATCCCACAGCGGACCAGAGGATGGAGGCCACTGAGACAGATTCTCCTTGGCATCTGCTTCAAATTCTGTCTACTCTTCATGAAAAATACTGGAAAACTCTGTTTATGTGGACATTTGGTTCAGAAATGTAGCTGACAATACATCTGCGGGGTACAAATTTCCATTTTGTTTACCTCTCTATGGATTATTTTCTTGAGAAATGTGTATTTTTTTTTATTTCTGCAAAGTAAAGGATGGATGCAGAGGTTTGGAAAAACTACATACATGGAAAGATAGCAACAAAGTTCTTGCTATACACACCATGTCTTATAGAGTTGATTCTTCAATATCATTGGCAGTTCCCTAGTTTCCAGTTACTCAAGAGCGCTGGTGAAGCAGCTAGGAAACAGGTATCACAGAATAGTTACGACTGCAACATTAGCCTAGTGTTGTCTTCAGTGATTTCTGAACAGAATTTTTTGTTGCTAGTGTTCCTGTTTTCAACAAAGTCAAGATAGTAAATAGATCAGGCTCTGTTTATTTTCCTCTTCTCTTTTTTTTTTTTTTTTTTGTTCACGGCAGATGGGAATAAAAGTAGAAATATTAGAGATAAACAGAAGAGAGAAAAAAATCTTTTTCATTTCTTCACTTTATTTCTTCAACCAAGGCTACACATGAGGATTAAAGTCTTCTAGACAATAAGTAGATGAAATGAAGGTTTGTCTGATTTGGCATGGGTATCACTAGTGGTTTTAGAAGTCAGATGAGAGAGTGGCTCCAGGTAGTGAATGTTATGTTAACTGCATGGAAATAAGGAAAGGTTCCTATAAGAATGTGCATTCAACAAACTCTTCTGTCACTATCAGATTCTCTGGGAGCAGCGCTCTTTTACAGACTGTATTTGACACTCACACAAACTTTAGGGCCAAGGGACCTAGGATCACATAAAGGAAATGAAGGCAAACGAATACAAACTATCAAGTAACTGCAGAGAAGTTACCTCGGAATGGAAACGCACTCCTGAAGGAACTGCCATCATTTCAGTGAAAGGTCACAGCTGAGGTCACACATGTGACTCAGAGGAGCAGGAGGTAACCTTGGATTCCTGGCCAGGGGAGTGGCATTGGGATTTTGAACTTTTAATTTCCTTCAAACATAAATATCTTAATTATGAATTTACTTGTATTTTTACATGATATAGTGAATTTGCTTAGAGATTTTAACCAATCTCTTGGAATGTGATAATGATTATTTCTTTCTTTGCCTACAAATAACATAACATTCAGTACCTAGTATATCATACCAGTGTTGTCCAGATTGGAGATTTTTAGTATCAGAGGAACTTAGGCAGCGAAACCTGTCGCACATTCAACCTTGGTGGTACTCCCTTGTTTTCTAGGTCTGGTGATTTTTCTGCCTTTGCCAGCCTGAAGTTTTACAACTTTATTACTCTCTACTAGTGAGTTTGTCTTATACTAGTTCAAGCTTTTAGAAGCTTTGTTCATTCTTCGTACTGATACTCCCTACTATTTTCATTATGGATTACACCTCAATATACAGAAAAACAATCATCGCTGAACTAATATGAATATCACTTAATGGAGACATATTGAAGCTGTTAAAATTTGGTGTCACAGTCAACATCATTGAAATCTGCAGTAAAAAATTCAAAAGAAGTATTGCACTGGGCAAATCAGCTGCAAAAGATCTCTTAAATGACTTAAAAAATGAAGTCGTATCTGACTCAACCAATGATATTCATTTGTCTCCTCTGCCAGGAAAGATGGGCTTTGAAGAGGAGTAGTGAAGAGTAATTCTTACCTTCAAATTAGTGTTGGTGAAGAATTTTGAATATACCATGGACTGCTTAAAAAAAAACACAAAAAACCAAATATAGCTTAAGAGAATGGCCAGAACACATCTGAGACATGAGGACAGAGTCTACATCCGATGTACGTTGGACATAGAGCCACCAGACTTTCTACTTCAGTCTCTGAAAAAGAGGAAAGCCCCCAGTGAAGCAGACTGACATATGGGCTCCAACAAAGGGCTCACACATCAAGTCCGAGGATGGGGTTGGACTGGGCAACGTTATATTCTGTGTGTATAGGGACCTATAACTGTAGCTGACTCAAGACACTTTCCAACATTTTTAACTCTTTCACAACATGACTAGGGTTAATATGAGATGAGAATAAACTAGTAGTGTGGTTAAGCCCAACAGTTTAATAAAATCAACAGCTGGAGGAAGTGAAATAGAGTCTTCCTTTGTTCATCTCCTTGTTCTGAGGGGTCCGTGAGTGTTACACAAGGTGCCTCCTCCCAGCTACTCTTGAGTCTGATGTTTGTCTGGCTCTGAACCCTCAGAATCCTCAGATCTCAGTTCGTTTCTTATTAGCTTAGCCTAGTGGGGCACACTTGGAACTTAAGGGAAGACCTTTGAATGTCAAGCTGCAGTGACACTAACTTTGAACAGATAGCTTTTCAGTCCTGTCATGGTCGAGTAAATTCAATAGAATTCATCAGAATGGACCCACAGTGCTTCCAAGGCTGTGATTTTTATTCAAACCATATCTTCCTTCTGAAGAGAAGATGGTGGGTATAATTAACACACTTTTGGTCATCAGTTTAGTGCTGAAGCACTGCACTATGTGGGAGTTTAGCTTAATTCAGTAGTTAGGTATCATGTCCTTTTTACCACCCACTTAATAACATTTGCAATAACATTTATAGTAAAATGGGCTTTCTGACCTCTATTTGGCTTTCTCCTGAATCTTAATTCTCACTTGATTATAAGTTTTGGAGGGAAATTAGGGTAGTATTTATTGATTCTGGTCTGTCCATTTGCTGTGCAGAGGTAACTCATGGTTGCTGTGATGCTAAACACTGTGATACTGCTGTGTCAAAAGGGATAATGGTTAACCATGCTGGACAGTGTTTGGTGGCATTCCCTGATTAAAATAAGCTTGGAAGCAGGAGTGGCATCCACTTCCGAAACAGCTTGCCTCCCGAAACTATGAATATGAAGAAACAACCAAAGTTATGCAAGTGTGCAGGTCTTTGGTTCATGGGGTCGCTATGAGTCATCTACAACTTGATGGCACTTAACAACAACTACATTAGCTGTTAACAGTGATGACTTATGATACTAGATGATATTATTATATATAATTATATACATACATATACACACATATATACACATACATAGACACACTATATATATATACATATATATATACACATATATATATATATATACATATACACACACACACACACACACATACATAAAATTATCAGGTCAATTATTGCTTAATAACCTTAATTTTTTTTCAATTCCTATCCTGGACAGCATCCTATTACAGAATCTAAGCTCACATCCCAGGGGCTATGGAAGAGGTATGCTTGGATTAAAAGAACTCATCTTTGTGGGTTTTTGTTGTTTTTAGAAGGAGAGCTTCAGGAAAGGATTTATGTTAAGAGTCTGACAGCTCATTTTAGACAGTTTATAAGGCCAAACTAGGGTGCGTAGTGATTAGATAAGTGGTTCTTATAGTACCACTTTCTGCCTCTATCCCCTTCATCCACAGAAATCAGACAGAAATAAGTGAAATCTAGTGGACGTCAAATTTATCTATGGTGACTGAAAATAGTCCTCTTTTCACAGTGTCCATTAAAAACAACAGGGAGCTCTGCTGGCTTCCTGGTACTGCGATCCCAAAAGCAGACAGTTCGAACTCACCACACTTAAATCCCTAAGGCACATGGTTGAAACCTACAGAGGTGAAGATGGGTGAACGAATTAGGAAATATTTTTATTATTAAGAATTCTGGAAGGTAGTTTGGCACTTCCTCAAAAAGCTGAACACAGAAATTCCATATGACCCAGCTATTCCACTACTTGGAATATACTCTGAGAATATGAGAACTGAGGAACAAACAGATTTGTACATCATGTTCATAGCAGCATTATTCACCATTGCAAGAACATGGAAACAGCCCAAATGTCAAACCACAAACAAATGGATTAAGAAATTTTGGTACATTCACACAATGGAATACTATGCAGCACACAGAAGCAATAACTTTGTAAATTATTACCTAACTTGGGAGGGACTGGAGAGCATTATGCTGAGTGAACTAACTCAGTCCCACAAGGATAAATATTGTATAAAACCGTTATTGTAGAATGGGTATAAGGATCCAGGAGGGGTGGGAGAGGCTGGAAGCAGAGGGATGTGGATTATACAATTCGTTGGGTGGAGGGGGGTAAGGGAAATTCAAAGAATTTGTTCGAAATTGTATTAGAATTTTGTAAATAAACTAGTAAAATATGCTTATCACAAAATCCAAACCATTTGCCACCTGAATATTCTGACACATGGTGACTCCATGCGTGTATGTATAGAATGCTCTTTCAGATACATTTCGATAACCATACCCTGAAACAGATTACCTGTTTGGATATACCAATATTTCTGGGTTAATTTGGCTCATCTACTTTTTTTAAAAAATAATATTCTCATCTACCTTTTGATAAGAAGCTGAGCATGTGACCATTTACACCACTTTAATGTAAAGAAATACTAATCTATCAGTGTCAGGAAATGTGCATAATAAAATTTTGCAGACACTATAAAGAAGAGAATGTAACCTAATGGTAAGGAGCTGTGTTGCCCTCCCAGAGGCATGACGTTCAAAATTACCAGCTACACCACAGAAGGCTGGGCAATCTCCTCCCTTGGCTATTATTGCCTCTGAAAACCCAGTGGACGGTTAGCTATAAATAGGTTCCCACTCAAAGGCTCAAAATAAAAAACCAAGATAGGCTGAGGTGAGATGATCATGTTGGTCAACAACGGGAAATATAAGACACATATACTAACACACATAAGAAATCAAAACACTTCTAGATGTTGTTTATGGATTTTTTCATTAAACAAATAATAAGCTTTTAAAATGTTTAAAATAAGACTCCACTACTAGGTATCCTAAGGCTTTGATGTTCATAGTATAATGCCAATGCAACTTAAGTCCAGGTTTTATTATTTCAGTCCATGCTCAGGCTCAGAGACCTATGCTACGAATCAACTTTTCCAAACTCAGATTCAGCCCTGATCCCAACAACATTTGGAAACTATTAAGTATTATACCACTCAAGTTATCAAACAATTCATGTTCAATATTACTAGTCCTAGTACTCTGATTGTATACTTTTCTTTAGTACCAGGATCATTGGTCAGTAGCTAAAACAAATAAGCACTCAAATGTGGTATGGATTCCATTTTCACCACTGACTAGCTTTGTGAATTTAAATAAATTGATTCACCAACAGAACCTTAGCTGAGTCATCTCTAAAACAGCACTGAAATCTACACCACTAGGTGATTGTGAGGTTTAGAAGAAAACCATTTGTAAAGCAGATATAGGAAATCACTTAATAATTCATTATTAGTAATAATCACAGTGATTTGGAGACCTGTAAATAGAACAGATTTGCAGATGATGTCATTAACTGCATCTCACCTACTACTAATTTCTGTTTTGAGAAATTTAGATAGCCAAGTACCTTGGTGGGAAGGCAGGAATTACAAAGAAAATAAATGTCATACCAGTCAGTGGGTGCTAATTGTTTGAATCCCCTGTAAATGGTTTGGCAGAAGAGGAGGTTGGAACATTAGCTAAATTGAAGTTTGGGATTATCTGTGAATTTAAAGTATCCATGCCATTTTGGCCCCTATTAGCACAAGTAATTGAGAGGAAAATCTTGCCAGTTATGCTTTTCCATAAGGCTTAATGTGGACTTCAATATTTAAGTAATTCATTAGCAGGCTTAAATGGTACCATGGAACAATATTAAAAGGACGTAAGAGAGGATCTGTGACCTTCATTTGAGAGATGAACACTTTGAGGCCTGTAGAGGCTGTAAGGAACTCAAGGTTAAGGAGTTTACTTGGGAAGAGCAGAGAGCAGAAGTCTTGGTTCCTATTTCCTGCTGCAAATTGAGGGCGCCTTTGAGGAGTTTCTGAATGTTATTTTCAGAGTTTTTTAGTGTTTTGCAACAGTCACAACCCCAACTTGTTGAACACAGAATCTTAAGACCAAGTTGGAGGAATTCAGACTAAGGGAAGGTGACTTTGTAACCTTTTTGGTAAACATTCAAAAGATGCTTCTGGAGAAGGGGCAGTAATGGAGAAAGAGGGCAACCATTTCTCCCCTGAGCTGATGAACTGCAGAACATTTAGGGACCTTTTTTTTACATTGTTTAGAAGGGCCATTAAAAATGTCCTGACAAGACCTTTCTAAGACAAGTCATTACAGCTCTAAATGGGGGTTGAGAATGCAGCTACCTCAGATTGAAGTCATTTGCATTACATTATGAAGCACGCAGGGTATTGTGACCAGCAAGATCATTGCGATGGCTGAACTTTGACCTCTCACATGATTTTGCAAATATGGAGCGTACTTGTTCCCTGCTTAACAACTAACCCCACTTAAATGAAGCAAGCCCTTGCTCAACCTCTGGTGTGCTCAGCTTTTAAGGAGTCCTTGTGGGGAGAGAGATTAAGCTTTCAATACAACAAACTTTTCCTTATCCTGTTTGTTGGGGTTTTTTTCCCCCTCCCTGCACTTTGACTTCCTATTTTATATTTCAAGACTTTATTGGACATTTCCATGTTGCCTGCCCTAAGGTTATCAGCATTGTAATTGAGGGACCAGGTTCAGAATCTATTCCTGAGAGAATAACTCAGTTTCATTTTGCAGCCTCATAGCCCAGAACCAGTTCTTTTCAAGAGACTCAATAACGCCAAAGTAGGGAACCCCTCTGGACAGCATATCAATTTGTATTACGAAGTGAATTATGGCTGTACTCACCAGAGCTGGAAGAGTTGTGTCTGTCAGCATTTCCATTACATGCCCAGGGCTTCTTACCCAGTTGCAAAAAATATTCTTCAGATTGAAGCATATGTGATCAGCCAGGGCGTGATTATTTCCTTCGCTTATTTTTAAAATTTTAAAATGTTCACTCTTTTTTTCATATGTTTTATAATAAAGAGAGAACATGCTTTTGGAGTGAACATGGCTGTCAGCATTGTGATGATTTCAATGATCTTTCAATGGTATTTAAAGTCACATGTCTGGATGTGATCTACACGGGTCAGCTGAAAGATGCCAACGTTTCCAAGAATTACTCGAGTGTAGCTCTCCAGTTACAATTCATTCCAATAAGATTAATCAGTTTAGCTACTAAAATATGGGTGGTCAAAACGCCCTCACGTTTAATTCGTTAAAGCCCTCCATTTTCAACACAAACTGGTCCTCTTGACTCAAAATCTCCTCTGTTTCGTGTCCTGCAGTTTGCTGGAGGTCCTCAAGAATCTCACGTAGCTGTTAATGAGTGATATCAGGCAGGATCTGATGTAGCTAGCTCAGTAAGGCTGCTAGCCCAGGCAGGTGGAGGCGAAGAGTGTGAGACTCCAACACGCAATCTTCTCTCACCGCCTGGGCAGAAGAACACACTCCAAGAGGAACTAAGGATGGTGATTTGAGCCACACCTTTCTCCAGCCTTTGTTGTTGTTGTTGAATACCTTCAAGTCAGAACTAACTCACAGCTGACCATCAGGTTTTTCAGAGGCAACAAATCGTATGAGAGGAGATTACCCATCTTTTCCCCACAGAGTAGCTGGCAGATTCACATTGTGTGACTCTGGGTTGAGGACGCAGCTCCTCGCCACGAGAGCTCCCTTACTCCAGCATGGAACTCGCCTTTAAAAAAACCGGCAAGTTCCTTCATTCCACCAGGTATCCTGTATTCCTTCAAATTAAACATTAGAGTGGGCTCAGGCAATTCTAATGATCTCTTCAAATTAAACATCAGAGTGGGCTCAGGCAATTCCAATGATCTCTGCTTAGCACAACCAATCGACACTAACTTCGGAACAAGGCAACTCGCGCTCAGTTTTACAGTATCTGGTAGAGGGAATGTTTTTCAATTAGACATAATATCCATATTTTGATCCACTTGCTAAGCGTTAGGAGGGCGGAGTCTCGAGGGGTGTAAGGATATTCAGGGATTGAAAAAGTAAAACCTTTGGAACACAGGTTGAAATGTTCTTCTGAAGTGACGCATTTAATCGTTACTTTCTGAAACTCAATCATTTGCTCTGGAGATTTTAAATTCCGAGAGCTGTATTTGTAGCTCGGTGAGCTAAGACTCTCCATTATGTTCAGAGTTTTCTTTTGTCTTTTCCTATCATGTCCCCCCGTTTGCTTTTCATGAATTCTTATTCAAAGAAAAAAGAAAAACTTAATTCAAACTTACTGATATCAAGTCAAAAGTGATTCATAGTAGATCCTTCACTGGATTTCTTTTTTTTTTTTTTTCAATTTTTTTTTTTTTAGGGTTACAGTTAGGATTAGGTTTATGGGGTGGGTTAGTGTTAGGGTTAGGGTAAGGATTAGGGTTAGGGTTAGGCCTAGGTTTGGATTTCTGAGGTTGTAAATGATACAGGAAAAGATTGACCACCTCATAGATCTGCTGGTGGATTTGAACCTCCAGAGAGGGGTGGCCTTCGAGTAAGCCGAGCACCTCCCCAAGGAG
Organism: Elephantulus edwardii; assembly: GCF_000299155.1. Classification (NCBI taxonomy): domain Eukaryota; kingdom Metazoa; phylum Chordata; class Mammalia; order Macroscelidea; family Macroscelididae; genus Elephantulus; species Elephantulus edwardii. The sequence goes on along the minus strand of NW_006399764.1, from coordinate 22,608,679 downwards.
TAGAACAACAGAGCGTAGATCAAATGTCCAATCTTTCAAAAGCTAACTTGACTAACTCCCTACACTAGACGGAACCATATGGGGTTTGAATGGCATCAAATGGCATAGTTTTAGGGAGTTCTTCTCTAACCAAAAGGCAGCATCTCTTCAGCAGCTTGAATCCACCAGATGTCCCACGGGGGAAAGATGGAGAATTTCCTTCCACGAGATCTACATCCACTGACCCCACCGGAAAGTCAGCTCTGAGTCTGTTCCAACTCAGCTTGCAGTGAGAATTGATGGAACATTTTCTCATTTCTTCCCTTAGTTTTGGCTTCTTGGTGTTCTAGTACAATGCTGAGAGTCTCTGGTGACATCCGTTTTGGACGACCTGCTCTGTCTTTGTAATAACTGTTTGGTTTCTTCACAGATGGTATCTTTAATATCATCCCACAGCTCATTTGATCTTCATTCTCAGTGTCCAAGGCCTCAAGCTGGTTCTCGAGATGGTTTTTAAATTCAGGTGGGATAGACTCAGGTCCTATTTAGGTTCTTATGGATTCCCTTTAATTTTATTTAGTTTCAATTTGAATTAACACATGAGTAGTTGATGGTCTGTTCCACAGTCTGCAGCTGACCTTGTTTTCACAGCTGCTATTGAGCTTCTCCAACTATTATTTTCCACAGATGTAATCAATCTGATTCCTGCTTAATTCTTCAGATGAGGTCCATGAATATAGTCATTATTTATGTCTTTTATAAAAGGTATTTGTAATGAGTAATTCTTTGATTGTATAAAATTCTATCGTTTTTGCTCCACTCGCATTTCTGTCACCAAGCCCATATTTTCTGACTACTGGTCCTTCCTTGTTCCCAGCTTTTGCATTGTAGTCATCAAATATTACTGACGCGTCTTGGTTGTATGTTTGATTGATTTCAGACCACAAAAGTTAGTATAAATCTTTCATTTCTTCCTTTTTGGAGCATATATTTGACTGATAATAATAATGGTGTTAACAGGTCTTCCTTTTATGCATATAGATAGTGTCCTGTCACTCACAACATTGTACTTCATGACAGATTTAGAAATAATCGTTTTGACTATGAATGAAACTCCACTCCTCACTCCCCTCCCCCACTCTTCTATTCCTGGCATAGTAGTTCATATGATTGTCTGTTCAAAATGGCCCATGTCAATCCATCCCATCTCCCCAATGCCTAGTATGTATCCAGTCATTATGTATCCAATTTTTTTAAAAACAATGTCCAATTTTCCAACATTCATACTCGATACATTGCACATTTCAATTGTTACAGGCTGTTTGCAACTATTGCTCCTCATTTTCTTGGCTCCCAATATGAGAGCTCAGTCTCTAGTGCTATATCTAATAGTCTGAGTGTGCTCCATTGTTTATAGGGTTTTCCAAGGTCTGCAATAAACAAGCGGGTGGCCAATCCTTCTTCCTTATCTCTCTGGATCTGGAAGCTCTGCCTTAGTAAAACATCTGACAGACAAACACTGTACCCACAAGGGCACCTGATGGATGAGCAAAAGCAGCAACATGCAAGGACACTTGGCCAATATAAAAACTGACATAAATAATACCCTTCAGAACAAACAATAAGGACAAGCAAACATCAAGATATAATAATACGGATGGCAGAGATTCCCATATCAAGGCAAAAGGTCCAGTAGGCCTTGGTTGGGGGCAGTTAGTGGTGGGCAACAGAAGATTTTTAAAGACAGATCATGAAGATAAAGCAAAGTATTATAACAAAATGTGCAAAGAGTTGGAATCAGAAAGTGAAAAATAAGAATTTACTTAGTATTTCAAAAGCTGAAGGAATTGAAGGACAAATTCAACCCTCAAGTTGCAATACTTAAAGATGCTATGGGCAAAATATTGAATGAGCTAGGAAACATCAAAAGAAAATGGAAAGAGTACACAGAGTACTGTTCCAAAAAGAATTGGCTGACACAATTTCAGAAAACAGGAGGACGTTCAAGTTGCTCTGAAGGAATTGGCAAAAATTAAGGCCTCAGGAATTGATGGAATATCAACTGACCTATTTCAATAAACAGATGCAGCTGTGAACATGCTCACCAGGTTGTGCCAAGATATCTGGGGGGCAGCTGCCAAGACAAATAAATGACTGAAAGAGATCCACAATTATTCCTGTTCCTCCCGAAAAAGGTGATCTAACAGAATGTGGAAATTATTGAACAATATCACTAATATCGCATGCAAACAGTATCTTGCCGAATATTATTCAAAAAATATCTAGAACAGTACAATAGAGAACTGCCAGAAATACAAGCCGGGTTTGGAAGAGAGGATGGCACTAAGGATATCACTGCAGAGAGTACCAGAAGGATGCCTATTTGTGTTTTATTGACTGTGCAAATGTTTTTTATTGTGTCAGAGACAATAAGGTTGGCTCAGGACATATCAGGTTTCAGAGCTGTTGTACAGAGGGTCACTATGAGTCGCAAGTAACTCAATGGCACATAACAACAACATTGAGAAGAAAGAGGGCAACCTCTGTGCTCATGAGAACCCTAGACCTAGACCAAGAAGCTATTATTTGAACAGAGCAAGGGGACACTGCATGGTTCAAAATCAAGAAAGGAATATGTTAGAGATGGATCCTTTTTCCATACCTTTTCCATCTATGTGCTGAACATATATCATTTGAGAGGCTGGAAGAATAATGTGGCATCAGGGTTGGAGGAAAGTTCATTAACAATCAATGTTTCGCAGGTGACACAGCTTTGCTTGCTAAAACTAAGGAGGACTTTAAGTGTTTGCTGCAGAAGATCAAGGACTATAGCTTTCAATTTGGATTGTATCTCAACATCAAGTAAACAAAGGTCCTCACCATTCAGCCAATATACAGTATCATGATGATGGAGAAAAATATTTAGGTTGTTAAGAATTTCATTTTGCTCTGATCCACAATCAACACTTTTCATCAGCAGTCAAAAATCAAGAGATGAGTTGGGAAAATCTGCTGTCAAGAACCTCTTCAAAGTGTTAAAAAGCAACAATATCAGCCTAGTGATTAAGGTGCATCTAATTCAAGCCATGGTCTTTTCAATTACTTCCTATGTAACTTAGAGCTATATAATTATTAAGAACAACAGAAGAGGAATTGATGTATTTAAATTGTGCTGGAAAAGAGTACTGAACATACCATAGGCTGCTAAGAGAACAAACAAGTCTGTCCTGGAGAGGGTGAAACAAGTTTGTTTCTTGAAGGTAAGGATTTCAAAGCTCTGTCTCACATACTTTGGGTATGACACCAGGAGAACTTGGAGAAGGACATTATGCTTGGGGTAAAGGGTTGGTGCAGTAAAGGAAGACTTCAGATGAGATGCATTGACACAGTGACTGCAGCAATGGGATCAGGTGTGTCAGAATAGGAGACATTGGCTAAGGATGGAGAAAGGTTCAGAGTATCGTTCAAAGGGTGGATATGAGTTGAGTAGACTCGATAGCACATAACAACAACATAACAGGATAGACAGATGATAGACAGACAGGTAGATAGTGATATCTAGGTATCTATATAGACATAGAGGGGATTCTGGTAGCATAGGGGTAAGGAGTACGGAGCTGTGTTGCCAAACTGAAGGTTGGTGGTTCAAATCCACCAACTGCTCTGTGAGAGAAAGATGGTAAATCTCCCATGCATTTTATTGCCTCTGAAAGTTCATTGGAGGATCAAATATGATTCATTTTTTACTCATTGTCAACGGGTTTAATTGTTGCCAGAGAGAGAGAGAGTAAGGTAGAGAGGGAGGGAGCGAGGGAGGGAGGGAGGGAGGGGGGGGAGAGAGAGAGAGAGAATGAATGGAGAATCTCCTCCCATGTGATTCACTGACTGAAAACTCGCTGGAGGGTCAGCTGTGGGTTGGTTTCAACTCCATGGTACACAACAACAGATATTGATAGATATTTCTCAATTATTGTATTACAGCATTTGTCTGTGTGTCTGTTTCTGTACCACATTGATGGCCTGTTTATCAGCAGAGTGAGAACCAATTGTGCTCAATAAGCATAAGTGAAAGGCAGAGTAGAAAGGAAAAAAGGAAAAAATATGGACAGTAGCAAGAACACATGAGTAATTTTTGAAAAGTTAGGGAGCTGCTGAACATGATTTCCACTTTCAATTTTCACCACAGCAGAGAATGCATGTCCTTATATGCCCCAGAAAAAAGAATCTCCCAGAAAATTTAATGGTTTGCAAACCCTACCAGGAAAGACACACATGCAACAGGGTTTATTGAGAAGACTACTGATCAGGGAGCAGAAGATGAAGTATTTGTTCTGCCATAGTCACCGACTCTGTGACCCTGTTCAAGTTACTTAATAGCTCAGTGATTCAATCTCTCTGCAAAATGGTGATAAATAATAGCAGCTCTTGTCTGCTTTGAAAGGACGTTTAAGGAAAAATGCTTTAGGACATCTAAGGCACTTTAAAATCTAGACTGTATATAGACTACATACAAATATATTATTAAAATGCTATTGTATGTTTTGTATTCAGTAATAATTGTTGACAAGACTACTGTCAAAACTATATTCATACTAAATACAATTAGACAACTGGATATATCTGCTTACAGTTAGAAATGGGGCCATGTACATTCTAAAGCAAAATCGAATAAAAACTGTGATGATTGTTAGGTACTGTAGAGTCAATGCTGTATCACAGTAATCTCACACATAATTCAAACTAATTTGGCATTTGGGATGGTCCATGTAATTAGTACGAGAACTGTAAAAAGTCAAGTCTAATGACATCACCAAACACATCTTTAATAAATAGGACTTTAAAAAAATAGATGCTTTAAGATATGATTGAAAAATATTTTAATCATAATTTTGCAAAGTTTAAAGATCAAGAGCATTAAAAGCATCTATATAATTTTTTATTCACAAAATGCCTCAGAATTATCTAGAATATTTGCATCATGCTGATATGCAGAGCTGACTGCACATTTAAGGAATACAGAACTTTGGACTCTAACAGTGGCCCCCAAGCAAATCAGAGATTATCAAGATGGGACAAGATGTAGTAAGGGTCGAATCTGTTGTTGATAGAGCTGTAACAGTTGGTTGTAGTTGCATCCATGGTACCTAACAACAAGCTGGAAATTGAAGCATATATAGACTAGAGAAAACCAAGGTCAGGACAATAGAAGTTCAATATGGCACTGAATGATAAATTCTCATCTCTAAAATTCCTAAGAATTTATCTTTTGTGTGTGTGTGGGGGGGTATAGTTGTTGTTTTATATTATACTACTTTATTTATAAAATTCAAATACATTGTATTTCATGCCAGATCCTTCCCATTTCCCTCACCTCCTACTCATCAAATTGTGTGACCCCATGATTAATCCTCCCTTGCACGTCCTCATCCCTTTGCTTCCACCTTCCCCAGCCTTGGATCCTCATTCTCATTCTACAGTAACGGTTTTATAGTGTTTGTCCTTATGGGACTGAGTTAGTTCACTCAGCATAAGGCTCTCCAATCCCTCACAAGTTAGTTAATAATTTACAAAATTATTACTCCCACGTGCTGCATAGTATTCCATTGTGTGAATGTACCATTATTTCTCAATCCATTTGATTGTGGTTGGGCATCTTGGCTGTTTCCATGTTCTTGTGATGGCGAAATATGCTGCTATGAACACTGGTATACAAGCCTCGGTTTGTGCCTCAGTTCTCATTTTCTCAGGGTATATTCCAAGCAGTGAAATAGCTGGGTCTTATGGAATTTCCATGTTCAGGTTTTTGAGGAAGTGTCAAACTACCCGGAGTGGTTGTTCCATTGTATAATACCACCAACAATGTATAAGAGTTCCTATCTCTCCACATCCTCTCCAACATTTATTACCTGCTGTCATGTAAAACTTTGCCACTGCTACTGAAGTGAGATGGTATGTCACAGTGGTTTTCTTTTTTATTTTATTAATTTTAATGAACATTTACAGAAATTTTGGATTTCCATTCATTCATTGTTGCACTTTTCTCCCATCATAGTGCTTTTACTTTGCCAGTGCTTTGGAACATTTCTTCATGTGTCTGTTGATGATTAGATTTTCTTCTTCTGTGAAAATTCATTCCGTATCTTTGCCATTTTATAATTAGGTTATCAGTCTGTGTGTGTGTGTGTGTGTGTGTGTGTGTGTGTGTGTGTGTGTGTGTGTTTGTGTGTGTTTGTATGTGTGTGTAGGCCCAGGAATAATCTGTAAACTTTCATTATGGAATTCTCATCTGAGCTGATATTGCCAAATGTTTTTTCCCAGTCAGTAGATTTTTTTTTTCTCTCACCCTGTTGGGAAAAGGTTTTTGATGCACACATAGATTTAATCTTTAGAAGATTCCATTCATCAATTTTATCCTCTTCTGATCATGTATTTCTGGATACATTTGGCAGTCTCTTCATACAGTAGACTAGGCCTTCTAAGTTTGGTCTCAGTTTGTTTCTTATGAACTTTATGGTACTGAACTTTATTCCAAGGTCTTTGATTCACCTTGAGTTGATTTCTGTGTATGGTGTGAGGTGTGGATCCTGTCTCAGCTTTCTGCAGGTGGCAGTCCAGTTTTTGCCAGCACCATTTGTTGAAGAAGTTGTCATTTCCCCATTTGATAGGTTGTATTTCCTTGTTGGAGAAGGTTGGGGGGTTGGGGAGAGGAACACAAACTGACAGACCAGTTTGTTATTTGTTACTAGCGGTCAAGGGTAATTTCTCTCTTGAGTAGGGAAAGGAATGGGAAGAACTCCACAAACACCTTTTTATTTCTCCTTAGGTGTAGCTCTTAGAAGCTGTGCTGCTTCTAAAGGGTTTCTCCTTTGATAATTCTAATTCATTGCCAATTCAACAGGAGAATCTTCTATGAAATTTACAGCCTTGGAAACTCAATGAAGGGTCAGCTATGGGTTGGTTTCAGTTTGGCCTCAATGAGGTTGAGATTTTGAGTTTTGTAGGGTTCTGTAGGCCAGTCTAGCTATATTAGTACACAATCATTCTGATATTTTTATATGATCTTTTTTTCCCCCTTTCTAATTATCATGAACTGCTAAGAAAACAAACAGATTCATCCTGGAGAGGGTTAAATCAGGCAACTCCTTGGAGGCAAGAATCCTGGGGCTTTGTCTGACATACTTTGGACATGTTGTAGGGAGGGACAGGTCCTTGAAGAGAGACATCATGCTTGGTAGGGTGGAGGGCCGGCGCAGGAGGGGAAGGACCTCTATGAGGTGGATTGATTCAGTGACTCGGGTAATATGTATGGGTGTATTGAAGACAGTGAGATTGGCACAAGACAGAGTACTGTTTAAGGCTGTTGTACATAGAATCACTATGAGTCGCAAGGGACTTGACGGCACATAACAACAACAATAATAGTTATCAAGAAAACTTGGGTAAAATATCAAACAAGGTACTGCTACAGTGGGTACCTATGATTAAAGGAGCATAGCTTTATTGCTTTGTTTCTGTTATTAAGAATGTATTCAGTCATGTGAAAATGCCAACATTTCTAGAAAAAGATACTGAAATGAAAACATTTATCTTAAGTTCTAATATGAACTGTTAATTACTATTTTTCTTTCGGTGAAAATTCTTTCAAAGCTTTATTTCCAAAGAGAGTTATGGTTTTATTTATATAAATGTTTATGATTAAATTTACTCATACTTCCATATCTAAACATATATATATATATATATATATATAATTTGCATTATATGTTTATTATATGTTTAAATTTTGTTCTGTAATGTAATTTTCTTTTTTTATACCAATGGCATTTAAAGCAGCTCATAATTGTGAATGCTATGATTTTAAATGGAAATAATTATAACTAGTTATGGGCTGTTGCCGGCTCCTTTCATCCCTTACATTCTTTATTTTTAATTTTTAAAATTTATTTCTGGTGGTAATGTACACAATAAATACATCCATTCAACAACTTACATACATGCAGTTCAATGACACTGGTTACGTTTTAACATTGTGGCACCATTCTCACTCTCACCACTCATAGTGTTTACAACTATAAATTTTATAGTGTTCACATCTATAAATCTAGCCTCTCTAAACCCTAACACTTCATTTGTGTTTTGTTGTTGTTACGTGCCCTCAAGCTGCCTGCTTCATCCATTGCAGCAAGCGTTTCAACTTCTCCTCACAGGCAGCAAGCAATGTTATGTCATCTGCATAACGTGGGTTGTTGATGACCATTCCTCCAATCCTGATGCCACATTCTTCTCCATAAAGACCGGGCTTCTCAAAAGATATGCTCAGCATACTGATGGTATACGTATAGAGAGGATGCGGCTGTGACACAAACTTTTCTGATTTTAAATAATGCAGTGTTCCTTTGTCCTGAGACAGAAAGATGAGGCAGTCAACTTCTGAGACAAGCCAGATTCTACTTTAGAATTTCGAAAACAGTGTAGATAATTCGCAGAAACTACACTGCCACTTGCCTGCATTTTGTATTTTCTGAGAATTTCTTAAACAAACACCAGCATTCCTTTTGGCACTTTTCTACAACATTCTCAGAATGAGACCACAGAATTTGAAAAGGGCAACTCTCCTTTAGCACAACAGAGGTCTTAACACAGGGCCATTGTCCTTAACATCATAACATCCCAACCCTACTAGGAAGCACCTCCCCTGGTAAGGATGAAAAAATATCTTCTGATTCACAGGATACCTTATATTGCTAAAAAAGAACAACAACAACAAAAAAACTGTTCCTGAAGTTTGCAAATTTCTTTTTACCTCTACTCTCATACCTAAAAAAAAATATTCTGTTCATGAGTAAAGACGTCCAAAGAAGACTCTTTTTTAAACAATTAATCAGTAGTTTCTCATGGTGGCTATGAAGGAGAAATCTTTCTGGAGCACTACAAAAGTTTCTCTATCTCAAGCACGTTGTCATTTTCCTTGCTTTCTTTTCGTCTTTACAAGCTATGCCAAGTAAAAAATTACCTTTCTTTTCTATTTTTAACAAAGTCTTTTCCTCTAAAACAATTCAGATCAAAGAGGTCAGCCATAATTATTTATTGAAAGGCCCAGCCTAAGTAGTAGTGGCAGAACTGAGCTAACACAGGCAGCTCTGGGGGTTCCTTTCTAACAATTTTTGCCTTTGCAAAAAATTCCTCTTTTAAGTTACTCGCAAAAGTTTCCTGAAGAAAGACGTGTGCTCAGAGGCAAGACAGGTGATACTCCAGAGAACATAGTGGTGAAGCCACAGAGAGGGCAGCGCATGTTCCATCAGGAGGACACTGTGACCAGACTGACTCATCTTGAAAATCAGCAAAGGTGCTGTCTTATTTTGCATTTCTCCTTGTCTAATAATATCTGGGGTTTTTTCCCTTCTGAAAATGATAAATGCATGAGTCTCCACATCCCCTACTCTTACCTTGTTGTTGTTGTTGTTAAGTGCTGTCAAGTCGCAGGCGACTCATAGAGACCCTATGAAGCAGAGTCCTTGACGCTTGGGTGCCTTTCATCCTCTCTCCAAGTTCATAGGGTTTCCGGAGGCAAGCTATTATGGAAGTGGATGCCACTCCTCCTTCCACGCTACTCTTACCTTAACCTACAAATATTTCCTCACAGTGATTGTCCATTTTTGCAATAGCTTTTTTTAAAATACTGGTTTATTTACACGATCAAATATATTGTTTTTCACACAGGAAATTTACCATTTCCTTCACCCCCAAACCCCACCCTAACTCACCAAATTATGACCCTATGGTTAACACCATCATCCTCACCCCTCTGCCTCCCCCCTCTCTCCTTTGGACCCACATGCTCATTCTACAGTAATGATTTTATACAGTATTTGTCCGTATGGGACTGAGTTAGTTCGCTCAGCACAATGCTCTCCTTGCTGCAAGTAGAAATAAAGTTTGCTCATCGACACACCTGCATAATTCTTTAGTAGGAAAACGTAAGGGCTGTTTAAGTCCAATTTGGCCACCTTTGGAGACATTTCTATAAGGATTTATAGCCTTAGAAAAACCGTGAGTGATCCAACTACACTCTGTAGGGTCGTTATGACTCAGAATGGACTTAATAATAACAGGTGGGTTAATTAGTATTGAAAAGGCTAATCAGTATTCTCAGTATTAAAAATGTTTTTGGGATCCTCTGCTTTGAGGTGGAAAAATACTAAAAAATATCATGAAACTTCTCACTCCCCTTGTTGTTGTTTTAAGTGCCATTAAGTCATAGACGAGTTATAGCGACCCTATGAACGAAAGACCTGAACACTTATAACTTTCATCGCTTCTC
>NW_006399764.1:22596021-22598279 GCF_000299155.1 Elephantulus edwardii | reverse complement strand
GAGGCAAGCTATTTTGGACATGGATACTACTTCTGCTTCCAAGCTTGTTTTAATCGGGGAGCTCCACCAAACACTGTCTACCATGCATAACCATTATCACATGTGACACATCAGTGTCACAGTGTTTAGCATCACAGCCACCACGAGTTACCTCTGTACAGCAAATGGACAGACCAGTGCTATACCACTTAGAAGAATGTTTGACCAAAAATAATTAAAACCACGCATGAGGGCCACAAACTAAAATAAACCACCTTTGGCTTGGTAGCATCACTTTCTATCCATTAGGCCAACAGTGCTCTCTCTCTGTTGTTGTTAGGAACTGAAAATTCCCCTAAGGCTCGAGAAGCCACCATCCCGTCACATGCCAGCTGATGTAAGCTGCGTACTGGACACCTCAACATCTGCTAACCTGAGCACTTGCCAGACTTAGCCCCACTGTTTGCAAGGCTCATCCTCCTTCATTTCTTCAGTGTTTACAGTATAAACTCCAAGCACCTTACCTTGGGGCAGGTATTCTCTCTTTACCCTTAGCCCTTCTCCTTACTTGTAGGGTGAACATACCTGTTACTTTCTTGCTGTTCTCACCCTTGAGAAGTCTTTCTCACCCTACAACACAGACCTAGCTAACAAGTCTTACAATGTGTAGTCTCCTACTTAGATTTTTTTTCAGCTCTTGTAATAGTTGTAAAATCATGTAAAACATTTTTTTTGCTACTTTATCTCTTTATTTTCTGCTTTATATCATTAAGTGACTGTGTTAGCAAAGCTGTGTAACCACTGTCCTTGGTCAATGCCAAGTTTATTGCCATAGGTAAAAACTGACAACTTTTAGAGAATGATTCCTCCTCCTCTTTCCTGTCCCGGGCAACTACTATGGCCACAGATCTCTATATAATTATCTAATCTTGTAATGTCATACAAATGAGATGGCACAATACTTTTACTTTCTTTACTCTTCAAGAAACATCATGTCCTCACAAAACCTGTTGCTGGGAAATCAAGTCAAATCTCACTTCTCATTCCAAGCTATAAAGAGAGGAAATTCAATGAATCACCAATTCTGTTTCCTTCTGGTCCACTTCTGCCTGATAGGAGATGAATATACTATGATCCTAACTTCACCGCTTATAGTAACTTCTAACTTTGTAAGTTGAAAGGCATATTCTTCCAAACGATTACGTCTACTCAAGACCTCCTGCTAGTCACAGACTTCAAGTCTCCACGATAGCCTCAGAACTGACCTGCTGGCTATAAAGTCAAGGTTTTCACTAAGTTAACCATGAGCCCATGAATATTCACACATCTCTTCTGATCTGAAGCTTCCCACCTTTCCCTTGAATTTAATAGTTTGCTGGAACAACTCAGGAAACTTGGGAAAATTCTTACTTATAATGAAAGCTTTATTCTGGCAAAAATCATATAAATGAAGAGGCACAGAGAAGCAGCTCTGGAAGAGTTCCCAGTGCAGTTCCCCACGACCCTGTGGGGCTCACTCTACTCTTCTCTGTACATGACATCTCATTACCTAGGAATCTCACGGGACATCTTCTGTGTCCAGAAGCCAGGCTGGGACCTCATTACATAAGCATGGATTTTGAATGAACTTCCCATCTTTGAGGTTGGACTGATGTCACATAATAAATCTTTCTGGTGTAACCAACCTCTGGCCTGGGTGACTTCTTTAGCATAAAACTTTCAGCTCAGGACAGGAAGCCTCTTCAAAGACATTTTAATCACTGAGAAAAGCCCAAGGTTTAGAGACCAAGCAAAAAGACTGACTTTGTTTCTCAGCAACCAAAGGGAAAGACTTAATTTGTTGGGCTATGTTAACATTACACCTTTTCATGTCTTCAATTGGTACCTCATATATTTTGTTACATAGGAATTTACTTCCCTCCCTCTACATGTTTGATCTAAGCTCAAAATGTAGTATGAAACCTTATTTGAAAAGACTAAGAGAAGCAAAGTCTATGAGAATCATCTTCATGTAAATGTGTTCTGATATTGAGGCTTTTTTTCTTCTTTTCTCCATTCCCTTATGAATTTATTTCATTTCTCATAATTCTTTCTAGAACACTAGGGTCAAGTAAACCTAACATTTTATTTAACATTTACAATGTTCTAAGTGCATGCTATTAATTATGTTACTGAATTCTTGCAACTCCATATAAACCACTTCTGTCTTTAGAAGAATACTGAGGGCAAATTAGCTCTGAAGAGTAAGCGTAATGTTCACATAACACAAGACATATCAT
>NW_006399764.1:22581282-22594111 GCF_000299155.1 Elephantulus edwardii | reverse complement strand
CGGAGGCGGTGCGGTTGGCGCAGGATAGAGCAGGGTTTAGAGCTGTTGTGCATAGGGTCGCTATGAGTCGGAAACGACTCGATGGCACATAACAACAACATATATATAAATAAAACAAGGACTCAAACCCAGATAGGATAACTCCAGACATAGTGGGCATTATGTAATATTAGTCTATTACATAATACAGTCTGGAGACACAGACCTTTTCCTGTGCCATCCTTACGATCTCGGTCCTGTTTAAGCCACAGTGGACATGATAAGGTAAGTTTCAGATGTGCTGTTCACAGGGCCACCATGAGTTGTAATTGACTTAATAGCACTTAACAACAATAACGACGAGGACACTAAGCCTTTACACAGTACTGGCCTGATGTAGCGATCGATTTAAAGAGCCCCGGTGGCATAGGGCGTCATATGTTGGGTTGCTAACAGTGGTTCACATCAACCAGCTGATCCTTCAGGAGAAAGACAGGCAGTCTCTTTCTATAAAAATTTATCTCATTTCTCCCCTTCTTCTCTGTCTTCCCTCAACTCCAGTGTCAGTCCCATTTTATATAACAATGGACCTATGCAGTAGTTGTCCTTTTGTGACTAAGATATTTCACTCAGCATGATGTCCTCTGTGGTCATCTGCTTTACATAATAACTGCTTAAAAGCGGTATATGATTATATGATATGTAATAATATATGATATATTATTGTCATGACAGGAGTCCAGAATGAAGGCTGCACAGTGCAGTGGACTTGGGGGGAGGGACTACATAGCAATGAAAGAGTTTTTCTTTTTATTTTCAAAAAGATCAGTTAATTGGGGGGCAGTGGGCAGGGAGAAAAGTGTAACAGTGAATGACTAGAAACCCTAAGTCTCTGTAAACTTTCATTAAAATGAATAATAATTAAAAAATATTACAGCATCAGAAACCTAATGAGCTCCAGGGGTTGTAAGTTACTGGACAACAGTGAGTTTGGTTTTGGCTGAGTTGTTAGATTGGCTTTAAATTTTTCTGTATTAAAAAGAATCTATGACTTCCCATTGGGGAAGATGACAACGTCTCTATCATACTGACAACCTTGCTAAGTCTCCAGTGTGGTATATGGAGGTGATTTTACCATGGGATCCAGTTTCCCTGGAGTATTTCTGAAAGAATATGTTTCATAAAACACCTCAAATGAATTGCTGTTTCCTTCAAAGCGGTGAAAAGCGTGCTTCATATGGAATGATTTTCACTTCAGGGGTCTACTTTGTGTATGAGTAAAACTTGACAGGACGTCAGGTGGATGATAACAACAAGGAAGTTTCACTGGAATTCTCTTTGTAATAATTTCCTTCTCACTCTCCATAAAATAAAGAGTAACAATAAAAAGGAAACTAAACAGTTACATCTTTTATTATCCATTGGCAATTTTTAATATTTACTTGTTAACTATGTGTCAAGCAAATAGTAGCTCTGCTTGGTGTGTGTAAATGTATCTAGAAACCTACATTGCCTTATAAATCACAAAGCAAGTATGGGATTGTGGCCTTGGTGTCCTACACATTTTAAGATAGCAATTTCTGGTCTTTATGACGTCCTTGGAATCAAACAATAGTGAAGTTGACTATCACATATTTCCTTAAGTGCTTCATGATTAAGTTTCTTCATCTGAACATAGATATAGCTACACTGCAGGAATCATGAAGATTAGCATGTTAATCCATCTTTCAAAACATATGGGGTTTTCCTTAACCTACCACTGGTTCTTCTGGCACATTGTATAGGGAGCTGTGCTCTAAGCCCAAAGACAGGGCCTCCTATGTGGTGGTTGGAATTCCCTAGTACTTTGCAAGTGAAAGACGGACAAACTCCTCCCTGGATTGATAGCTATGAGTTGGTCCCACTGTGTCAGCAACGACTGGAGTGTTTGCATGTATCTTCTGCAGAGGCCCTGCTGGTGCAGTGGCGGAAGTATAAGTATGCTAACGGTTTGAGCCCACATGTTATTTCTCCGGGAGAAAGACACTGTTAGTCTGTTCCATGAAGACTTCCAACTGAACCTGGAAAGTCTGTGGACGCAGAATTCATGGATTGCCAAGAGAACAACTAGATATATCTTGGAGTTGAAGCCAAAGTGCTCCTTGGAGGTAAGGACGGTGAAGCTTCAGCTTTCATACTTTGGACATGGAAATAGGAGAGGCTATTCCTTAGAAAGGGATATCATGCTTGGAAAGATGGAGGGTTAGTGAAGAGAGGAAACCCCCAATGAGATGGATGGACACGGTGACTTCAGCAATGGACTCAAGCATGCCAGTGATGATGGGGACGGCATAGGGAAGGGAAATAGGGAGAGGTTTAGGTCAACAGTTCATAGGGTTGCTATGAGTCATACTCAACTAACTTGACAGCACCTAACAACAACAATTATCTTATTTGGAGACATAATGACTTGAAACACACTCATAAGCTGTGGATTTGGGGATTTAATTTTAACTTTTTTTTTTTTTCACCCACTCACTCATTGCCTTTGAGGCTGAACTGTCTTGTAGTTGAGTCTCCATTGGGCTTCTGAGGCTAAACTCCTAAGAGGACACTACCCACCTTTCTTCTGTAGAGTCACTGGCAGATTTGAACTGCCAGAGAGGTGTGACCTGGGGGTCAGCAGCACACCTCTCTATTCACCATGCCATCGGAGCTCCCTAATTTTTTGTTCATGACTATGATTTCAATTTCAGGCCTTTCTTACACATTTGGAGTCCACGTGAACACTTTACACGGATGAGAATAGTTGTATTTTATTATATTTTATTTTTTATTGTGTTGTATTGTATTGCATTGTATTGTATTATAAGACCACTATGACTTTCAGCTTGCTTGGTTCCATGATCAACACACTCAGCACCAACAGTCAGGAAATCAAATGACAAAATGTATCAGGTAAATTTGCTGTCAGAGATCTCTCCAGAGTGCTGAAGAGCAACAATGTCCATCTAGAGACTAAGGTGCACCCGATTCAGACCGTGGTCTTCTCAATTATTTGTTATGCATCAAAGAGCTGGAGAATGACTAAGGATGACAGAAGGAGAATCTTTGCCTTTGACTTGTAGTGCTGGAGAAGAGTATTGAACAAACCACGGCTGCCAGGAGAATAAAAAGGTCTGTTCTGAAAAAGGTGAAATCAAGTTGCTCTTCAGAGGTGAGGATTTTAAAGCTCTGTTTCACAAACTTTTGAGTATGCTGACAGGGGGGACCAGTCCTTGAAGGAGGATATCATACTTGGAAGGCTCCAGGGACAGGTGAGGAAGACCTTGCATGAGATGGATTGACACAGTAACAGGGGTAATGGGAATAGGTGTGTCAGAGACAGTGAGACTGGCTCAGGATAGGGCAGGCTTCAAAGCTGTTGTGTACAGGGTTGCTATGAGTCACAGTTGACTTGACAGCACATTACAACGACATCATCTACTTTTAATAATGACAGTTTCTCAGGGAATTGAACTGAACTGCTCAACTTTGAGATACTTGAGGCATATTTTGAAGGTAGACTTTCTCTGGGTCTCCTCCAGTTTGCTATGTATTTCCATATTGATCACATCAAAGGAATTGAAAACAATATCAAAGCAGCTTGTGCAACCTACAGATCATTTGTGTCATGTGAAATATTTCCATTTCTTTAAGACAATAACCTGAAAATAAAAAATAATCCATACTCTTGCACCAGTTCATTGAAGGGAACAAAAAACCAAAAACAAACAAACAAAAAAAGAAAAAAATGTTTACCGCATGGCAAAGACATAATTGTGTCTAAATTTTATAAATGATCATTAGTGTTATTCCTGTTCAGCCATAAAACGACAGAGAGAATTGTTAAGAAGCTTCATGCCAAAACCAACTCAGATCAGGAAGGAGAAAGAATGAAAATAGTCTTTGTTAAATTCTTATTATGCAGCAGCTATAAAGATACTTTAAAAGCAAGCAAAAAGAACACCCAACGAAACAAAAACAACTCTGCAGCCTTCAAGTGGAGTGTGGCTCACAGCCACCCAAACAAGAGGACAGAGCAGAACTCCGCCACAGGATTGAGGAGCCTTCAATGCTTATGGTAAGGGGCTCTGATGTCTTTTATATTAATTTGCTAACCAGAAGTTCAAATCCACTCTCTGGTACTTGGGAGAGCGGTGGGACATGTCCTCCTGAATCGACTGCACTACAGTGTGCTTGGCCGGGGTTACGCTCGATGAGACTGCCTCACCTTCCTCCCACAGAGTCCAGTGAATTCAAGTTGCCAGTCACAGGCATTTGGGGTCGTAGCTGGTTGCTTTAGCCACTGTACTACCAGGGCTGTAGGAAAATGACAGTGATCTTATACCAACCCAGAAGTTAGGATGCTATTGTTCAATAGTTAGGCGCTGTCAAGTTCATTAAAACTTAGCGTGATACCATAAGAGAGAGTAGAATGGTTAGCTATGGTTAGGAACCGTCAAATTCATTAAAACTTAGCGTGACCCCGTAAGAGAGAGTAGAACTTCTCCCCCTTTGAATTACTATTCTACGATCTTTATTGGAACAAATTTCCAAATATTTTTCCCATGGGGCCTGTGGATGAATATGAATCATTCCTATTTCAACAAGCAGTCAAGCACTGCTTCATCTTTGCACCACCTTGTCTCATGATTATGATTGTTGTTGCTGTTAGGTGGTGTCAAGTCAAATGCGACTCATAGCGACCCTATAAACAAAAGATCTGAACCCTGTTCTATCCGGTGTCATCCTCACACTTCCTGGCACACAAGAGTTCATTTCAGCAGTCACCATGTCAATCCACCTGGTTGAGGGTCTTCCTCTCTTTCACCAAGCCTCCACCCTTTCTAGCGTCTTGTTCTTCTCCAAGGAATATGGAGGAATAGTAACATGCCCAAAATATGTGAGGCAAAGCCCCATCATTTTTGCCTCCAAAGAGCACTCTGGCTGCACCCTCTCCAAGACATATCTCTTTGTTCTCCTGGCCGTCCATGGGATGTTCAGTGCTCTTCTCCAACACCCCAGCTCAAAGGTATCTATTCTTTTTCTGTCATCCTTCTTCATAGTCCAGCTTCCAGATGCAAAGCAAGTGATTAGAAAGACTTTGGCTTGAATCAGACACCCCTTTGTCCTCAAACTGATATCACTACTCCTCAATAATTTGGAGAGGTCCCTAATTGCAGATTTTCCCAGTGCAATGCATCTCCATATTTCCTGACTGCTGGTACTAAGGGTGTTAATTGTGGATGCAAGCAAGATGAAGCTGTTGACCATTTCAATCTCCTCTCCATCCATCATGATGTTGTCTATCAGTCAGAAAAAGGAAAGTGCTACCCTTCGAACTTAAGAGTATGGTAAAAAGAAAGTTGTATAGGGTAGCTGATAGAGTGCAGCGTCAGAGAAACTTAGATCTATTCAATACAAATCTACTCTCAGAGAAAAAGAGTAAAAACTATCCTCACTTTTAACTAATAAAATAAGTAACACAATTTTAATGTAGAGTTAACGTAACTCCCTGATGTGGTGCCTTAAGCTCCTTTTCACACAGAAGGCTCTGAATTTAGTGAGTGCCTTGTGTGAAAGATCCACTTTATCAGTTTCATCTTCAGTATCATCCACAATAATCTTAGTTTCCTTGCTCTTTATTTATAAGTTTTTCCCCATGCATATTTTATTTCTCTGTATTTCCTTTCCATCTTTTTCTTATAATTCCAAGGAGTTGTGGCAGTGGTGAGCATACTACATAGTGTGTCCCACTGCTAAGCAAAAGGCCGTGAGTCTGGTGGTTCAAATCCATCAGTCACTCTTTGAGAGCAATGGACAGTCTCCTGTTAAGAATGATTGCTTTGCAAACACAAAACAGAGAGTTGCTCTGAGTAAGAATTGACTTGAGAGCAGTGAGGGAGTTTAGGATTGTATGTTTCTACAATTAAAATTTTATCCATCTATTATCAAACATTAAAAAAAAAAGGTAGCATCTTTTTATAAATATCCCACCTTATTGTCAACTCACTGGGTCAATTATCTCTCATTGAAACCCTAAAAGGACAAAGCAGAACTGTCCCTTAGGGTTTCCAACCTCATGAGTCTTTTATGGAAGCAGATTTCCACCTCTCATTTGAGGAAATATTGGTAGATTTGAATCACTGACCTTTAATTAGCAGCCCAATCAATAATC
This sequence comes from Elephantulus edwardii, assembly GCF_000299155.1. Classification (NCBI taxonomy): domain Eukaryota; kingdom Metazoa; phylum Chordata; class Mammalia; order Macroscelidea; family Macroscelididae; genus Elephantulus; species Elephantulus edwardii. The sequence continues at coordinate 22,587,933 of NW_006399764.1, read as the reverse complement.
AATTTCTTATTACAGTCCTTTGAAATAGCAGGTGTCTTGGTATCTTATACTTGTAGTATCCCTCTTTTCTTTCATGTAGTACATTTACACACAAGAAGTGAAATATCTATCTTCTATATCTCTATCTATCTATCTATTATCTATATCATCTTTTTCTGACAGTATCCTATTTTAAAATTGACTTTTAATTCAAATATAAGTTTACTATTTGTACTCCTCTAGCTCCAAATGTATTCTTAAGTTCTTAAGTACTTCATGCCTGATGGTTTAACACAGATATATATTATTTCAATCATTTCATCAGCAGAGTAATTCAAGACATCTTCCATCAACATGCAATATGGTCACTGGTATAGCTGTAAGTACATCAGTGACAGTAGTTCTTTGAATAAAGGCTGTGTGGGTTAAATCATGTCGCACCCAGGTAATGACATATGTGTGCTAATCAGATTACTCACTGGGATGTTTTCTCACTAATGTCATATTTTAGTGGATAGAGGGACTAGTTGAAATAGACCTCTTATTATGTATATTGCTGTGTTGTGTCCTGATGAGTCAGAACTGAATCATAGCCGACCCTCCAGTAGGTTATTAAAACCTATTTGGGACATGGTATGAGGAGGGGCTATTCCTTGGAAAGCGACAGCATGTTTAGAAAAGTGGACAGTCACTGAAGGAGGTTTCACCATCCTTGCCTCTCAGAAGAAATAAAAATTTCATATACCTCTGGACTTTTAAGTTTGTGGTAGCATTTATTCTATTTTTAGCAGAAGTTTAGAATACATTCATGCAGAAAATTTTAAAGGAACCTACCTTTGTCCAAGGCACATCATGCTGAGGTCTCAGGACAGGAACCTAATATAAAAAAAAAGAAAATATTTTTCTTATTATAGTTTTCATATAGTACACAGAATGAGAAAAAAAGTACCTAATGCTAAGGCAACTCCATGGTTTTATACACAACCATGGTTCGCATGTATCTTCCAATAAACTTTAAAACTCTAGCTTATCCTTGGTTTATCATCAACTGGCATCTCTTTTTATTTGGTTTAAGTTTATTAAGAAAAAAGTAAAGAATATAAATTCTCATTGTTGTTGTTATCAACTAGCAAGAAGGAGCAATTCACAGCTGACCCACCAGTGGGTTTGCAGAGCCTTTAAATCACAAGGGAAGAGACTGCCCGTCCTTCTCTAGTGGAGCAGCTGGTGGATTCAAACCGTCTGCTTAGGGTTTGGCAGTGCAGTTCCTTACCACCAAGCCACCAACGCTCCCTAAATAGTCTTACATATTTAAGTATAACTTTTAAAAAATATTTGTCAATAGCAACACCTCAAAAAGTTTGTTTCACGCTGCACTGCAATCCCAGAGGTACACGGTTCAAATCCACCAGATGCTCCGCTGAAGAAGGAGGGGGCAATCTCCTCCTGTACCAGTCAGATCTGATTTGACGGTACAGAAAAAAAAAATTTTCAAAAAAAGTTTGTTTCACTTATGTTAGAAAGTAAACTTACTTCTCAGCAAGAAATATGGAAATAGATTGTTTCTGATATGCAAAAGACAATTGTATGCAAATATTGAGACTCATTTTGTTAAAGAAATTACTACATGAAGTAACAAATTCAAAAGTGTAAGATGAAGAAACCAATTTACTAGATTTTCAATGGTAAAAAAAACATACAAAACCAAAATCACAACACACAAAAAAACCCAACTTAAAGTGTTTCTTCATAAAATAGTGGCAGGAGACCACCAATTACAATTATCAGAGAATGGTTGCCACAGTAATGATGTTTACAACTTCCAGGCAGCGACTGGGGAGAGTATTTACAAGAATAGATATAAATATGTTCAAATGAATCTGAGTCCTTTAAGATTTAAAAAGAGAAATAGAACCAGGCATTGCTGAATCATGCCCCAATATTTCCACCATTTCTTTCTGTTTATTACTTCTATTAGATGTTGTGCCACATTTCCAAATAAATATGTTCAGAGACTCACCTACATAAAAGCACAGATCTAAATCTGAGAACACATGTTGCGAGTGCGATAATACTAATTACACGAACTTCAGTTGAATGTAGAATGAAAGAGCTCTTTACTTTGTTCATACTTTTTTGGCATATTAGTTGCCTGAGTTTTCCAAATTCAGAAAAGAAAGAAACTTTTCTTGTGCCCTTTCTAAAGGTTTCCTGTGAATTAGCAGCATTTGTACAGTACAAACAAAATCAATGTGTTCTTCTCTCTTCTCTATAATGTCTATAAATGGAAGGAAGTTTAGCTCTAGGTACATTTCAGTAGATAACCAGTTAACTTGAGTCAATCTTGTTTTTAAGTTCTCAATGTTACATGGAAATATCTCACTATTAAGAGGAGGGAATCAAGCCACCCAAGGACCTCGCCTTCTCCCTCAGCCATTCTCCAGAGAGACAAGGCACGCCTATTGAACATCTGGGTGTGTTTATATACATTTATTCACACAACACACACATTCATCTGGCTTGGATGTTCTACATAAGATGATAATTTCTTTGTATGGTACCATCAAGTCTGAACCAACTCATAGCTGACCCTCCATATTCCAATACTGAACTGATATTTCTTTCATCCTTTCAATTTGTTAGTGTTATTATGTTTCTTCTTTTACTAAACAAAATTATAACTAAATAATGGAGAATGCTAATCACAGATTAAACATTTTACAAAATTTATTTATTATCTTTGAATCACAGAAATAGAAGTAGAAATAGGTCTTGTTTTCTGAAAGAGGCAATGAAAATGATATTTACTAGTTATAATCTGTATTCTATATGTTCCTTCTGGTTTGGCATGACTACAGGTATTGAAAACCTATTGGAATAACTGGGAGGCACTCAAAGTTTTCCACAGATTCAATAAGGATTCAATCATTTAACACCTATGAAAGTAAGAGTAATGATAAAAACAGCAAAACTTAAGGTAGGCAGCGTCATAATTGATCTGTAACAAATATGTCACAGAAAATATTGTACATACAAAGTCACTTCTGGGCTTATAGAGAAGACAGGTAAGATATAACATTCAAGATCTCAGTTGCTTGGGCATTGAGACTGTCTTGAGCTTTTTAAAAGGGATTAAAGTTGCTTAGTGTCATTTTCTCCCCAGGTAGACACATATGTGATGAATGTGCAAATAAGTTATAGAAGGAAAGGTAGATGATAGATAGATAGATAGATAGATAGATAGATAGATAGATAGATTGTTTGTTATTGTGTGTCATTGAGTCAGAAACAAGTCGTAAGAGTTGATACATAAAGAGTTTTCAGGGGGCAGTTAATTGCACAGGAGAAGATTGGCCCTTCTTCTACCATAGAGTGGCTGGTGGATTTGAACCGCATGCCTTTGGGATTGCACAGCTGAGTGTGGTGAAGTCCACTATGACTACTAGTAACCTTCAGCACAACAGATTTGAACTTTGTCTCATCCTGAGCCATCTTTGATAGGCTCACGCAATCCACACAATCACTAGGTTAATCCATCTCCTTAAGGCTCTTCCTCCCCCCCTCCCCCATCACTTTCCCAGCATGCTGTCTTTCTTCAAGACCTGGCACTTCCTGACAACCTATTCAAATTAAAGGATACAAAGTTTGGCCATCTTTGCCATTAAGAAGCACCTGGCAGCATTTCCTCCAAGCTAGATCTGTTTGTTTTGGGTTTTTGTCAGTTCTCCAGATGTTCAGTATTCTCCTCTAACACCACTATCTATGCTTTCTCCATCATCATTAGTCATTGTCTAACTTTCACATACAGAGGAAGCAAATGAAAATACTATGACCTGGATCAGACACACCACATTCTAAACTGATATCATTGTTTTGTAGTGTTTTGGAGAGGTTCTTGACAGCAGATTTCCCCACTGTAAAATATATTTTTACTTTTTGTCTGCTACTACCATGGGTGTTGATTGCGGATCCAAGTCAAATGAATTGTTGGTAATCTCAACTCTTCTCCATCTATCATCATACTGATTGATCCAGTGGTGATAACTTTTTATTTTCTTGATGTTGAGATGTAATTTGTATTGAAGGCTATAATTTTCTTTTTTAATCTATGTAACACATGTTTTAAATACTCCTCACTTTTTGCAAGGCAAGTTGTTTCATAACACAGGAGGTTGTTGATGTGACTTCCTCCAATGCTGACGCCACATTCTTCTTCATATAATCAAGCTTCTGAAATGATCTGCTCAGCATACACACTGAATAGTTATGGATGAATGATACAACCTTGTTTCACACCTTTCCAGCTTTTAAATCATGCATTGTGAAAATTAATAAAATATAATTATAGAAAAAAAATAAATCATGCATTGTTCCCTTATTCAATTCAGACAATTGTTTCTTGGTCTATGTACAGGTTTTGCATGAGCACAAACAAATGTTCTAGGATTCCCATTCTTTTCTATGTTGTTGTTGTTAGGTGCCATCTAATCAAGTTTAACTCATGATTTCTTAGGCCAAATCCATTGCCGTCCAGTCAGAACCAACTCATGGCTGATTTTCCACTGAGTGTCCAAGGGGGCAGCTCCAAGAGGAGGATACTGTCCCTCTTTCTTCACTGAGTACTTGGTGGATTCAAATTGCCAGATAGGCATAGCCTTTGAGTTAGCCTTGCAAATTCCCTATGGACTACACCATCATGTGCCCTCATTTAAATAGATGTTTTTGTTGTTAGGTGCCATTGAATCTTCTCTAACTCATAGCAACAATACATACAATATATCAAAACTCTTCTCCATTCTGTACTATGCTTATAACCTCTGCTGAGTTTGAGATGATTATTGTAGTCACTGTCAACCCATCTTCTTTTCAACCCATCTCTTTTGCTGACCGTCTACTTTTTGAAGCAAGAAGTCCATTCCAGGGACTGACCTCTCCTGATAACAAGCCCAAATTGCAACTTTACACAAATACATGGAAGTGGTAATTTTGTTTTCTTCCCATGCTTCTCTATGAGAGCCTTCTTGCAGCATAAGTTTGCCTTCCCCAAGTTTCAAACCTTACCTATCAGCAGACATAAATTCCCTTTCTGTCTCTCCACATCACTCCCAAAGCAACCCTAGTCTTACTTTATTATATAACAAAAGTTTTGTACAGTAATATACCAGCTGAATACAAAATGAATATTCTATATACCTTTCTTTTACCATGTTATTAGGAACTCACATTATTTTGTAAGAATGAAGTCGATGCCTTGTGCTATTATGATTTCTAAGTGAGTCTTCAGCAAGTTCATACTTTCAGAAGGAAAGAAACTATTCCAAGTGGCAAGTAACCACACAAGCCAATGTATCCTACTGAGTCACGACAGTCACAGGGTGCCTGGCACATCCAACTCCCAGTTCTACACACTGTCAACAGATACATTCCAGATCCTTCTGCTATAAGGTTGTCATTGCGGTTAAGTATCTTCACATTTACTATGCAGATCTGAGCCTTACTCTATCCAGAACCATCACCATGATCTCCACTATGTTCAAGTTTACTGTCGTAATCACTGGGTCAATCCTTCTCATTGAGGGTCTTCCTGTCTTTCACTTACCCCCAACCTTCTTAAGTATTATGTCTTTTTCTAATGAATGGTTCACTGGGCAATATGCCCAAAGCATGTGGGATGAAGTTTCACCATCCTTGCCGCTAAGGAGCCCTCTGGTTGCACTTGTTCCAAGACAGATCTGTTTGTTCTTTTGGCCACCAAAGGGATATTCAATACACTTAACTAATACTACAATTCTTCTGATGACTTCTGTTAGCCTTTCTGGGGACATAAGGAGGTAAGGGTACCAAACCATGGGGCAGTCCACAGTTAATAACCTTAAATCATACGTGGCTCTCCCTACTACCTGAAACACTTGATGAAGATCAAATTTTATTTCCCTAACAAGAGGATTTTTTATCTAAAATTTCTTTTCCCTAAACTTAAAATCTCTGGGACTCAGGTAACTGATACATACTTGCATGTTGGGAAACTTATTCCCTTTAAAGACTTATTTTACAACTTACAGTGCAGTGTGCTGTTGAAGGTCTAAATTCCTCTTGTCATAGTGGAATGGTGATGAATTTGACTCAAAGTGGTAGGTTCTAGACTCTAATCCCATCCTTTATTAAGCTATGTTCATTGTCAGATCACTGCCCTCACATGGAATTGTCCAATTAGGATCTTTGAACTGAATGAATATTTACTCAATATTTCAAATATTTCCTATATATGAGATAGATTAAGTTATCAGCACTACAATCTTAGCTTTAAAGAACTTAGGTGCTAAATTCTACTTTTGTAATTTTTCCACTGAGAAGGAAAAATTGAAGGACAATTAAAATAGATAGATGATTGTTGTTGTTGTTATGTGTCATCGAGTCGTTTCCGACTCATAGCGACCCTATGCACAACAGCCCTAAACCCTGCTCTATCCTGCTCCAACCGCACCGCCTCTGACACACTCATCCCAATTACCCCAGTCACCGAATCAATCCATCTCATAGAGGGTCTTCTCCTCCTGATCTGTCCCTCCACCCTCCCAAGCATGATGTCCCTCTCCAAGGACCCGTCCCTCCTGGCAACATGTCCAAAGTATGTCAGACCAAGCCCCAGAATCCTTGCCTCCAAGGAGTAGC
>NW_006399764.1:22552423-22580351 GCF_000299155.1 Elephantulus edwardii | reverse complement strand
TTTTTGGATGATCTTCAGTAGAATCTTGCTTGCATGTGAAATAGATGATAGAGATTCTAATTAAATCATGAGCACAGCAGTGTATTATACATTTAACATATTTCTTTTGTTCTAATCTTATGAACATGTTATAAATCCGATATTCTTCCAGGAGTGTGAATCAGAATATTCTTTCCATGAAAGTGGAAAATTCATAAATGCCCTCTTAAAAAAAAATAAAAGCCTTCAGCAACTAGAGACAAAATAACAGGAAAATTAGCACGGAGCACTAGCAGTGATGATGGTATAGTGGGTTAGAGTATCATTATTCACAGTGTAGTATTGACATCTTTCAAGGAAGAAAAATAAAGTACCTCATTTTAATGCAAGTAACATACACTGTATATACAGGTTTTCCCCCATTTAAAACAAACAAACATAAACAACAACAACAAAAAACCTGCAAATCTCCCTCAGTGTTAGTTTCCTATACTCCCAATTACATGTACGTATTATTTATGCAGGGATGTTATACATGAAAATACGGTAAGCGGAAAGAATAATACTTCATTATTTCTGAGAGCAGGATTTAAGCACTCCTTGGGAGATTTGAATGCTCCATTATCTTAGGCCAAGACTGGCATTTCTACGTCTGCCTCTCCACTGGATCATCAACTAATTACATTAATAATCGGATCCCATTTTCCTGTGTCTTTTTAATTTTAACCACAAAGAGATTTGTTCGTGAAGGTCACTTGCTTTCTGGCACTGTTAACATGGACACATTGCTGGCACTTTAGTTAAAATATTTCTCTGAAGCTGAAGGGCTGCCTCCTTATGAATTTTAATCCATGTTTCCTTGTTTCAGGTTTCTGTTTTGTTGGAAACTCTTTAGACTTCAGGCAACCCATTTAACCTTCTTGACCTCATTCGTCACAGAATGAAATCATTAGAATCCACTCATTTCTCAATTTTTGTGGTCCCACATAAATCTTTCTTAGGAGGAGAGGGCCAGATGGAATTTCATGTAGCATCCAGAAACTGAAAGTTTCTAACTAATCTCCTTGTCTTCTATGTATCCTCATCTGATTCAGCCTCCATGCCACTAGCAAGGAGATTATCCACAGAATAAATTCTGTTTGTGTAAGTAATATGAGGAAGTTCCAAAACAGCTGCCCGTCATCTTTAAAGATACACACTCATGAACATTCACATTTCCTCATATTCAGCATCTCATGAAGTTGCTCTGGCTTTCTTCTCAGCCCTACCTACCACATTTAAGAGTCAGCTATGTTAATCCAGGAATACCACTTACTGTTCTCTGTTCAGTCACAATCTCTCCCTTGTTCCTGTAAGAGCCATTTCTTAGAGCTGGGTAATTCATATTCAGGCTAAGTCATTCATAGACAAGGGGGAGAGGGAGAGGAAGAGGAAGAGGGAGAGGGAGAGGGGAGAAGGGGGAGGAAGAAAAAAAGGGAGAAAGACAAGGAAACGGAGAGGAGGAGGGAGAGGGAGAGGGAGAGAGAGAGGGAAAGAGATTGATTTTGAATGGGACAGATAAAGAGCTTTGGGGGCCTAAGATGTATTGTAATTCCTTTGGAAGGCACATGGTTCGAATCCACCAGCAATTCCAAAGGAGATGGATGGGCAGTCTTCTGCCATGTGATTTACTGTCTCTGAAAACCTGCTGCAGGGTCAGCTATGAGTTGATTCTGATTTGACATCACACAATAGGAACCATATAAATAACATATACAATGTGTTATAACTTGTGACTTTCACTAGATTTTTCTTTTTCTCTCAAATTACTTTCTCTAAACTCTTAAGTTGAAAATGAAAAGAAAGATCAATATATACCTCATAGAGCACCATTTATATATATCCTTTCCCAGCAACTGCTCACTTCCACTTCATAGCCCCAGACAGCACAGCTCATTTGTTAACTAGATAATAGCCAGCTAATTTTATGCACAGTTCCTAAATCGTCAGTACACACTTTCTCCTGTCATAGGGTAAGAAAGGCACAAATTCAGAGAATCAATTTTCTAGTCATCCTCTAAAAATACTTTTAAATTGAGCCTCCTTGGGAGGATAATGTAGGTACAACTGAAGAGTAGTCACACAACTTACCTTGCCATATACAAGATCACTTTTTGGAAACAGATATGCTTTTGTGGCTAACATGTAAATGCACTCAGATTGAAAGTAGACCACCATGACAAATTCTTGGCCCAGGGCCTAGAGCTTCTATAAAATGACATGGTCACAATGGATGACTTTTTTTCAATTTAGTTTTATTTTATTATTTTGTGCGTGTGCCGTCAAATCGGATCTGACTGGTACAGGAGCAGATTGCCCCACCTCCTCCAGCAGAGTGCCTGGTGGATTTGAACTGTATATCTCTGGGATTGCAGTGCAGCTTCTTGCCACTAGGCCACCAGAGCTCCCTTATAATGGATGACTTTTAAAGTTAAGAATATGTATTTAGAATAAAAAGTGAAAATATTACAGATGCCTAGGACTAATATTTTTCTAGCTGTATGTTCCCAGTGTACACACATATATGAACAATAAACACGTATGTACAGACAATATAGGTGTTTATATGTATAGATATGATAATATTCTGCCCTGAAAAGTTTAACTTTTCTTTGTAAACTATACTGAGAAAAGTAAAATGCAAAGATTCTAAATTTCTATAAAGTAAACAAGAGAATCAATGGGGGGGTATCACACTGTTCACTATAATGTGTCAAAAAGAGTTCGTGCATAGGTTTTGATGAAAATGGTATTTTAAGGCTGATTTAAGGACAAGGCCATAGGCTAACTGTGGTTAATTAGTCAAAGGCAATGGTCAGAAAAGAAAAAGAAAATGATATGCATTAGATCAAATTGTCCAATAATTGCCTAATTGAAGTAAGTGATGGTTGCGGTGATACGCCAACTTGGCTGTCTCTAATTTCCTGGTTTGGCAGTTGTGATGTGATCATTCTGTTGATGAAGTCTCATGAAATGCAGAATCCTTTATGAGCAGCCAATCATTGGAGTGTGAGTTACGTGGCTTTGAGGTCGGCATTGAGGATAGAACAGAATCCGGTGGAGCGGGCCTGTTTTTCGCTCTATCCTGGCCTTGTGTCTGGCCCCTCACCTTGTTTGTTCCTGCCGTATCTGTTTACCTTGGCTTTGTGAACCTCTGCAGTTACATGCCTCATACCACTGGTTTTGCTTCTTTGAGGAATCCGGGTCAAGACAAAGTGTTAGATGAAGATATATGACTAGATGGCTATGTTGTGGCCGATTAAGACAGTTAACACCACAAATCTAAGCTACTAGGCACTCGGCATCAAATATATGTGCTCAACAAATATTCGTTTCCTTCCTTCCAACTAGCTTGAAACTTTTGAAGTTGAACAAAACCTTAACCAACTTTTATAATTTCTCAAAAACACTATTTCTCTCTCTGTTCAATAGGTGACTCTTTGTTGTCACAGAATTGAGTCTATTTATGGACGCACCATGGATGCAGAGTAGAACTACTCCATAAAGCTCCAAAGATTACAGCCTTTCAAAAATCTCACCACTGTGCCTGTTTGACGAAGTGCTTCTGTTTGGATTCAAACAGCCAACCTCTGACTAGTTGTCTGACTAGTAGTCAAGCCCTTCTCCTACCACTTCTTTCCAAGACATGTGCATATTTGTGGTTTTGTATATGTATCCAAATGAACATGATAGTTTAATCTGTATACATTCAACGGATTTCATAAGACGTATTGTTCTGTAGGCATCCTGAGGCCATTTTTAGAATAAAAATCTATATGGCTCATAGAATGAAAGTTTTTCTAAGAATTCTTAACCTTTGCATACCATTTAACCACGATTTGCATTGCTGGGGTTGCTGTCTCAAAATCAAGATCATTCACAAGGTTTTCAGTTGAAGATGTCATTTTAAAGAGTAAAGTACACTAGATTTATGCTGTAGTATTTTCAATTGCTTCCTATGCATCTGAAATAAGGATGGCAGAAGAACTGATGCCTTTGAATTGTGCTGTTGCCTAACAGTAATGACTATACCATGGAGTGCCAAAACAACCAATAAATCTGTCTTGAAGAAAGTGCAATCAGAGTGCTCCTTAGAGGCAAGGAGGGTGAAACGTTGTCTCACTTTGGGCATATTTTCAAGAGGAACCAATGTCTTTGAAGACATCGTGCTGAGAAAGGTAGACGAAGAGAGGAAGTCCCTCAATCAGATGGACTGGTACAGTGACTGCCGCAGACAGAGACTGTGAGGACAGGGCAGGTAGTGCAAGGTGCACATCTCTTGTTCTTAGGGTCATTATGATGCATCTTCGTCTTTATGGCATCAAACAACAACCTGTGGGGCTCACAAACCATTTACACTCATCACTGAAGGAAGGTGATAGAAGAAAGGCTTGGCAATTTGCTTCTATTAAAACTGTTGTTGAGCTAACTCCTATTCACAGAGCCTGTGTGTAAAACACAAGAACGAATGCCTGATCCTTTGGCATCTTCACAATCTCTTCCAAGCACCATGTCTTTCTCCTTGAATTGGGCCCTCCTGATAATACGCTCCAAGCATATGAGTCAAAGTCTCACCAGACAAGAAAGTTCTACAGAATAGTTCTCTCTGGAATGCTTGGGGCCACCACGAGTTCAAATTAATATTGTAGCAATGGATTATTTTGTTTTTCCTTCAAAACCAAAATGAATCATGTATCATTTTTCTTTGTCTAGTTTAATGTTATTCTTCTGGGGAAAAAAGTTGATAAAACATGTTGACTAACTTAGTTTGGCTTTTGTACAAGAATAATGGAGAGATAAGCTTAAAAGATTATGTACAATAACTCAAATGCATGGAGATAAATGGTCAAGTCAAAATAAAAATTATTATTTCATCTTTACCTTAAATCACTTTACATTAAGTCAGGATGCTGGAAATGCCTTTCATTATTTCAAAATAGGATAAAACACTAATGTCAAAAGTTCTACACTCATTCAAACATAGTTCCTAAAGGTTATTTCTAAAAGTCCAGCAATTTATTTTAGAATCTTTGCACATATTCCATTTTCCAAAGGACATTTCCCCAGTATAGTAGAAGTGCATTCTGTGTACTTCTTTTTTTAAATGAGCTTCTAAAAGTAAGCATATTATACAGTACCCAGAGAAAATGAATTTCCAGTATCTCTCTTGCATGAAATATCTGAGCAACTAATTTGACCTAGAAAAAGTAGAATCTTTCTTTTCTTTTCATTAGACTTCTCTTTTCAACAAAAGCTTTGTTAGCCTACTGAGTCATGACAAGTAATCCTTTATAGGCTAGGGTACACCGTTCTTCCTGATGAGCTAACAAATTAAAATGTAACGATGACACTGGGAATATAGAGGAATAGCCACTGAAGTGGGAATGAATCTCTAATTAAAGCAAGAAGTATGTTTTAATTATATTTTTATCAAACTGATACTCAAAGTTAAATATAGTTTAGAAGAAACCATATTAGAAAGTCCCCAAAGCTATCACCTATCTTCTTTTTTAATCCCTAGCTTCTGTTTTGGGTCCCTCCCTCATTCTCTATCCCCTCAAACTCGAACACATTATACCATCTTGCCAAAAACTTAGGAAGCAATCAAGCAGTTTTTACCATTTTCATCTTAAGCTAAGACAATGGTTAATGGGGTGGTTTCTTTGGTGAGGTGGATTTTCTCCCCTGTGATTTTTCTTCCTTTGGTTCTGCCTCTTTTTCCTCTTTCTTTCTTCAACTCAGTTTGCTCAAGAGTAAAATTAACCACAGTACTTATCAGCTCAATGCATATACAAGGGATACTGAAGGCAACTGACCGAGACTGAAGCCAGAGGTTAGCTGCAAATCCATTAGTACTTTTAAATAGCAAGGGAGAATATTCTTGGTGAGTCTGAGGTAATGTTGAATAATAACTGCAGAAGTCACCAAATAAGACAGTGCAATTTGCATCATAATGTCCATGGACTAAATTAAGAGTGTGAAAGGTTTCCTGTAAGATGACCAAAGCCACTTTTGCTGTTCATATATTTAAAAGTAAAATTTATTCTTTTTCTTTGTCACATAATACATTTTATGTTAAGAATAAGGTTCTAGGCATAGCTCTATATAACAGTAATTGAATACATCCAGAAAACATCTTTGCTAATTCTATATATCACAGATATGTCTATAATTTAAAGAATAAACCAGGGAACTTTTTTGAGCACATGACAATTTAAAAATTAATGGCAGTATTTAAGCTTGTAAGGATCCTGGACTTTAATAATAATCCTGGTGTTAATAATGGACTTCGATGCACAAATTCTATTTCAAGGATTCTATCACCTAGTTCTAAGATCAATTTATTCCTTGCATTGTTCTTGTTTCACAAATTTCTTTCCAAAGCTATGATAAATATTTAAACTGGAATGCAGAAGCAAGATCTATTAAACTATCATGTTGTTGTTGTTATTTAGTGCCTTTGAAACGAGTATGACTCGTAGTGATCCTATGAACAAAAGACCGGAATACTGTTCTATAACTATATTGCTTCTCTAAGTTCGTAGAGTTTCCAGAGGCATGTGGTTTAGGAAGTGGATGCCACTCCTGATTCCAAACCTGTTTTAATCTGGGAGCTCTACCAAACACTGTCCACCATGGGTGACCATTATGACATTTGACACACTAGCAGCACAGTGTTCAGTACCAGAGCAACCCCAAGTTGCCTCAGGAGATCAAACTGACAGACCAGTGCTGTACCACTTAGAAGAATGTTCATTCTAAACACAACCAACCTTTCAATACCCAGGTCTGTGCCCTAGGCCCTGATTGGTTCTAAACAAGAGGCTTCCAGCCAAGAGATCATTATTAGTCAAATTGAAAATCCAGTCAGCTCACACACAGTTGTGAGCAAAATAAAAAACAACCAAAGAGTCCACATTTGACCTTCAACCAAAACAAGAAGAACCCACTATGATGGCACATCTTGTTTTAAGCGTTTTTAATATCTCACTGATTTAGCAGATAACAGTGAGCCATTGAAAGAAATGACAAAATACTGGCTCCCTAGTAAACTCTGCTAAGTTAAAAGCTGAAGAAACTTTCAGTGTCAAGATGTATGGTCCATGTAATTGCCAATGTTTTAAACAAACATATCTATTAATCTTTGCATCAGTATATGAATATGTGTGTATGTGTGCACTTATTTTTCCCCTAATCTTAAATGTTTACCTATTAAATATAATTTAAAAATTCTGGTGGGCTAATGCGGTAAGAACTTGTGCTGCAATACCAAAAACATATGGTTCAAAACCACTAGTTGCTCTGTGGGAGGAGGAGAAGAATGGCCAATCTCCTGCCATGTGATTAACTGGCCCTGAAGAATCACTGGAGGGTTAGCTCTGAGTGGGTTCCAACTTGACAGCACATAACAACAATGGTTAGGAGCTGTATTGCCAAATCACTACGGCCATGCTGTTTGAATCCCCCAGCTGTTCTGCAGGAGAAAGTGGGGCAATCTTCTCCCACGTGGTTTACACTGGAAGGCCAGCTATGAGTTGATTTTGACTGAACAGCACATAACAAAAGCAACAACAACATTGGTACAAGCTTTGGTGTGGGTGTTGTTGTTGTTATGTGCCGTCAAGTCGCTTGCGATTCATAGCGACCCTATGTACAACAGCCCTAAACTTTGCTCTGTCCTGTGCCAGTCGCACTGTCTCTGACACTCCCATCCCGATTATCCCAGTCACTGAATCAATCCACCTCATAGAGGGCCTTCCCCTCCTGCGCTGTCCCTCCACCTTCCCAAGCATGATGTCCCTCTCCAAGGACCTGCCTCTCCTTACAACATGTCCAAAGTATGTTAGACTGAGCCTCAGAATCCTTGCCTCCAAGGAGCCGCCCGGTTTGACCCTTTCCAGGATGAATCTGTTTGTTTTCCTAGCATTCCATGGTATTCTCAATACTCTTCTCCAGCACCACAGCTCAAAGGCATCAATTCTCCTTCTATCCTCCTTGGTCATTGTCCAACGCTCTGATGCATAACAAGTGATTGCAAAGACCAGGGCCTGTATCAAATGCACCTTAGTCTCCAGAGAGACACCATTGCTCTTCAGTACTTTGGAGAAGTCCCTAACAGCAGACTTTCCCATGGCAATACGCCTTTTAATTTCCTGGATACTGATGCCAAGAGTGTTGACTGTGGAGCCAAGAAAACTAAAGCTGTGAACAATCTTAATCTCTTCATCATCCATCCTGATGCTGCCAATTGGCCCAGTGGTGAGATAGGACTTGCTAAATATCTGCTTCCACAACATAATTTAGCTAAAAATGGTTAGAAAATAACTGTCCAAAGATAGTTTGAGTCAGGAAAAATAAAAAGAAAATGTAAAGATCTCGGTGAATAGGAAAAATAGGAGGATTAATTTTTGTTCTGATGCTCAAATGTGTAGCAGATATTATATTGAAATAATACAAAGTTTATTAAATAAAAATTCAAGTAAAGTTGTGGGACATAAAACAAAATCATTATTAAGGACTACAATAATATTTGTTGCAGGCAAGAGTTACAAATTGATGAGAAAATCATTGGTTGACCTAAGTTATTTGCATCTTCCCAAGTGTTTCAAACAAGAAATTATTTGTAACAAATGGAAATAAAGTAAATTTATGGTGTAAAATTGGAAGCAGGAGTGGCATCCACTTCCTAAATAACATGCCTCTGGAACCTCTATGAGCTTTGAGAAATGTTGATAGTTGTAGAGGGGCTTCAGGCCTTTTGTTCATAGGGTCTTTTTGAGTTATGCTTGACTTGAAGGCAATCAACAACATGGTGTAAAACCCAGCACAGACTAATCCATTTAAGTACATCAGTAAGTTTAAGATAAAGTGAAATCATGCATTTTCAGGGAAGATTCTTTGATTCTTGCTAAAAGTGTGTAGCCTCAGTCTCATCAAGCAAAAATATCTGATAAGCACTATACTGCAGAAAGTATTCAACATAACTAAGCAATATTCTTCAAGAGTTCAAGGTCTTGAAAGACAAGGACAACATTAGAAGCTGCCATAGACCAGTAGCAATGAAGGAAACACAGTAAAAGAAATGTTGTTGTTATGTGCCGTCGAGTCGTTTCCGACTCATAGCGACCCTATGCACAACAGCCCTAAACCCTGCTCTATCCTGCGCCAACCGCACCGCCTCTGACACAACCATCCCGATTACCCCAGTCACTGAATCAATCCATCTCATAGAGGGTCTTCCCCTCCTGCGCTGTCCCTCCACCCTCCCAAGCATGATGTCCCTCTCCAAGGACCCGTCCCTCCTGGCAACATGTCCAAAGTATGTCAGACGAAGCCCCAGAATCTTTGCCTCCAAGGAGCAGCTTGGTTTAATCCTTTCTAATATGAATCTGTTTTTCCTGGCAGTCCGTGGTACATTCAGTACCCTTCTCCAGCTCCACAGCTCAAAAGCATCCACTCTCCTTCTGTCCTCCCTAGTCATTGTCCAACTCTCTGATGCATAACAAGCAATTGCAAATACCATGGCCTGTATCAGGCGCACCTTAGTCTCCAGAGAGACACTGTTGCTCCTGAGTACCTTTGAGAGGTCCCTAACAGCAGACTTTCCCATCGCGATATGCTTTTTTATTTCCTGACTGCTGGTACCAAGAGTGTTGACTGTGGAGGCGAGCAAACTGAAGCTGTGAACACTCTCAATCTCTTCGTCATCCATCCTGACGCTGCTAATTGGTCCAGTGGCGAGAATCTTTGTCTTCTTGACATTGAGCCTTAGTACATACTGAAGGCTGCAGTCCTTGACCCTTCGCAGCAAGTGCATGAGGTCCTCCTCAGTTTCAGCAAGCAGGGTTGTGTCATCTGCATAACGGAGATTGTTAATAGATCTTCCACCAATCCTGATGCCACAATTCTCCTCATAGAGCCCAGCCTCTCAGATAATCTGCTCTGCATACAGGTTGAAAAGGTATGGAGACAGGATGCATCCCTGGCGTACACCCTTCCCAATTTTGAACCATGCAGTGTTACCCTGCTCTGTTCTGACTACTGCCTCTTGGTCCAAGTATAGGTTTCTTATTAGCACAATTAAATGTTCTGGGATTCCCATTCTTCTCAGAGTCAGCCACAGTTTGTTATGATCCACACAGTCAAATGCCTTTGCATAATCAATGAAACACAGATAGACATTCTTCTGGTATTCTCTGCTTTCAGCCAAGATCCATCTAACATCAGCAACGATATCCCTAGTACCACGACCCCTTCTAAACCCAACCTGGACTTCCGGCAGTTCTCTGCTGATGTGCTGTTCTAATCGTTTTTGGATGATCTTCAGTAGAATCTTGCTTGCATGTGAAATCAATGACACTGTTCTGTAGTTTCCACACTCAGTTGGGTCACCTTTCTTTGGAATGGGAACAAATATAGATCTCTTCCAGTCAGTTGGCCAAGTGGTTGTTCTCCAGATTTCTTGGCACAACTTGGTGAGCACATCCTGCACATATCTGCAATTGAAGTATTTCAGATAACAGTAAAAGAAATAGACATTTTAAAATAATAAATGCAATCTGGAATTTCTGTTTGGATCATGAACGATAAAGGGGACATCCATGAATAAACTATTATATGGAAGTCACAGCTACCTCACGTAATTCCTATGTGTTCAACCTCCAGATGAAAACCCAAATCTGAATATGAGCTATAAATTGTGTATTGATGTACAATACCTGACTTTTAAGCTGCACCCAAGTTAAATCAACCTGCATTATGCAATATGACACAGCCTTCCTTGCAGAAAGTGAAGAAGACTTGCAGTGTTCACTGAAGATGACCAAACACCAGAGCTTTTAATATATATAACATCTCAACAGCAAGAAAAAAAATTCTCCAAAAGGCACATAATGGTTGAAAAAAGACTGAAGTTGTCAGTTACTTTATTCCACTTGAACCCCTAATCATGTATGACCACTGCAGTCAAGAAATCAAAAGATGTATTGCTTTGGGAATATCTGCTGTCAAGGAACACTTTAATGTGCTAAAGAACAAGGCTTTCAGTTTAAAGACTAAGGTGCACCTGATCCATACCATGCCTCTTTCAATTGCTTCATATGCATCTGAAAGTTACATCATAAATAAGGATGATTAACAGGTGATGCCTTTGAATTGTGGTGATGGTAAAGAACGTTGACTATACCACAGACTTAAGCACTGGAGTAAATGATAATGATCAACTGTAATTAATATTATACAACAAAATGTACAGGAATGATTGAATGAAAAGCAGTTGAAAAAAAAAGGGGGGGTAGAACAAACAGGTCTATCTTGGAAGAAGTTCAAATAGGGTGCTTCTTAGAGGCAAGGATGGTGAAACGCAGTCACAAATACTTCAGGCGTGTTGTCAGGAGTGGTCTTTCCTTGGGAAAAGCCTACCACGCGAGGAAAGGTAGATGGTCAATTCAAGAGAGGATGACCCTCCACGAAATGGATTGACACAGTGACGGCAGTAACGGGCTTGTACACGACAGAAATTGTGAGGATGGCGCAGGATAGAACAAGGCTCGGATCTGATGTTCATAAGGTCGCTATGAATTGTAATGGACTCAACAGCACCTGTTGTTACTATTGTTATGTGCCATCGAGTCACGTGCAACTCATAGTGACCCTATCTACAAACAGCCCTATACCCTGCTCTGTTCTGTGCCAATCTTATTATCTCCTACACACTTAGCCTATTTCCCCTGTCACTGAATCAATCCACCTCATAGTGGGTCTTCCTCTCCTGCATGGTCCCTCCACCGTCCCAAGCATGATGTCCCTCTCTAAGATGGGTCCCTCCTTGCAACATGTCCAAAGTATGTCACACCAAGCTTCAGAGTAGTAGCCTGATATTAGCTTCTCCACAAACCTGTTTGTTCTCCCAGCAGACTATGGTATACTCAATACTCTTCTTCAGTACCACAGCTCAAAGGAACCTCACAATAACAAATTGGTCTATGCTTTGGTGACTTTCATGTATTGTTAATAAATGACTGAAGATAATAAAAATAATTTATGTATAAATATAAAGATCTAGGAGGTATTCATTTTACCCAAATAAAAAACCACTATCAAAGTTGTCCAAATGCAATCAAATTAAATATTTAGCTTTGTAAGTTGTTTTCACCGCATATATTACATTCTGTCCTAACACACAAATTTCTTACGTAAAAAAGAGTTAAACATGTTGTTAAAAAATTAAAGAAGTTTGAAAAAATTAATATAGTTATAAGGGACTTAGGTTGCCTAACAAGATAAAAGATTGGCCCAGACAGAGTAAAGTTTAGGGCTGCTGTGCATTGGGTCACTATGAGTTGTGGGCAACTCGATGGCACAAAACAACAACAACAAGAAAATGGGTAAGTGAGAAAAAGAAATCAGAATAATGTTACAAAAGGTTAAAGAACTGGGAAAGATTAAAGATCTAAAGGAAGTGAAAGCAAGTAAGCAAAGTTTGACACTAAGCCTTACAGATCATCTTCTATATTTAACACCAATGTTTAAATGAGTATAAATAAATAATAAAATTACAATATCCTTCAAAATATTTCCTTCCTAGTCATTACTTGTTCCTTCTTTTATAATTATCTGAATACATAATACTGTACTGGGTCATTTTTAACATCAAAAGACATCACAGAAATGAAACAATAGTTATTAAAATGTTTCAATAAAACATGGAATCAGATTTTATTTTCATCATAAAACACATTTATAAAGCAGAAACAAACTTTTTGTTAAAAAAGATGACAATGATAAGATAGGCTTCAAGTGGTTTGTCAAATTTTATTGAAGTATTATGTTGTTCTTCTGGGGCTGATGATATAAAATAATGAATGAAGAGTCCAAACAACGATTTGATTGTGTGTGTGTGTGTGTGTGTGTGTGTGTGTGTGTGTGTGTTGCATTGTTGCTAAGTGTCATGGACTCAGTTTCATCTGAGCTGCCCCATGGGATAGAGTGGTAGACCTTCCCCTTAAAGCTTCCTTGAAAATCTTCATGGGAGTAAATAAACGGCCAGCCTTACCTACTGTAGGGCCACAGGCTCAGCTCATGGCTCCAGCGTTTTGAATAACACTTGAGTGTTCAGCTGTTTTGCCACCAGGACTGTGCACAGACTACCTGTCACTTTGTCTCTATCTCTTTCATATACCCATTCTACACAGGCATTGGATGTATGAACACTTCAAGAACCAGGTCCTATATGAAAAGAAGACAATTCTGACACAATCTGTGAAGAAATTTCAATAGTATATATCCATTTCCTGAGGGTCTCGAGGACTTTTGGTAAAACATTTAAGGAGCTTGGTTGCTAGCCAAAATGTTTTCATCCATTCTCAGGAGAAGGGATAGCTGTCTTATTGCATATGTATTAAACAGAGCTGTCTTATTGCATATGTGTTAAACAGAAGCAGCACTAGTCTGTCCTGTAGTATTCGAATTGGCTTTGTTGTGTTGAGTAATACATTCAGTCCATATTTACCAAGCCTGGAAAGGACAATGGAGCTTATAAATGAAATTGAGTGGATGTTAAGTAGACACAAATAATGGAATGTTCCCAAATAATCCATCCTGTACTCTTCTAGTCTCAAGGCTAAGAACCTCCACAGGGAGGGGGTTAAACTCATTTAATCTGTAGATTAATTTTTTTTTTTAAGTTGGACTTTGTTGTTGTTATGTGCTGTTGAGTCGCTTGTGACTCATAGCGACCCTATGTACACAGCCCTATTCCGCTCTGTCCTGTGCCAATCTTATTGTCTCTGACACACCTATCCGCATTACCCCAGTCACTAAATCAATCCAGCTCATTGAGGGTCTTTCTCTCCTACACTGCCCCTTCACCCTCCCAAACATGATGTCCTTCTCCAAGGACTGGTCCCTCTTTGCAACACGCACAAAGTATGTCAGACGAAACTTTAGAATCCTTGCTTCCAAGGAGCAGCCTGGTTTCACCCTCTCTAGGACAAAAGTTTGTTTTCCTAGCAGTCCATGGAATATTCAATATTCTTCTCCAGCACCACAGATCAAAGGCACCAATTCTCTTTCTATCACCCCTAGTCACTGTCCAGCTCTCTGACACATAGCATGCAATTGCAAAGACTATGACGTGGATTAGGCACACCTTAGTCTCCAGGCTGACATCACTGCTCTTCAGTACTCTGGAGAGGTCCCTAACAGCTGACTTTTCCAATGCAATTTGTCTCTTGATTTCCTGGCTGCTGGTACCAAGAGTGATGATTGTAGAGTCAAACAAATTAAAACTGTTAACAATCTCAATCTCTTCACCATCCATAATAATGCTGCCATTTAGCCCCGTGGAGAGAATCTTGCTTTTACCAAAACCAAAAAATGTGGTGATCATATTTAAAAATGAATAAACCTTTCTGGCTACTGGAGCATATCTTGTACAATCTCTACAGGAGTTTTATGTTTACCTGTAGATATAGAGGGGGAACATTAAACTGATGTTTTATCTGTATTAGTGGAATGTCTACAAGAATAGAAATAATTTTACAAACCCATGGTATCGAAGACATGATGAGTATTTTGATATCCATGATACACGGTATTGAAGATACCATGAGCAGAAACTGAGGAGGACCCGAAGCATTTGTTGCAGAAGGTCTAGGACTGTAGTCTTCAATACAGATTAAAACCTAACATCAAGAAGACAAGGACTTTCACCACTGGCCCAATTGACAGCACCATGATGGACGGAGAAGAGATTGAGGTTGTTAACAATTACCACTTGCTTGACCCCACAATCAACACTCTTGGTAACAAGAAGCAGATCAAAAGATGAATTGCACTGGGAAAATCTGCTGTCACGGACCTTTCCATAGTACTGAGAAGCAACTACGTCAGTCTAGAGACTAAGGTGCATCTGATCCAGGTTATGGCCTTTGCAATTACTTGCTATGCATTAGAGAGTTGGACTATGATGAAGGATGACAGAATAATTGATGCCTCTGAGTTGTGATGCTGGAGAAGTGTACTTAACATACCATGGACTGCCAGGAGAACAAATAGGTCTGTCTTGGAGAGGGTGAAATAAAGTTTCTTCTAGGAGCAAGATTTTGAAGCCTTATCTCATATACTTTGGGCAGGAGGGACCAGAAGAATATCATACTTAGAAGGGTGGAGGGACAGTGTAGGAAAGAAAGACCCCAGATGAGATGGATTGACACCATAACTTGGGCAGTGGGATTAGGTATGTTGGAGTCAGTGACACTGACTCAGGATAGGGCAGGCTTCAAAGATATTGTACATACGGTCACTATGAGTCGCAGGTGACCTGAACGGCACATAACAACAACAATGGTATTGAAGGTGATCTTGACAGACCAGTGCCACTTTCTGACTTGTTCCCAATTTTATTTTTGTATGGAAGAAGGAATAATTAACTGGCTTGGAATGCTGGACATATGAATCACTAGTGTTCTGTTTTAGCTTATATGGATCTTAGTAGCTTGATTTTAAGATCTATTTTTAGGCTTACTGTATTGGGCAATACAAGAAATGAGATGGTAAACCTTTTTATAAAATGTGTACTATCATTATTATGTCATTAGTTTTCCAGAGACTGGGAAACACCTCTCCCTGGAGTCCTAATACCATCATCCACCCACCATTTCAAGAAGCTATTTTGCTATCCTGCATTGTTTTCTCTCCTCTAAAATACCAGAAAGTATAGCTGAAACTTTGCTGCCCACTGCAGGAGGAAGGAGGGAGGCATTATTTCTCTCAGGTTTTTTGCTGGCTTTCTCTCCAGTGTTTTGTTGATTATTCTATAATTCATTATTTGAAGATCTCATTTATAATTAGTTTAATCTTGTGAACTTGAAATTTGGTTAATATGTGTGTAAGTGTAATTTTTTGTTATTTATATGACCCTAAAACAACACTATGAAAAATACCAAAGGTTTTAATAATGCACATTAGCAATTACTTCTGTGTTGATAATGATGGCTGAACTGATAATTGCACCAAATTTTTGACCTTGGCAGATTTGTGAAGAATTCTGTATTTTCCAGGAAAGTTGGCACAGCCGAGAGCAGGTTTTACCTGGGGTTGCTATAAGTCGCAAGCAACTTGATGGCATATAACAACAAACCACAACAATTCAGTCTATTTTTATACTACCTTAGCTGCATCTGTTAGAAACATACAGTATGTTTTAGTGTTTGATTAGAACAATGCCAAGTCTTATAGTAAAGAATACATTCATTTTGAACAAATAAAGAAATGACTGCATAAATGTATTATTCTTTTGTTGTTGTTGTTAGTCCCCATGCACTCAATTTCTATTCTTTGAAGTTGACCCTATTCACAACAAATTCAAACCCTGTCCTATCCTCTGAAGTCTATATGATCTCAACCCTGAAGAGTCTTCCTCCTTTCACTAAGCGCCTAGTTTTACACTAAAACATGTGAAAATCCCAACTGTATTTTCACACTAATACATGAGAAAGCCTTAACTAGTTTGATAACAAACATGGTAATTAGATCGATTTAAGCATAAGCTAATCTTTCTTTAGAAAAACACTGAGGATTTAGTATAGGCAAATATAGATACATGGTAAAATTAGAAAATGTTTTCTTGACCTGTCATTTCATAATTTTGAGTGTAACTATCGATATTGCAGGTGTTAACTGAGGCTTGTGAGTGAATTTGTTGTTACTGTTTCTTATACGGAAATCTCTCTCTTGATTTTTTATAATAAAATTATCCCTGTAAAAGACCAAATAAAAAGTAAACTGGTATTCTTTGGAAACCATGTATGCATTTGGTCTAGAAAAGATTTATAACACTATAGAGTCACAGGTTGTCTCTTTTTTCCTTTTTTTTAGCTGAAATGGACTTGAAAGATGAGAAATTAAGGGGTTTGTTTTGAAGCTGTGCAATTACAATAATGACCTTTAATTCTTTTCTAATGGCCTAGACGGAATTAATTGGCTATTTCAATATCCGAGCTCATCTTGTTTGGAATGTTAAAAGAGTCTCTTCTTGTCTATAATGGGCTCTATCAAGCTTATTGAGACTGTTCTGAATGCACCTTTTTAGAGCTTTGACATTCTCCCTCCACCACCTTCTTTCATCTTTCTTCTGTATTATTTGCCGGGAAGGAGAACTCATTTTGTTTCTTTGTAATTCTGCTTTGGTCTTGCTAGCATTTAGATCTTCCTAACAGCCTTTTCTTTTAATTACGTTTCCTATACTGAGCAAATTTTATGATTGGAAAGCGGATACTATTTACAAAAATTTAGAAACTGTTTTAGCTTAATAGATGTTACAAGCAATCATATTTGCAAATAGTTGCCATGCTGCCATCTTCTGGCTATCTGGGAAGATTTTTTTTTTCCTAATGTACATGCACATATAAACAGGAGTACGTTTTGAAGTATTGGGAGCTATTGAAAATCAAATCTATTAAGACATGGATAATCACTTGACTTCTTAAAAGTCACTGCATCCAGACTTTGGTACCTTAAAGCAAAGAGAAGAATATTATCTCGTTTACTAACTTTGGAGCCTAATGAGAAGGTTTCCCAAGGAACATTTCCTACCTATCACATTGCTTTTTACTTCATTTTCATCACACATTTTCAGTGTAACCCCACTACTTTCCTAATCAATGTGGAATTTTTCT
This sequence comes from Elephantulus edwardii, assembly GCF_000299155.1. Classification (NCBI taxonomy): domain Eukaryota; kingdom Metazoa; phylum Chordata; class Mammalia; order Macroscelidea; family Macroscelididae; genus Elephantulus; species Elephantulus edwardii. The sequence goes on along the minus strand of NW_006399764.1, from coordinate 22,562,655 downwards.
CAGATTCGGAATTCCTGTTCTTTTTTCTTAGTACACTATCTAATTGTGTGATAGTGAATTATTTTGCCAGTTTTAGTGTCTTAAAATTCAAGCCATTTTGGAAGGAAAAAAAAAAGGAAGATAAAATTAATACCTGTTACGACAAACATCCTATATAATCACTGCCCTTGAATCCCTTCTGACTTCTGCTCACCCTCCCTTGGAGTTCTGAGGCTGTAAATCATTAGGAGAGGAAATTGCTCATGTTTCTCCAGCAAAGCAGATAGTGGATTTAAACCAATGGCCTTTAGGTTAGAAGTGCAACATGTGATATGCTATGCTATCAGCCTGACTTAAATTTGATTCAAACTCTTCTAAGCACCTGTAAGACATATGATAGTAGAACGAAATAAGGGTCCAACAAATATGTAAGAGGCAACTAAGATATACAGTGCTTCTTCTTTGAAGTAGCTTAAACTGATGATTCTCAGTGGTCTCTCTGAAAATTTCCACTCACTCCACTGGCATCCTCATACCAAGAGCCCTTGAGACAGAGAGAGTCATTTTGATTGCTTCATATTCAAACAGGGAACTAAAGTGGCATCAAATCATATATTTCTTTCAGATGACTAAGTGAGAGTATAAATCATAATAGCTCATTGAAATCAGAATGCAAATGGCCCCCGTAAATATTTAGCAACAGAGGATTTTCCTAAACTATTTATTAAGTGCAATCCAAAACCTAAAGCAACTGAGACAGGTGCTAATTTCATTCCTGTTATTAGTAATTAGTGGTGAAATTTAATGGTGTTTGTAAGTAGCACTGAAGCATTTGCCATATTAAATGGGTTTTAAACATAAGAGGACATTAAAAATTAGTTTTAAATGTGATAGACTTAGGCAAACAGGTATTTTGAATAATCACCACTTCTGAGAGCACACACCAGGTTTAAACGGAAAAACTGGCCCATTGAGGGTGGACACAGGGATGATCTTAATAACTCACTGCTGGATGGGAATAGAACCTGCGTCTGTGCATGTACAAGTGTGTGTGTATATAAATTATATATATATATATATATATATATATATATATATATATATATATATATACACACACACACACACACACAGATTTTTATTTAAAAAAAAACAACAAGGTTCCAAATTACCTGCCATGACAAAATGCTTTCATACTCTGTGCTCATACAAAAGAGGGCCCTTGTGGTCGTGACTAGGAGTTTTGTTGCCAACACCAAAGGCAGGCAGTTCAACTCCCCCAACTGCTCTGAGAAACAGGGGCAGTCTCCTCCCATGTGATTTACAGCCTCTGAAGCTGGAGGGTCAGCTCTGAGTCAGTTCCTCCACACCACATAACTCTCAGTCATAAAAATGTTGGTATCTCAAGTCAATAGACAGGTCCCTCACATGCAATGGGGATGATACCAGGAGACTCCAGCCCTTGGAAGAAGATGTCATGTTTGGGGAAAAAACATCATGGTTGGAAAAAACAGAGGGGTAACAAAAGAGAAGGGACCTTCAATGGGATCAACCAACATTGTGACAGCCACAATAGGCTTGAACAAGGCAGCGATGTCAAGAGATTTAACAGGATGCAGCTAGGCTTTCTAGTTTTTATTCATAGGACCACTAGAAATCATAGTTGGCTTGGTGGCACCAATAATAATATAATCATTTAATGACTACCATTATCATAGAGAAGTAGGATGATGACAGTGCCATGTCCATTATAGAACATGTTACATGATGTATTTTATTCAATGATTTTGCTTGCTAGTTTCTTTGTTATTGTGAGGAGAGGATCCTTATGATAAGGGTTTATTATTCAAAATGGCTTCCTTAGCCATTGACTTCGACTTTGTCATGTGGATGGGTGAAAATATGCAACCATGGGGTGTTAGTCTATCTACAAGGGGACTGGCTAATCCCATCACTAAACTGAGCAGATTCAGGGGAAGAGTTTGTGAATCTCACCACAAGCAAAGAAGAAGGAGGTATGCAGTGTGTGGCCTTTGGGGCCAGAGATTCTTGCACCAACTAGAACTACAGCAGCAATGTTGTTGTTGTTGTTGTTTAATGCTGTCGAGTCGTAGACGACTCATAGCGACCCTATGAACTAACAGCCTGAGCACTGTTCATATATAGAGTTTCCAGAGGCAAGCCATTTTGGAAGTGGATGCTGCTCCTGCTTCCAGACAGCAGCAATAGCCATGGAAAAGCAGAGAACTAGAGACTTGATGTGAAACAGTGCTGACTTTGGGACTGCTATCCCATGGAACCAGAGCTAAGAACCTTTGCCTAACTTTGTTAGAAGACTAGGGGGTTGGGGGATACTTAATTAGCAGGACTGAGAGCTTTGTAACACTGGCCTAAAGCTGTGAGGCTCAAGGCTGAGATCCCTGTGAGTATGTCAGAAGGTGTCCACACTGAGTAACTGTATCTTGTTGCCAACTTGACTTATAGCTTTTTTTACTTCCTCAGTATGGTTCTGTGTGGTCTGGGAGCTATCACAGTGGATTTTGGACCTAGAAAAGCAATAAGATTAGTTATGGGGTGAATACAAAGAGGTGCAAGATGGTGAGGGAAATGTCTGACCTCATGGGGTTTGGGTTTGTGTTCATATTGTGGAGAGAGACAGTTTCCCTTTGTGAAGCGGGCAGAGGCTGGTCCCAAATACCACATTTGCTCTTTTTACAGTCATTCTTAACCATGTTCATTGTAAACTGAGTCAAAACCATAAATTGTAATGTTAGCAACCAATCAGTTCAACTAAATGCATTATAGTATGTTGTTGTTGTTTTTAAGTGCTGTAGAGTCATAGATGACTCATAGCAAGTCTATGAATGAAGGTCTTCAATACAAAACTTTCATCTTTTCTCCAGGTTCATAGAGTTTATGAAGGCAAGTATTTTTTTGGAAGTAGATGACACTCCTGCTTCCAAGCCTGTTTTATTTAGGAGATCCACAAACACCAAAAGCCTTTTTAAAGAGGCCAAACCCACTCAGCTCACACCCTCTTGCAAGCAGTAGCCACACCCTAGTCTCAACCTCAAACAAGAAAACACACCTTAGCAGAATCCAGCCCTTCCACTCATCTTCTCAGAATGGAAATACATATACACTGTAAATATAAACACCCGTAGGAAGGTGGGTTTTGGGCAGTACTGCCCACTTCCTTGAATCATAAAGACCCAAAGCACAACACTAACCCTGTCTGATCCTGTCCGTCCCCACAATCTGCTCCGCTCAAGCCCCTTGTCGCGGTGACTGTGCTCATACCTCTGGCGGAAAGGCTTCCTCTTTTTTGCTGACTCTCTCCTTTTCCAAGCTTGGTGTCCTTTTTCAGGAAATGGCCCTTCATGATAACATGCTCAAAGAATGTGAGATGAAGTGTCACCATCCTTACTTATTGCTTACTTAGAAATGAAAGCACTTAGGTGATATAAAATAATGAAAAGGGACATTATGAAACACTGGGACATAATCTATAACACTTATGGGTCTTACATTCTATGTCAGAGACTACGCTGTAAAAGCAAACAAGCAAAGACATGGGGCAGCACACTTCCTTCCCCCAGGCTCTTCAGAATTACTCCAGGAATGGAGGCAGATGAAAATCTAACCATTAAAGCAGCAGAAGGGAAATGCTGCTCTGTCAGCTCCAACTCTGAGGGATGCCATGGACGTCACACAGAACTGGGATTCATCCGGCTGTCAGTGGCTCATTTGGGGGAAGTAGATTGTCAGACGTGTCTTCTGAGGCAGCTCTGGGCAGACTCAAACCTCCAACCTTTTCTTTTTTTTTTTTTATTATTTTTGTGTGCGTGTACTGTCAAATCAGATCTGACTGGTACAGGAGGAGATTGCCCCTCCTTCCCCAGCAGAGCATCTGGTGGATTCGAACCATGCACCTCTGGGATTGTAGTTGCAGCTTCTTGCCACTAGGCCACCAGAGCTCCCCCAACCTTTTCAATCAAACGCAAACTCTTTACTGTCAAGGCAGAACCAATCCACAGTTCACCCTTCTGTCAATTTTCAGAGTTGCACAGCAAATCCAGGGGCAAGTAGTTAAAATTCACCAGCTGCTCCATGGGTGAAAGACAGGTAATTTCCTTCCAGATGACTTGTCATACATGAGGAATTGGCCCATATTTCTTCCATGGAGGAGCTAGAGGATTCAAACAGCCTAGTTTGGGATTAGCCATGAAACTGCTTACTCACTAGCTAACTATAGTTCCAATCTTTTGGTTAACAGAATATGTGCACTATCTAAAAGCCCAAAAAAGTACAAACTAAACAACTATTAATAAATTATTTATTGACTAGGGAAAAATATCACTAAGAAGGGTGCATAAGCCAGACCTTAAAAGGGTGTGTGTGTCCGTGAGTGTGTGTAGTATATATAAATCTATCTATCTCCACATATAAGACGAGGTATTTGAAGGAGGAGGATGCCACTGTTAAAAGTATGGGGGTTGAAAAGATGATGTATTGAGAGGTAGGAACGTCAGGATGGTGAGCTTATTACTATTTCAAGCCCAGAAAGTCTATGTGAATAGTAGAAAAAGGATTTTGAAAAGCAAAGCTAATTATACTACAAGGAAAACAAAACTATTTAAACGGGACTTTGCTTTGATAATCCATGGCCCTCAGGTCTTGTTTTTCATGGCTTTTGTTCAAACATTCTTTTAGGTCATATAGCCCTGGTGTGTCCACTTGCCATACAGTGGTAACTTGTGGTCACTGTGAAGCTGAACATTGTGACACTGATGTATCAAATGTGTTAATGGTTACCCATGGTGGACAGTGTTGGGTGGAGCTCCCCGGTTAAAACAAGATTGGAAGCAGGAATGGCATCCACTTCCATCATAGCTTGCCTCTAGAAACCCCATGAACCTGGAGAAAGGAGGAAAGACACAGAGGTATTGAGGACTTTCTTTCAGAGGGTTGCTATGAGTCACCTAGGATTCCACGACACTTAACAACAACAACAATAACAACATGCTTTGATAATTAAAACAATAATTTTCATTGTGTATTTACATGACAGGTGTCAGATTCGTAACAAAATAGCCTTAAAAAGTACTATCTTCTTTATTTTACAGTAAATAAAACCAAGACTAGTTAAATATATATATAAATATTTTTTTAATAGAATCAAATAGTATGTGACTCATGTGTAAGCTGGGGGTTTTTTTTAGATGTCATGCTCGGAACAACTCTGCTAAACTGTGAACCTGATCAAACAGGTGTTTGAAAAGATAACATAACTGGCAGTTCTGAATGGGGGGAGGGGGATGGAGGGTAGGAAGGAAACAGCTAGGAAGAGACCATGGTAATATAAAACAGAAATAGGACAAGTTTAAATGAACAGAGAGAGCACAGGGGAACAGGTGGCAGAATTCTATTTTTCTCATGTGAGAGATGATGTTTCACTCATGCACCTAACCAACGTCCTTGTGACAGCTCCTGTGCTGCTGTATATCCGAAAAGGTTTCAGCAGAACTTGCAAACTAAGATGGACTAAGAAGAAAATTCTTTTTATCTACTAGAGAAATCTAGCAAGTGAAAACTCTTAAGGATCAGAAATTCCCAATTCACAACAATTCTGTGGATGGAACAGGACTGAGAAGCATCATTTGCTTGTACACGGAGTTGCAAAAAGTCAGGGGCTGACTCCACGGCAGTGAATAATAAACGAGCAAAGCGAATGGCAACAGGAGAGACGACTTTATGTTGAAGCCAAGAAGCTAGAGCTCATATGTCTTTTGCTGCCATATGAGCTCTATCCCTCTGAAAAATAAGATCATATATTTACTCTAAATGGCAAAGAGTGCTGACTCTTCTGCTCCCTTCAAACAACCTTGACCTGGGGTGTCGGGGAGGCAATGTGTATTTGCTAATTCATCTAACGAGACACCAAGTCGGGAAGTTTTCGATTTGGAAGTAGAGGGCTCTCTTTATACCTTTTGCAATAATTTCCTTGCATAAGTAAGTCATGGTCAATCATCCAATGACAGGGAAATTGTCGGAATGCCACAATTTACACCAATGGCAACAACAGTCAAGAATTCAAAACATGTTGCAATGGGAAATCTGGTATCAAAGACTTCTTTACAATGCTAACGACCAATAATGTCAAGACAAAGTGTGCCTGACTCAAACCATAACATTTTTCACTTGTTTCACATGCATGTAAAAATTGGACAATAAATAAGAAAGAAAAAAAGAATTAATGCCTTTCAATTATGTTCATAAAGAATACCGAATATAACTTGTGCTGCTAAAAGAATTAACATATTTCTTTTCTTGGAGGAAGTAAAATCAGGATGCTCCTTAGAGTTACGGATGGTGAAATTTTGTATCACTCCCTTTGTAAAAACACCCATCATTCCTGGAAAAATAGAAGGTTAATGAAAGAGGGGAAGAGTCATAAGATATTGACACAGAGGTTGCAACAATGTAATTTGCCATGGAAGATGAGGGGGACTGGATGCAGTTATTGGAAGCCCAGCTCGCATGTGAGTGGCCTTCAGGGTTACTGAGAGTTCAGCCTGCAAACAGGTAACTTTCAGGTTTAATAATTAAAGAGAAACCTTCGTCCTCTGTCCTGCAAATGGGCTGGGAACTTGGAAGTCTCTCTTCCTGTAAATCATATATCTTAAGTCATTTCAGTCTCCTGACTCCTTTCGTGTAAAAAGCAACATCTATCATAAGAAACAAATTTGTATCCTCCCTTGCTCGATTGTTTCTGTACTTACCTTTTATGATTCTATGAAAACTGAGATACGAGATCACTGTTTATTATCATTCTATGGAAACCCTAAAAAATGAGGTCATTGCTTAGACCCCTATAAAATTCCAATAAATGCAGACCCACGGGGCTGCCACTTCTTGTCCTGTCTGTGTGAGGGTGATTTTCTTTCCGGCAGTCCTGTCTTGTCTTCTGTGTGCGTTTGTCTTCTCCCAGGAAAAAGGGTTGTGGTTTGTAACAGAAGAGAAGATGAAAATGACACAGGACAGGTGAAGGTTCAGATCTTTTGCTCATGGTATGGTCATGAGTCGTAGTTGACACCACAGCACATGATGACAGCAACAAATACTGCCCAGGTGCTAGTCATATCTGAACCCTGGGAACAAAATCTTAATTGCCACATGAAGTACCTATACTACTCAGTACAAGAAGTATTTGTATAGTAGATATAAACAAAGTTGAACTGTAAGGAGCCAGAAATCCATCAGAGGAAATTGGAGAACACTCTGTTATTGTTGTTGTTGTTGTTATGGGCCGTCAAGTCGTTTGCGACTCACAGCAACCCTATGTACAACAGCCCTAAACCGTGCTCTATCCTGTGCCAATCTCATTACCTCTGACACACCATCCTGATTACCCCAGTCACTGAATCAATCCACCTCATAGAGGGTCTTCCCCTCCTGCGCTGTCCCTCTACCCAGCATGATGTCCCTCTCCAAAGACTTGTCTCTCCTTGCAACATGTCCAATGTATGTCAGATGAAGCCCCAGAATCCTTGCCTCCAAGGAGTAGCCTGGTTTAACCCTCTCTAGGATGAATCTGTTTGTTTTCTTGGCAGTCCATGGTACATTCAATACTCTTCTCCAGCACCACAGCTCAAAGGCGTCAATTCTCCTTCTATCCTCCCTAGTCATTGTCCAACTCTCTGATGCATAACAAATGATTGCAAAGACCATGGCCTGTATCAGGCGCACCTTAGTCTCCAGAGAGACATCGTTGCTCTTGAGTATTTTAGAGAGGTCCCTAACCGCAGACTTTCCCATTGCAATACAGTTTTTGATTTCCTGGCTACTGGCGCCAAGAGTGTTGACCGTGAAGCCGAGCAAACCAACACTTTACAATTAAATAATAAGCAGAGGATTTTGTTCATAGTCACACTTTGTCAAAAACCATAGTCAGAAAGATGAATACTGACCATCAGGTAATAGAGAATACATTATTTTAGAGGTGCCATTTCCCCTGTCACTTTTGTTCTTAATAACACTCAAGTAAAGGAGATCTGATCCTTGTCGGTGTTGGAAGGCTCACTCTAGCAGTACTTCAAACAGCAAACCGGTGTATATGTGAAGGGTCTTATTTTATGTGGTCCTTTGTATCAGATCATGTCTTAGATCATGTTTGCTGCATCGTGTCCTGACTAAACAAGTGACATTTCCACTGACACAGCAAAATCATCATACTAGGGAAAATACAACTAGCTTTCTATTTCCTTTATAGAAGATGATATTCTGGGATTGTTGTCCCGTGAAGAGGCAATCAATGAATATGCAACAAAAAAAAAAAAGAAGAAGAAGAAGAAAGAAAAACATATGAAATTGTTTCAAGAAAAAAGGTAGAAGTATAAAAGTATTTTCTGGGTTTTGACCTATGTGCTCTATTTGTCAAGAATTTTAAAATATTCAATTTCTTAAGATTTTCCCTCTCTCTGTAACAAAATAATAACTTTATAAATCATTTATATGAGATCAAAAGATGAAAATGTATTTCAAAACCAAGATGAGAAAGTAAGAGCTCAAGGAAATTAGAGTACTGGGAATAAAACAATCAGAATGAAATTAATGAGAACAATGAGAGATTGTGAAAAATGTAATCCATAGCATTTAAGACTTGTGTAGAAATTGTAAGATGAAACTTAACTTGCTACATAATTCTCATCTTAAACACAATAAACTATGTGAAAGCAACAACAAAAAACAAAGAAATTGGGACATCTAAGAAACTTTGTGAAGCCTGATTTGCTAATCCTCAGGAATCCACTAGTGTAGAGAGTCCAAATAAATGTCAATGCACTCAGTGTGAGGTGTGGTTAGAATACTGAAAAGATTTTAGGTTTACATAGAAGACAGGCCAATTTTAGATATATTATGTCTAAGAGATCAATGAAACATCTGGGCAGAAAATTCCAGGAGCAAGTTGATTTGACAGTTTTGACACCCATGAGTGGATTGAAAAAGTCATAAAGATTTGAGAAGAATAAGCATGTATTAGTTCAAGTTTCCTGAAAGGCGAGACAGTTAGAAGAGATCAATAGAGTAGATGGAATCTGAAGAGAGCCAGATATGAGGATCAGAACAAAAATCAGAACATTATTCAAGGCAAGAAGAGTGAGAAACATTTAAAGTAGAAAACAGCACAAATGGAGACAGTTGAATTTGGAAACTAGGGCAGAAAAGATTTCATGAAATCCCCTATTCAAGTTTTGGGAGTAACAAAGATAGTACAGGTTAATTAAAGGCTGCTGGTTAAGTGTTTGAAAAGGTTCAATGTATCAATCAATTAATGGGGAGAGTAGCTTGAATATAAATAAACAGTAAATGTAAAATCGCACCAGCAGTATATGAGGGTTCCTACCTCTCCGTGTCTCCTCCCACATTTATTGCTTGCTGCCCTGCTAAACTTTGCCACCACTACTCGGGAGGTTTTGATTTGCATCTCTCTTATTGCCAAAAACTCTATATGACCCAGCTATTCTGCTACTAGGAATATACTATAAGGAAATTAGAACTGAGACACAGACAGACATCTGTTTACACTAATGTTTATAGCTGCATTACTCACTATCACAAGATCATGAAAACATCCCAAATGTCCAACTACAAACGAATGAACTGAGAAATTGTGGTACACTCACACAATGGGATACTATGCAGTACTCAGGAGAATTGATTTAAAAAAATACTACATAACTTGCAAGAGCCTGAAGAGTATTACGCTGAGTGAACTAACTCACCCTCACAAGGATAAATATCATTATTTGTCCATAAGACAAATACCATAAGATCGTTATTGTAAAATAAGAAGGGTAGCTGGAACCCTTATTCACTGTTGGTGGGAGTGTAAAGTGGTGCAACTACTGTGGAAGGCTGTGTGGTGCTTTCTCAAAAAGTTGCAAATAGAAATACCATTTGACCCAGCAATTCCACTACTGGGAATATACCCCATAGAGACCGTAACTGCCAACCAAGCAGATATATGCACACTCATGTTTATCACGGCTTTGTTCACAATAGCAAGGAATTGGAAACAACCTAAGTGCCCATCAACAAATGAATGGATAGAGAAGCGGTGGTCTATTCTCACAATGAAATACTTCGCTGTATTGAAAAACAAGGAACTCATGCAATATTATTCAAAATGGGTGACCCTGGAGGACATTATGCTGAGTGAAATATCTCAGTCACAAAGGGACAAATACTGC
>NW_006399764.1:22531077-22551798 GCF_000299155.1 Elephantulus edwardii | reverse complement strand
TTTAAGAAATATTATTGTCATGACAGGAGTCCAGAATGAAGGCTGCATAGTGGAGTGGACTTGAGGGGAGGGATTGTATAACAATGAAAGAATTTTTATTTTACTTTTCAAAAAGAAGAGTGAATTGGGGGAGGGGGAGGGAGAAAGGTGCAACAATGAATGAATGGAAATCCAAAGTCTCTGTAAACTTTAAAATCAATTAAAAAAATGCTTAGAAAAAGAAAAATATTTCTAAAGAGAAAAAAATTCTAGAAGAAAATATAGCAACATCTATGTACAACATATATTTAATTTTATATTTTAAAATAAACACAACAAACGAATATATCTGAATTTATACAAACATATTTTATACCAACTTTTTTTTCTTTTCTTTTTTTTAAAAATTGTTTATTTTTCATTTCAATGAATATCTACAGAGATTTTGGAATTCCATTCATTCATTGTTGCACCCTTCTCCCTTCCCCCCCCCCCCCCCCCCCCAGCTTGTTCCTCTCCTTCAAAAACAACCAACTTCTTATCTTTAGGTAATAGAATTTAAAAAAAAATTCATTCTTTTGATGGACTTTTTTTCTTTTCCTAATTTTCTAAATTAATGTGATTTATATTTAATAAAAATATTTAAATGATATAAAACCACTTTCAGTAGTCAAGGGAAAGATGAAATAATAAAAGTTGCTTAAAGAAGAAGCTGATGTTTAAGATACTGCAGACAAAAGAGAAAGTGCTAGGAAGAGGGTAAAGAAGAAAGATGGATGAAAAAGAACAACAGATCACGAGCCAAGACAAATGGAAGAAGTCTTAAATCAATAACTTCTAATGGGGCTGAGTCTAGTCTTGGCAAAGAAGAGAATCACCTAATCTCAAAGTTCGAACGTAGGTAATAATGCACTTAGAAAAAGGTGGGAAAGGGGAAATGCAATTAATTTTACAAAGGTTAATGTATAAATGAACTGATTTTCTTTATTAATATAATATAATCAGATGTCATTATCTTTGAGAAAGTTAAAAGATAATAATCCAAAGTGAATCAGAAATCTGAAATTTTCACGCAGCTAATGAATACTATCGGAGGCACAGTAGGTTTGAGGACTCCGGGCATGTTTGGGTGGTTTTTTGGGGCCCACGAGGGGGTTGGCAGAGCAGACCTGCCAGATGAACTGGGGCCCTCGGAATGTCTTTATTGTTTTTGTTCAGACATTCCTCTAGGTCGTATAGCCCTGGTGTACAAGTTGCCGTACAGCTGTCACTTGTGGTTGCTGTGAGGCTGAACACTGTGACACAGATGTGTCAAATGTGTTAATGGTTGGCTACCCAATGTGGACAGAGAGTGGGGTGGAGCTCCTCAATTAAAACAAGCTTGGAAGGAGGAGTGGCATCCACTTCCATAATAGCTTGCCTCCAGAAATCCTATGAACCTGGAGAGAGGATGAAAGGCACCCAAGTGTTGAGGACTCTCCTTCATAGGGTCGCTATGAGTTGCCTGCGATTCGATGACACTTAACAACAACAACAACAACAATGAATACTATTATTTTCTCCAGTATTATGTTGCAGCCTAGAAGCACAGGGAAGGGGAATGGATGGATGGATGAAATAAATCACTACAGAGAAAGATTCAGTGGAAAAAAGTTCATACACCCTGCAAAGGGTGTTCTGGTGGCCTAGTGCTAAAGAGCTGCCTTGCAAACACAAAGGTCTGTGGTTCAAATCCATGAGCTGATCCACAGGAGAAATATGGGCAATCTCCTCCCACGCTGTTTACAAGCCTCTGAACACCTGCAGGAAGGTCCCTGTAAATCAGTTCCCACTTGATGGTACCTAACCATAACGATGATAACAGGTCCTGACAGGTTGGGTGAAATTACATGAGGAACAGATATCTCCAAGAGGGAAGTAAATTCAGAGAAAAGACTTAGAAATAAAGAGAGAGAGTCAGATATTATAGAAATAGCACACAAAATCCTAAATTGTGCTTGTGAGGCTATACCTGAGGGGAAATAAAGAGTTTGTGAGTCTATATAGAAAGTTCTTGAGGAGAGAACAATGTCCCAATATTCATAAAACAAAGGATTTAAAGTTAAAATGAGCCTGAGTACCTAACATAAGATCAAAGAATGAAAGAAATATAATTAACCTAAAGGGGGCTGAATCTACCAAGAACATTGGAAGAAGGAAACCGAGAATTAAGACATAGATCAAACCTGCTTTAGAACCCATGTAGAAAACCTTTGAGTCTGAAAATCCCCATTCTCATAACAAAAAACCAAACAAAAATTACAGAATAGATCCTATGAAATCCAGAGAAAATGAAAATTTCTAGAGTCAAATGCATTTAAAAAATACTGTGTACTACATCCTTTCCACATTAATTGTTGATATAGTTAATAAAATTAATATTCCACTTGTCTATTTAACTTATGTACCGAGTCAGAACTGACTCACATTTGACCCTCCAGTGGATTTTTCAAAGGCTGTTACTCGCACACATGGAGGGAATTCCCTATCTTTCTCTCGTGGACCAGCGGGTGGATTCAAACTACGTGCCTCAAGTTGGCAATGCAACTCCTTACTCTTAAGCCACAAGAGCTCATACTTAAATGAATTTTTAGCAATTTGTAGCTGAAAGGAATGAATTGATTATGGGTTGAAGATTTTTTGGAGAGAAATGATAACAATTATGGGTCATTTGATGAAACGATTTTTGGAAATCCCTTAGAATGACTCGAAATCATGATCTATGGATATTTGAAGACAGAATTGGCAAGCAAGAGCTGAGCGCATTAACAAATGAATCAGTAGGATGTCCTGAAAGATGGAAACTCAGTACTTGTTTTAGTTTTGTTGTTGTTATGAGGTGCCATCAAGTCTCCTACAACTAATAGCAGCCTATTATGAACAACAGATAAAAATCTTACCCTTGCCCGCACCATCCACACAATCTCCCCCACGATCAAGCCAATAGATGTGGCCAGTGTGCCAACTCATCTTCTTGAAGGTCTTCCTCTCTCCTCCTGACCCTCTACCTTTCTCAGCATTATGTCTTTTTTCTTAATTCAGGTCCCTCCTGACAACATGTTCAAATTACATGAAGTGAAGCTTCACTATCTTTGTGTCTAAGGACCATGTTTCTTCAAGATACACTGGACTTGTTTTGTGTGTGTGTGTGTGTGTGTTTTGGCAGTCCATGATCAATTCAACACCATAACTGCCAAAACCACAATTGAAACACACTGATTCTTCTTCATTCTTCCTTCTTCATTTCCCATCTTTCAGATGCATGCAAAGCAACTGACAAGATCATGCATCTTAGTCTTTACACTGACATCCTTGTCCTTCAACACTTTAAAGAGGTTCTTGACATCAGGTTTGTCCACTGCAACACATCTTTTGATTTCTTGACAGTTGCTGCAATGGGTGTTGATTGTGGATCCAAGTAAAATGAGATCGTTGTGCATTTCAATCTATTCTCTATCCATAATGATGATGTCTATTGTAGCATATAGATGTAATCCATACTAAAGGCTGTTGTCTTTGATTTTCTTCAGTTAGAGCTTTAACTTTTCTTCACTTTCTACAAGTAGTACTTTATCACCTTTGTAACACAGGTTGTTGATAAGTTTTTAATTTTGTAGCCAAGTCTAATATGTTATCATGGTAGGTGGTGTCTTAAAGTCTACTCCGACGCTTTCAAAACATACTGAAGCTCCTATGAATAACAGATTGACGTCTTGAGCTGACCCTGCAACATGGTCACATGTGCTTTTGCACATTATTGTAATCATTATGTCAATCCTTCTCACTGAGAGTCTTCCTAACCTTCATAGACCCTCCACCTTTCCAAACATGGTACCTCCTTCAAGGACTGGCCCCTTCTAAAAACGGATGGAATTATGGAAGGCATCTTCAAGTACAGAACACAGGTCTCATAATTGTTGCTTCTAACAGAGGGTTGTTATTGATCGCCTCGAGTCGAGAATGATTTAGTGACCCTATAAACAAAAAGGTCTGAAACCCCTTTATAAGTATCGACATTTATCAAAGTTCATAGTTTCCAGAGGAATGTTGTTCAGGAAGTGGATGCCATTCCTGCTTCCAGTAGAGGGTATTCAATTGATTTTGACTGATGAAATGGTACTTCACTGATATTAGATGTTTAATTTTTCTTTGCCCTGCTAATGTAATGCTGCTAGCATGATAATCAATGACTATGTCTGATGTTTAACTGTCAAAACTTATATTTATCCACATTTCTCTAGCTGTTAGCAATACATATACTAACCTATTTGAAACATGCAAAGCAAAAACTTAATGAAAGTTTCTCTAAGGATATGCAAGCATTTATATCTCTTATACATAGAGATAAATGATTAGTAAAGCTTTTGACAACTGCCCAAGCATTAATCTCTTTGGTTCTAGACTAAGGGTTCAGAATACATTTAAATAAGAAAGAAACTATAAATGAAAGAGCCACCTGACTGACTTTCCTTTACCATTTTAGAAAAAAAAAGAATCACACAATTATTTAAAAGTAATCTTTCAACAAGAGTAAATGTTAGGCACTTCCACCACCTAACAACTTTGAATTTTAGTGACAAATACAAAAGAGAATTTTACTTTTTTTATGGTGAGTTCCCAGAATACATTCATAGAAAGGAAAATGCTTTTATACACATAAGTGCTCTCTGATGAAGTAAAGCTAGCAGACTTTAAGCTGTCACTTTTTCTCTATGCTGAACCAGGTTTAAGAACACTAAAGAGGATAAAAAATAATAATAAAGTCTCCTGAAATACAAAAGAGGAATGAAATGCATTGTACTTAAACTCCAAGGTGATTTTTTCCCCTTTGTCAAAGACTGTCCTTCTATAACCTGTTCAGAGTTTAAAATGCAGGCTAATCTCACTGTGACTCTTATTACATCCATGAGGTTGATAATTTTATATAATCTGTAGAAGGATATTTTCTCAAAGTAAGTACATGAGGCATGCTTTTGACCTGGAAGTGCGAGTCAATACAACTTTTCTGGGGTAAGAAAATAGTTTCAGTTCTGATTCTAGTGATATGGTACTACTTTCTTTTTATTTTAAATAAACTTTTCTTTTCATTGTGATTTTAACAGACATTTGCAGAGAAGTTAGATTTTCATTCATTGTTGCACATCTTACTCTCTCGCCCTCTCTTCCTCCTCTCCCAGTTTCCTTTTTAAAAAATAATCGTTCATTGTTGCATAATTACCTACCCCTCCCCTCTTCTCTCCTATTCTGGACTGTTGTTGTGCATATAATCCCTAATCATATATTCATTTGAGACAGTTATCTCTTTCAACTGTCCCAATGCAGTGATCATTATCTCTCTTTCTTAAGTAGTTGGCCAAGGATCATTTTAAGATTAACAATTCCTGTTGTAGACCTAAATTAGGTTGACTGTTGAATAGCCAACCCAATAAATTCAAAAAGAAGAAAGCAATTGTTTAACTGCACAACAGTGAGAATCTTGCAGTATCTTGAGCCATTGTCTCAATTTCCATCTTGTTCAAGTTCATTGTTGCGCTCACGGTGTCAATACATCCTGTTGAGATTGTTCCTCTCACTGGCTGACCTTCTACCTCTCTTATAATCATAAGAGTTAGAGGTTACTGCCTAGCCTATTGCAGAAAACTCAACCTGGATACTATTCAAATGTAAACTCATCGAACAAAAAGTTGATGAATACTGAGAAAAATAATCTGCTTCCTCTAATAAGTTTTAAAGGTAATTTGTTTTGCATGAATAGCTGAACTGCAATCTAAGGTCATAAAACTATCTAGCTTATGGTTTTAAGATGAGTCTGTTATTCCAAGTCATTATATTTTTATTTATTTACTGAGATGTCATCTGTATTTCTGCCTTTGTCTGATTTATAGTGACTCCATGAACAACAGATCTAAACCCTGTCCTATCCTGCACCATTTTCACACTTCTTGACACACAAGGGCCCATTGAGGCAGTCACTGTGTCTATGCCCTGGTCAAGGGTCTTCCTCTGTCTCCTTTGCTGACCCTCCACCCTTCCAAGCATCATGCCCTTCTCTAATAACCCCTCCTAGCAACATGTCCAAAGTATGTAAGGTGAAGCCTTATCATCCTTGCTTCCAAAGAGCATTCTGGCTACATCCCCTCCAAGACATATCTGTTGGTTCCTTTGGCCATCCATGGGATGCTCAGTGTCGGCTATGAGTCAGCTCTGACTCAAGGACAATGAGTGGAACGGAGAATTCCTTAGGATGACGTTCTTATTAGTGGGGAACCAGATTGCTAGCAGCTTTTGTAAAACAAAACAAAACAAAAACCACCACCAACAAAAATAAAACCACCAATAAACAAAAACAAAAGAAACAAAGTGGAAACTCTAGAAATTCTAGTATGTCTGACTTCATACATTTTGTTCTTAGATCAATACTCTATGCACCAATTTAAGTGGCAATCCAATAATATGCAAAATTGTCTACCTAAAAGAATTCTTTCAGATGAATTTTCATGGAATGGAAATGTAATTTGAATATTTAAAACATTTTTCATCTGGTATAACTGAAGGTTTATACATATTGAGATTTCTTAAAGTAGACTTTTGTGAATTCATTATTTGTGCTAGCAAAGCTATTCTTCAGTGAGACTAAGATACTAAATTTTTCAGCTTACAAATCAGTTTGGTGAAGATGGTATGTAATTGCCCCACTCAAAAAAGCAAAAATGACCTTTTAAGTGTATGTTTATCAGTCTCTTGTTCGTGAGCATTAATGTTTCCCTTGAACTCAGAAAGTGCTTTTTTTATTGAATGAAAAATAGATTTTAGGAGCACCGACATGTTCTGGATTCTGTAAGGGACAATAAAAAGATAGAGAAGAAAGGTCACAATGTAGTAGCGGAACATACAAAAAGCAAACATAACGTAAGCCAAGTTCATCCATTCTCTCTATGACAAGTAGAAAAATAAGAATGTTAAGGAGCTTGTAGAAGGAATTATAGTTTTCTAAAAGTTTGTGACACATGGGGTAAATTTATAGTGGTAGAAGAATGATGTATGGGTTTTATCCCATGTATAAAAGAATGAGATGTTCTCCTGATCTTATAAAATCCACATGACTGGTTCTGGTTTTAATAATTCTGACTGATAAAAATTTTACTAGCTGATATTCAGAAGTAGGTAACAATGTCTTTTATTCCTAGCTATTGTGCTTAGAAGCTCTGTTTTAAACACATTTAGCAGCACAGCAACATGCAAGCCTCTGCTGACAGATGGGTGGAAGCCAACCATAAAACACATTGTTCAAGAATTGAACTTGATCCTCCTACAGGGAAAATGAGAATTCTAGCCCTGAATTACATCACAAATGGTTATTGAGAGTTACTAAACTCTTAGTTCGGAATACATCTGATCAAGAAGTATGTCACCCCTTTTCAGCAAATCAAAGAGGAAGCAAGTTAGGGGCTTGGATATTGATATATGTTTGATTTACAGCCTTGGAAGCCTGATAGAGGGTCACTCAGTCAGAACAGACTCACTAGCACTGAGTCATTTTAGTTTACGTTGTTGTGAGATAGTTTTCTGTATATGCCCTTGCAGTCGAGTTAGTTGACTGGGTTATTTGTATCTTCCATTTCTGTGTTTAAATTTTTCTATTGTTTTGTCCACTGGTCTAAAGTTGTGTATTAAAAGTTCTCTAGTATTGAAGAATCATTTCTTTTTTTCAATTTTGTTAGACTACGTTTTATGACTTTGGACCTCTGTCATTGGATTAGAAATATTTATTACTGTTTTGTCTTGTTGATGTCTATTGCATCAAGCATATCACCTAGTCTAATGGTGAGAGAATGTCACTCTCCTAAACCTGTCTGTATCCTTCTTAACTCTGTGGACAGTAAGGTCCCTGGAAATTTTGTGCCATTTCCTGTGCTATTCCCCACCTTACATGCAGAATTTCAGGACTGCAGCCTACAATATGATTGAATCAACATCAGGAAGACAAAGATCCTCACCACTGGGCCAACTGGCAGCATTATGCTGCATGGTGAAGAGACTGGCATTGTTAACAGCTTCAGCTTGTTTGGCTCCACAATCAACCATGTTGGTTCCAGCAGCCAGGAAATCAAAAGATGAATATCATTGAGAAAATCTGCTGTCAGGTACTTCTTTAGAGCATAAAGAGCAATGATGCCAGATAGAGATACGCCCGAGCCAGATCATCATGTTCACAATTACTTGCTATGTATCAGAGAGCTGGACAATGACAAAATATGATAGAAAAAGAATCTATGACTTCTTTCAATTTTCTACTAGTTTATTTTAACAACATAGAGCTCTGTTGGGTCTAGTGGACAGAAAGTTATGCTACCAAGTCAACAAAGGTGGGTGATTTTAATACGTAGCCATTAGGCCTGGTTTTAATTGTTTTTGGTCAAACGTTCTTCTAAGTGGCAAATCACCGATCTGTCCATTTACTGTCTAGAGGTAACTTGTGGTTGTTGACATTGATGTGTCAAACGTGATAATCGTTACCCATGGTAGACAGTGTTTGGTGGAGCTCTCTGATCAAAACATGCTTGGAAGAAGAAGTGGCATCCACTTCCACAATAGCTTGCCTCTGGAATCTCTATGAATTTGGAGAAATGATGAAAGTTGTACAAGTGTTCAGGTCTTTTGTATACAGGGTCACTATAAGTCATCTATGACTTGATGACACTTAACAACAACAATAATAGCTCTTTTATTTACAAAATGAGAATACACTGTTTTTAAGGACAAATTCTTTCACTTTCTGTCACGTGCCCACCCAACGAATTGTACATCCTGATGATAGCCTTTGAGTTGTGGTGCTGGAGAAGACATGGACTGCTAAGAGAACAAACTCTCCCCACGTCTGTCCTGGAGAGGGTGAAACCAGGCTGCTCCCTGCAGACAAAGATTCTGAAGCTCTGTCTGATATACTTTGGGCATGTTTCACAGAGGGAGCAGTTCTTGGAGAGGGACATCAAGATTGGAATGGTGGAGAAACGTGCAAAAGAGGAAAACCCTGGATGAGATGGATTGACTCAATGACTGGGGTAATGGGGCTAGGTGTATCAGAGATAATGAAACTGGCTCAGGATAGAGCTGGGTTCAGAGCTGTTGTACGTAGGGTCATTATGAGCCAGAGATGAATTGTGCTCTTTTACTCATCTGGTGACTTTCTAGGCATGCCTACTCAGGTCCTTGCTTTCTGAGAGTTGTAGTACTACCTTTCGTTACTCCTCACCCAAGATCGTTAGAGCAGGCTTTGTCTCAAAATGATCACAATGAGACCTATGATGGGTATAGTTCCTCCACTCTGTCCCCTTTCATTTACCATGTTCATTTGATTCTCCTACCCAGAGTTTAACAAACTCTTCTACCCCTCATTTTAATGGGCAGAGTTTCAGATTTTCATCTGTAGCTATTCCCCTTGTTGTTGCTGTATGCTGTCGGGTAGGAGTTTGCTCATAGCTGGCCAGAGGTGGATAATCACACAGAAAGAGACTGTCAATACTGTGGAGCAGCTGATGGATTCGAACTGTGGGCCTCTGAGATAGCAGTGCAGCTTCTTATGACTAAGACACCAGAGCTCTTTGGTTTTCTTAGTCTTTAGTATCTTTTCTATAGTGGGATGGTGAAGTGTGCCCATCTAAAGTGTGATTTTTTTACTCCCCTCTTGTCATTTAATTTCTTAACTGCTGCGTCTATGAGCATATATTGTGGTTACATGTAAAATGGAATTCATGACAATGTGAACATTTTCTCCATTCATCATGATATTGTTTCATGATCTGCTGGTGAGGATATTTTTGTTTTCTTTATGCTGAGGCATAATCCCACTGCATGCTGTATTCTTTGATCTTTTTAATGATGTTCAAGTCTTTGTCACTTTCTGAAAGTCAAGTTGTGCTGCCTGCAAATTTCAGATGTTAGTGAGTCTTTTTCAAATCTAACGCGTGTTCTTCCTAAAGCCCAGTTTCTCAGATGACTTGCTCAGTTTGAGTTAGCCTGGTCAAAGAAGACAACTCTGTCACACACTGTTCCTGATTTTGAACCATACACAATGTTCCTTTTTTGTCTGTTTGAAGAACTTCTTATTCTTCCTATACATGAACACAATGAAGGATTCTGAAGTTCTTCACAGTTGACCATATTTTGTCATGATGCACCCAGTCAAATGCCTGTGTATAGTCATTAAAGCCCCTTTTTTGACATTTTTTGCTTTCAGCTAAGACACATACCACATCAGCAATAATATCGCTATTTCCATCCCCTCTGTCTCCAGCTAAGCTTCTGGCATTTTCTTATTGATGTATTGTTACAACTCACTGGTTACTTTTCTGTTAAAATAAGAATAAGACTAACTTCTTCTCCAAAATGACTAAATTACTATTGTACAATAAATGACAACTAAAACTATGCCCATACATGATGATGCTGACCATAATCTGCACATTCTTATGCTACCTGTATTGTTGTTAATTCTTAAAGCAACACTTTTAACAATAATGCGCTTTATTTAAAGATTCCTTCTTCTTACAGAGGCATCATTGCATGTCAAAAGAGAAAAGAAAAAAAATGTTTACTAATCAGTCAGAAAAAGCAAATTATATGTCCAATAATAGAGCATATTTTACATTAAATAATCTTTTGCTAAAAAAATACAAATCAATACAATTCAATTTAGAAAATTGGTTATCATAAAGAGATGTTAATGGATATTGCCACTTTAAAACAAACAACATTCATCTTATTAGGAACATTCTTAGTCAAATCAATTCATTTACATAATTAATAAATAGCTTTACATTTTACCACAAATGAGCTACCTAATGTATGATAATTACCAAAGTGCTTTGGTACATTTATATAAATCTCACTCTCTGAAAAATATACTTTCTTATAAATGCATTCTAGGAATACACTGCTAGCAGGAAGGGCGGGAAAAACTACCACGTTTCTGTTACACATTTTCAAGTGATTCAGGATAATGCTATCTAGGGTGCTTTCTCCTAAGGCACCACCAGTGACAGGATCATAACTGAAAATTGTTGGTAAGCTATCCTATCCTACAAGGTTGTTGTTGTGTACTGTAGACTCCAAACTGACCTATAGCTGACCCTCCAGCAAATTTTCTGAGGCAGTTACTCTCACAGCAGGAGAATGCAGCTGGTGGCCTCAAACTGCTTGCCTTCAGGATTGAAGCACAGCTTCTTGCCACTAGGCCACTAACACGTCTACAATAGCAGATGGTAACGGGAAAGGGCATCTTTCATTAAAAGAAGTGGATTTATAATTTCAGATGCTTAAAATGCATCAAAAGGAACTCTAGTGGCCTAGTTAGTGGTCAGAAGCTGCACTGCAATCCCAAAGATATGCAGTTAGAATCCACCAGCTGTTCCGCCAAAGAATGGGCAATCTCCCCCTATGCAATTTACAGCCTCCGAAAACCCTTTGAAGGTCAGCTATGAGTCACTTCTGTCTTGATGTCACACAAACCCAACATAACATTGAGAAAGAGCTCTGCTGGGATGATGCATTACATGTTGGACTGATAACTGAAAGGTTGATGGTTCAAATTTACCAGCTGCCTCTTGGCAAAAAGTAGAGATAATATTGTCCTACAAAAAATGATGGGCTCTGCTTTTTATCCAACATCTTAACAAGGTAGCTCCTCTCCGAGTTTCACGATGCCCCCCAAGGATGACAAGAAGAAGAAAGATGCCGGAAAGTCAGCCAAGAAAGACAAAGACCCAGTGAACAAATCTGGGGGCAAGACCAAGAAGAAGAAGTGGTCCAAAGGCAAAGTTTGGGACAAGCTCAATAACCTGGTCTTGTTTGACAAAGCCACATATGACAAACTTTGTAAAGAGGTTCCCAACTATAAGCTTATAACCCCAGCTGTTGTCTCTGAGAGACTGAAGATCCAGGATTCCCTGGACAGGGCAGCCCTTCAGGAGCTGCTAAGTAAAGGGCTTATCAAGCTGGTTTCAAAACACAGAACTCAAGTCGTTTACACCAGAAACACCAAAGGTGGCAAAGCTCCAGCTGCTGGAGAAGATGCATAAACAGGTCCAACCAGCTGTACATTTTAAAAAATAAAACTTTACTCAATAAAAAAAAATGATAGGCTCTGGTGCAGCCACTGTGGAAGGCGGTGTGGTGCTTTCTCAAAATGTTGCAAATAGAGGTACCATTTGACCCAGCAATTCCACTACTGGAAATATACCCCAAAGAGACCATAACCGACATCCAAGCAGATATATGCACACCCATGTTTATCATGGCTTTGTTCAAAAGAGCAAGGAGTTGGAAACAGCCTAAATGCCCATCAACAAACGAATGGATAGAGAAGCTGTGGTATATTCACACACAAAAAAATGGAGTACTACGCTGCATTGAAAAACAAGGAACTCATGCAATATTATTCAAAATGGGTGAGTCTGGAGGACATTATGCTGAGTGAAGCATCTCAGTCACAAAAGGACAAATGCTGCATGGTGCCACTGTTATAAAACAGGACTGACCTTGGGGTTAGAGGGAGACTGAGAAAGATGGGTTCAATAATGTATACAGCATTGAAACAGATGAGGGAGAAAACTGTTTAAAAGGGATATGTTATTAGGTATTGTCGTCATGACAGAAGTCCAGAGTGAAGGCAACATAGTGGAGTGGACCTGGGGGGAGGGATCGTAAAACAATGAAATAATTTTTCTTTTACTTTTCCAAGAGGGTAGTGTAATAGGGGGGAGGGTTGGGAGGGGAGAAAAGTGCAACAATGAAAGAAAAGAAATCAGAAAAACAAACAAACAAACAAAAAGGAGAGAAAAGAAAATGCAACTTAGGAAGAATAAGGTTTGTCACCCACCTCCACCCTACCCCATAAGACAAATTGCTAGAGTGAAATATCTTAGTCACAAAAGGACAGGTGCTGCATGGTGCCACTACTGTAGAATGGGACTGACATTAGGGTTGGGGTGAGACTGTGAAAAATAGGATAAATTATGTATACTGCATTTAAACAGATTAGCGAGAGAATGTTTGAAAGTGATATATGATTGGGTTTTATGGTTATGACAAGAGTCCAGAATGAAGGTTGCATAGTGGAGTGCACTCAGGGCAGGGGTGGAGGGCGGGGATGGTAGACCAATGAAAGAATTTTTCTTTTACTTTTCAAAGGGAAGTGAGAACTGGGGGGAGGGGTGGGCAGGGAGAAAAATGCAACAATGAATGTATGGAAATCCAAAATCTCTGGAAACATTCATTAAAATTAAAAATAAAATGACAGGCTCTGAAACCCAATGGAGGGTCTCCATGAGTTGACGGCAGTGAGTTTTCCTTGGTTTCATTACTCTGAGATGACCAAACAGGCACAAGACACTAATGTTAATAAAGAAAAAAAGTTAGTTTCTTTTCTCTTGTAGGATGATTAATGAGAGATAAAGAGTCTTCAACTGCAGATTATTAGTTTATATGAGTAACTGCAGCATTAGATAAACCTAATCAGGAAGCTGTAAATAAGCAAATTACCAGCTGTCAAAAAAATTACCACTATCAAATTAAATGAGCTTCCCCTAAGCAAACTAACATTGCTTTTCCCCGAAGGCCAGCTCAGAAATGAATCATGAGAGAGACAAATCATATAAATAAAACAGATTTTCAAATTAATTCTTGCTGTGTAAAATAACTTGAAGTATAAATCTTAAAACTCATTTCTAAATCTCACAAGAACAAAGTAATTGCAATGATGGCTGCCTACAGTCGGCCAGATTAAATACTTCCCAGTGACCTCTGATTTCTTTAATTTTACACTGATATAAATATGCTTATATAACATAAAAACTAATAAGTACATGACTCTTCCATAGGTCAGACCAAAGGGTAATTTCTACATGAAAACTAATATATGAATGCAATTGTTGGCTGAACTAGAAAATCCACCTAGGGAGAGTTAACTTCTATATCTACTGAAAACATTTGATTAGATTCAAGATTTATGTTTTTCATTATGCAAATTTTATTTTTCTTTCCTTTTACACTGATACGTCCATCAAAAAGTTGGAAGTAAATTGTTGAGACAATTTTTCCATCATCTCATTAAGGAGCCCTGGTGGCTGTTCATAGTACATAACTGCTAAGTAATAGCTTGGTGGTTCAAATTCACCAGTTACTTGCTTTATGGGAAAGAGCAGATCAGCCTCTTTCCAAAAAGATCAATAACATCAGGCCACTATTAGTTGGAAATTACTCTATAGAATAGATTTTTCTTTTCCTTTTTTGGTATAATCTCATGATTTGTGATGTTTGGTCTACCCATGAGAAAGCAAAAAAAAGGGGGGGGGAGGGACTAAGGGTGAAGGAGTTTCTGTGACAATTATGTTTAGAAGAACTAGAAAAAAAAAGAGAGAGAGATTTAGATAATAGGACTTCTTCCACAAATCAGTCTCAAAAAATTAAGAGTTCTACATGAGGGATGACGGCAAACTGAAGGTCATCTGTCTCTCAGTGAAATCAAGAAAGGTGATTCTGCTGTTTTGAATCGAGTTAACCAGCTTTCTGTGTGAATGATGATCTATCCTCTTCTGGAAGTTTATCTTCTAGCAATCTTTAGCTAAGTTGTTGGTTAAGTTACAACATTCAATTAACAGTCCCATATGGCACCAAGTAGGAGCCTCCAAAATGTTTTCTGCAATTTTAGTCCATAATTCTTGGCATTATTATTTTAAAGTACTTAGTTTTATATTTTCATTGAAAATGTCTCCATATCTTCATCTTGCAATGAATAGTTTGTGTCACGGAATCAACATTATATAATAATGTAAAAACATTCCATTAAAAAGAAAAGTTTTACTTATGAATTGGGTTGTTTTTTACTATGCACGTTTGCTATCTGTTGCTACTTACTCATAGATTTCTTAGTTACTTCCTTATTTATTTTTAAAACTTAGGTCTTTGATGTGTTCCCCCCTCTTCAGTTTACATTCTATCTTTAAAAGGGTGGTGTAATCACTATTTATCAACATAGAAAAATGTTGCTAATATTTGGTAGATAAACTATGACTCTATTCTTAATAGATGTCTTATTTTTATGGATGCTATTTCATGTAAAGGAAACATATTGTTCAATAGTATTAACCATACAGGGAGCTCTGGTAGCCTAGTGGCAAGAAGCTGCACTACAATCCCTAAGGCTTGCAGTTCGAGGCCACCAGCTGCTCCATAGACAAATAATCTCCTCCCGTGTAATCAGCTGCCTCTGAAAACCCATGGGAGGGTCAGCTATGGGTTGGTTCTGACTTGACGGTACACAACCACAACAATTAGAGGAGCAAATCTTACTTAAAGTTCTGGAAGCTAACGTGACCTGGGCTGCTTCTTTTGCCTACTAACAAATAGCATGTGAGATGGTGAGCTGGATTCACAGGTATCAAGCCACCGTGTTATAGTTTGTCAATTCTTAGAGGTCAATGTGGAAACTGGAATCATACCGCAAGACTATCTGTGGCAATCATTTAGAATCTAGTGATGGACTTATTGACATGGCAGTTATAAAGAGTATTTGGGCCTTAGCTGCATCCCCTTTGCCAATTTAATTGTAATTCTTATATTTCTATCAAAAGCTCACTGATAACTCTATTTTCCTATTTAAATTAATGAAAATAATGTTCTTTTCTGTTGCTTTTAACGAAAATCACTGGCGTGCAAAATGGGGTATATGAACTATAAGAAGCCTGAGTTTTGTTCTCTATGTTAGGACAAAGGATAGGAACATTTTATTAGATTTTTAGGGAAGAATTCTAGCTCTAGAGGTGAAATGTCCAATTAATCATAGCCTGTGGTCACCTGTGAGAAAAACCAACAGGAGGCAAAGTGTCACAGATGTAGTCATTAAGTACTAGAATAGCTAAGAGAAAGTCAAAGACTACAAGGTTGATGAACTGCTTTAAAATATGTTGATGAGATTAAATCCAACTTTTCTGTAAACTTTTATTAAAATGGCAATTAAAAATATTTAAAAATATCGAATAAAAGAAAATGAATGCTACATTAAAATTCCCAAAATCTCAGTTAAAGGGAACTCACAAGTATTTTGTTACCTTGTGTCTCTTGGAGTCATGGAACGTGGCATCAGGCTGTTGTTGTGGTTAGGTGCTGTCAAGTCAGCTTCAGTCCACAGGTCCCTCTGACCAAGCAGATCTTCGCTTTGCCTATCCTTCACTACGTGCAAGAACTCTGGCATGCTCGCACTCATGGTTGTACTCACTGTTTCAATTCTTCTCTCTGAGAGTCTTATTCTCTTTCTCTGACCCTCAGCCTTTTTCAATATGATGTATTTCTCCAATGACTGGCCCTTCCTAACCACATGCCCAGAGCACATGAGATGGCATTTGACCTCCAAGTCTTCTTTATTTTCTGCAAGTAAAGTTGTATCATCTGCATAACATAGTTTTTGATGAGTTTTCTCCAATCCTGATGCAACATTCTCTAATGTAACCCAGATTCTTGAATGATTTACTCAGTACACAGATTAAATATGGAGCAAAAATACAACCCTGATGTATAGATGTCCTGATTTTAAACAAGGTAAAACTAAGGATAAAAAAAATATAGAAAGGTAGCCAAATATACAAATGCCAGGTTTGATTCTTGTAATTGATGAGTTCCAATGTCACTTAATAGGATTCCAATATGCTTGAGAGAATGATATGGAGTTATATACCAAATACCCTAAATATACTGAAGTCATTTATCTGATTTGAAACCTTTTATGGCTTGTCTCCTTGGCTTTTATAACCCCATATTGAAGATAATATTTTTTTTATTTACCAGAAGATTTGACTTCAAGAGAAAGCCAATATCCCAAATATTTAACCTCTACAATCCAACTCTCAGATGACTTCAATATTTTATCCTAGGATAAAATGAAGAACTCTGCCAATTTATGTCAGTACATAATTAGTTTAATAGCAGATCATTGGTTTTTGATGTCTTACCACCAATGTGAAGAATAGAAATATATTTTAAGATCAGGGTATACTCATTATTGATGTACTGCCTGGTATTTCCGTATACAAGATAATATCCTGGATTTCTTGGAGTAATTGCAATCATTTTATTATCTGGTTAAGAATAGAAAAATAAAGTTTCATTAATGACTTTCATAAAACGAACTGAAATGCCAAAAATTACTTGGTACTTTATGTTAATAAAGCATTTTGGTAAACTAGATTATATGAACAAGTATGTGGTATCAGAATTGAAGAAAAACTCATCAACAACCTCTTTCATGCAGATGATTTAACTTGCCCACAGAAAGTAAAGAGGACTTGAAACACTTACTGATGAAGATCAAAGACTACAGCCTTTAAGATGAATTACATCTCAACATCAAGAAAACAAATACACTCACCTCTGGACTAACAGGCAATATCATGAAATACAGAGAAAAGACTGAGATTGTCAATGATTTAATTTTACCTAGAGTCTCAATCAACACTCAAGGTAGAAGCAGTAAAGAAATAGAAGATGTGTTGTATTGGGGAAATATGCTGTCAAAGATCTCTCCAAAGTTCTACTGGGCAAGAATGTCCGTTTAAAGTCTAAGGTGCATCTAATGTAAACCATGGTATTTTCCATTTTCAATGCCTCACATGCATTTGAAAGTTGGACAATGAATAAGGATAACAAAAGAAGAATTGATGCATTTGAATTGTGATTCAGGAGAAGAGTATTAACTATACTATGGAATACCAATAGAGCAAACAAGTCTATCTTTGAAGAAATGAAACCCTAGTGCTCTGGAGAGAAAAAGAACAGTAAAACTTAGTCTCTCATACTATGGGCATATTATCAGGAGAAAACATCACTAGGAATTAAGCCAATCAATAGCACATAACAACAGCATGTGGATAAGGAATGGACAAAACGGAATACATAGGCACAATAAAGACAAAATTGGCAAATGTGAAAAACCATTGTCTCACACATTGGAGGTACACACCATATTCAGGTCCAGATCGGCCAAATAAATCATATATTGCAATAGAACAGCCATCTTTTATTTTTGGTTTCCTAGTTCATATAAGACCCTCTATGAGGTGGATTGATTCAGTGACTGGAGTAATCGGGATGGGTGTGTCGGAGGCAATGAGATTAGCACAGGATAGAGCAGGGTTTGTACATAGGGTCGCTATGAGTCGCAAACGACTCGACGGCACATAACAACAACAACAACAACAACAGTTCATATAAAAGTCATATTTACATTATTGTACTTGAGTCTGTTAAGTGGCTATGATATTAGGAAAATAGTTGAAGTAGTGAGAGAAATACCAAAATATAACCCAGAAATATAAAGTGAGCATGTGGTTTTTTTAAAAAAACAGTATGTGTAGGCCAGTACACTATAGGATTTCCACAAAGCTTGAATTTGTAAAAATGCAGCATCTGTAAAGCACAGTAAGTGCAGTGCAATAAAATGAAGTTTGCCTGTATTCTTCCAGTAATGACAACAAATGTTTAACTGTAGTGAATGAGAAACACATAGGGGACAGAAGTACCAATGTCATGAAATGTACAATTTGTAAACCGTCATGTTAATTAAAGAGACTGTAGTTAAAACAAACAAACCAAAAAAACACCACCACTGATTTTAATGGGAACAGTTGGATCTGGGATTAGCAGCAAAAATAACAATTAATTACCGTAAGCCAGAAGGCGCGTTGTCATTATAGGTCACAGTGTCTGTTAAGTTCTAATGCTTTTATCCACAGAGATGTGTGAAGAGATAGAATTCATTGTGTGGTCTTTAGAACCAAAATAAACTTAAAATCTCTATTCATTTTCCATAGTAATAGGATCTCAACTTTGTTCAGTTGTACAGCACTTGGGAGATTTGATATGTATGTCCTACTTAGACATTTTTTGATCATTGAAGTGAATTCATGACTGTTGCAGTCATTCTGGTAATCAATAGATTAGACTTGAGGAACTATATTAAAATTAGAACAACTGACCTTTGAAGAGAGGACTGCTCTGATTTTCCTGAAAAGCACCTTGTTTTAACAAGAAAATAGAGCCCAGGAGGGGATATCTTGGCAGGACACCTGGTCACTGTGGGACCAGTACACAGACCAAAGACAAGAGAATTTGAAAGAGGGGGCTGCAATCAGACAAGAGACTTCGAAGTGCCAGGGCGTGAGGTGCCCACCACTCTCCTGGACAGAAACTCCTTTAGTCCAGGAACCTGACTACTTCACTCTGCAGATCTAAGAAGACAATAGACTTCAGGAGGGAGGTCTGCAATCAAGTGAGAGACTCACTCCTAGAGAGAACACACTGAGGTGCTGCAGAGAATGGGGCCTGCGTTTCACCAGAAGGGAAACTGTTCCAAGTGGGAAAAGTGGCCACTGTGGGGCCAGCCCACAGACCAAGGAGTGCAATAGATTTTAAGAGAGGGGGCTACAATCAGGCAAGAGACTCACAATCAGAACTAGAATATTGAAGTGCCAGGGAGGGAGCTACCTTACCACTTCCCTGGACAGAAACTACTTCTGGTTCAGAAACTACCAATCTGCAGACCAAAGAGGATAATAAATTTTAGGAGAGGGGTCTTTAATGAGGCAAGATTTCTCAGCATTGGAATAAACAGAAATGCATGAAAACACAATCCAGGTATCATGACTGAAATGACAGAAATTTTTCAACATGTTGGCAGGACAGAAAAGTGGAACTGAAGAGATGGAACAGAGAATTAGTGAACTGGAAAGCAAGAACCTCAGTGAAAACACACTAGAAGGGAAAAAAATAGAGAAATGGAAGGAAAATGAAGACAACATTAGAATCATGTGAAATAACATCAAAAGGAACAACATATATGATCAGAATTCCAGAACACAAGGGGGATTGGGAAAGCATGGAAAAACTGTGGAAGAAATAGTAGAAGAAAACTTCACAGACATTATGAAGAATGAAGAAATCCACATTCAAGAAGTGAGTGAACCCTGAACAGAATAGATGCCAAAATAAATAAATAAAAGATACATAGTCAAATTCTCCAAAATCAAAGAATACTAAAAGCAGTGTGAAAAAACTGAAGTCACTTTTAAACAACAACCAATTGGATTTAAGTTTAGATTTCTTAGCAGAAACCATGCAAGAAAGAAGACAATGGGATGGCATATGGGATGGAGTTGTAAAGTGCTTTTTAAATATAATATTATTTTTAATGGCCAGAGTTGACTCTTGTTTTATTCTGACACGACATGCTCTAAAATAAATATCAATGAAATAGATAACAATCAGTTACATGAAAAGATAAAGGCCATCCATTAAGATTGTAAGAAATTCTAAGGGAAGTTGCTCACCCAGAAACACCAAAGGGAAGTGGATGGACCATAGTACCAGAAATAATAGAAAAAGAAACAAAATAAAATGGTATTGATAAAAACTTGACTTGTAAATAATAACACTTAATGTGAATGGACGAAGCAACAATTAGGAGAGAAAGAGTACCAGACTGGATGAAAAAATAAAGCCAATCAATTTGTTGCCTACTAGAGATACATCTAAGAAACAAAGAGGAAAAATAACCTAAAAGGGTGGAAATAATATACCAAGCAAATGACACCCACAAATAAGCAGGAGTACTACTACTACTACTACTCTCTGATAAAACAGACTTCAGGATGGAAA
>NW_006399764.1:22497898-22530213 GCF_000299155.1 Elephantulus edwardii | reverse complement strand
ATTGATGCCTTTGAGCTGTGGTGCTGGAGAAGAGTATTGAGAATACCATGGACTGCTAGGAAAACAAACAGATTCATCCTGGAAAGGGTTAAACCGGGTGTCTCTTTGGAGGCAAGAATTGTGAGGCTCCATCTAACATACTTTGGACATGTTGTAAGAAAAGACCAGTCCTTGGAGAAGGACATCATGCTGGGGAGCGTGGAGGGACAGTGCAGGAGGGGAAGGCCCTCTATGAGGTGGATT
The DNA here is from genome assembly GCF_000299155.1 of Elephantulus edwardii. Taxonomy (NCBI): domain Eukaryota; kingdom Metazoa; phylum Chordata; class Mammalia; order Macroscelidea; family Macroscelididae; genus Elephantulus; species Elephantulus edwardii. The sequence continues at coordinate 22,529,970 of NW_006399764.1, read as the reverse complement.
GATTCAGTGACTGGGTTTATTGGGATGGGAGTGTTAGAGACAGTGTGATTGGCACAAGACAGAGCAGAGTTTAGGGTTGTTGTACATAGGGTCGATATGAGTCGCAAGCGACTCAACGACACATAACAACAATCTTCTCAAACCAGTATGCCATAAAACTAGAAATTTATAATAAATGATAAAGCTTACAAAACCACTCACGTGGAAGCTAAGTAACACCTTGCTATATAACATTGGATTATAGAAGAATGAAAAAATTTAAAAAGTGCCTAGAAACAAATGATACTGAGAATGAATCCATGCCAAAATATCCAGGATCCAGCAAAGGCAGGCCCCAGGGGACAGTTCATAACAAAAGACCAAACATATAAAAAAGAAGCAGCAAATTTAAAGACTTATATTAATAAAACCATAAGAAAAAACCTAGGAAAAATAATATAGTCCCACAGATTCTAGAAGAAAATAAATTATAAGGACAGGAGCTGATGTCAGTGAAATAGAAAACATAAAAACAATTGAAACCTTCAACAAGACCAAGAGCTGGTCCTTGGAAACAATCACCTCTTGGTCAATAAAATAGACAAACCATTGATAAACTTAAAAGAAAACAAAGGGAAGGCACACATAACTTGTATGCAAATCAATTAATAAAATAATTTTAAAAAGAGAAGAAAATAGAGGGAAGAGACAGTAACTATTATTATTGGAATATATGTGGTCTAGACGATGCAAGAACCATAACAAGCATTCTTTGATGATCACACATCTAGCCTATAAGTCAAGGGTATATGCAAAGGACAGAGGGAATAATAATAATAATTAATAAAATCTCCAATGAGCTTTGGAAAAAGTGAACTGACCAAAGGTTACTTTCCTATGTCCTATTATTTTTTTTAAATTTCAGTATTTTCAAGATTTTTTTTCTGTATCTTTTAAATTTGATTTTACACTGATTTGCACAAAAAGGTCATATTATGTTTTGTGTATATACGTTGTGCTTCATGCATTCCTCCATTCATGTTTCATGTTATCATTCTGTAATGATTTCCTTTGTAAGATAGAAAATACTTAATGCCTTACTGTTTTTAATTTCCCCTTTAGGTTGAACACTTTCTAGAAAGGGGGCAAGAGAAATTCATTCCTGGAGTCACCAGGACAGAAGACACAGTGAACTTGACCTTGGTTCTGACAAAGCATTCTAATGTGAAGATACTTATGTCACTTTTAAGTAGACAAAGATCACAAAACTTAACCTATTTTATGTTTTACATGCAATAAGTGGTATATTTGGTTATGCTGTTCTTATCTATCAATTAACTATATTCTCTTCATACTTCCTCATCCCTTCATTGCAACAAACACTTTCACTGGGAACTTTCTTCCCCTCTCTTTTTTCTCCTCCACTTTGCACTTACTGTCACCTTGTAATATTCAGAGAGCACTTGGTTTATTGATTTTACTTTAGAAATGCTTTCAGATGTCATTAATCCACAGGCCAGTAACTTACGCTAAATGACAGGATGGAGTTGTAAAGTGCTTTTTAAATATAACATTCTTTTTAATGGCAAGAGTTGATTCTTTTGTTTTATTCTGACACGACATGCTCCAAAATAAATATCAATGAAATAGATAACAATCAGTTACATGAAAGGATAAGGCTTCTCATCTGTTAAGACCACTTGTAAGAATTGCTACCACTTCTCAGATAACACAAAGTGCTCCAGTGGCTTGTCCTCCAGCATGCTACACTGTTAACCAAAAGTATATGCAACTCCAATGATTCAAGTTCACCAGCAGTTTCACAGAGAAAATACTAGCAGTCTCTTCCCAAGAATAATTACTTTGAAATGGCAGGTTGGGATAAAGTTAAGAGAAAGCAATCAATTCTCATATAAAAACTACACTGGAGATCAACAGGATTTTCAATTAAATTTATTCCTTTTTTAATTATTAGTAAATTTTATTAGCTTTAATGAACATTTACAGAGATTTTGGGTTTTCATTCATTCATTGTTGCACTGTTTTCTCTACCCTCCTCCCCAGTTCATTCTTCTTCCCCTGCCCCCCCACCCCTGAATGGCTGTTTTAATTGTCCAATTGCCACAGTGCTTGTTAAAGCCAGTTCTGATTAATCTCCTTTGTCAGTGTGTCCCTTGCCATTCCCTATCACTCCTCCCTGAGAGAGACTTCATCCTGATTCATAAGGAAAAGGGGATGACGTAGTCTCTTAGCTACTTCCTGCTGAAAAGGGACGCTGTGGGTTTCAGGGTTAAATTTATTCCTTTTAAGAAACAGGTTTTTTTTCCCTTACAGAATTTTGTGGGTGATCATGAGGAAACATTTGGTACCAGCAGATAGGAGATAACAGACATAATGCACTGGGCATGTCTTCTGTCAGGAACCTCTCCACATTATTCAGAAGCAACAATGTGTGTTTGAAGATGAAGAAGCACCTAGTTCAGGCATGGTCTTTGCAGTCACTTTCTAAGCATCTGAAAGCTGGATAATGGATAAGTATTAAAGAAGAAGAACCAATGACTTTGAACTTTGGTGTTGGAGAAAGGTACTGAATATCCCATGGGCTTCCAAAAGAACATACAGATACGTCTTAGAGAAGGTGCCACCAGAGTGCTCTTTGGAGGCAAAGATGACAAGGTTTCGTCTCATGTACTTTGGGCATATTACTAGGAAAGGTTATTCCTTGGAAAAGGACATAATGCTTGGCAAGGTGGAGGTCAACCAAAGAGAGGAATACCCTTTAGGAGATGTATTCACACAGTGACTGCAGGATGAGTGCAAGTTGTTAGCGAGACGAGAACTATGAGTACTATGAGACAGGAGAGAGCAGGCTCGGATCTATTGTTCACAAGGTTGATATGAGCCATACTCAACTCAATGATACCTAATAACAACCACAACAACACAAGAACTGCAAAGGGCTGGGCAATATTTCATGGGTCATAATGAGTTGGATTTAATTTGATGTCAACTAAACACCACAACATGGCTTACGTTGAGCAATGAATGAGCTAAACTATGAAGACCATGAATCAGATGATCCAGCTCAAAGTAGCTGCTCAAAAATTACTAGCTAATGTTGGTACGTACTACCGCTCCTATGTACTATATATGCATCCTATCTTCATACCTTTTCAACCTATATGTAGAGCAGATCATTAACAAAGCTGGACTTTATAAGGAGGAATGTGGCATTAGGACTAGCGGAAGACACACCAACATCCTGCATTATGCAAATGACAAAACCTTGCTCATTGAAAATGAATATGAAGAGGACCTGGGGCATTTGCTGTAAGTCAAGTATGGCCATCTTCAAATGTGGCCTGAAGTTCAACATCAAGACAAAGATTCTTAAAACAGGGCCAATTGGCAGCTTGATGATAGAAGGGGAAAAGATTGAGATTGTTAACAATTTTAAAAAGTCCTCATCCTTTTCTGTGAGTAAGGTTATGTCATGTAGATAATGTTATTGCAGGTTGTTGCAGAATCTCTGTAATTCTGATGCTGCATTCTTTTTCATAAAGTCCAGCTTCTCAAATGATCTCTTCTGCATGTAGATTGAAAAGGCATGGAGACAGGATACATCCCTGACACACTCCTTTCTTCTTCTAAGACATGCAATCTCAATAGTTTGCTATAAATCTGAGAGCTAGACCATGACTAAGGTGGCAGGGAAAGAATGGATGCCTTTGAGTTGTGGTGCTGGAAAAGAGAATTGACTAGGTCTCTGCTGGAGAAGGTGAAATCGGGTTGCTCTTTGCAAGCAAAGATTTTAAAAATCCATTTCAGATACTTTGTGTATGTTGTCAGGACGGTCTAATCCTTGGAGATGGGCTTCATACTTGAAAGGTAGAAAGTCAGTGCAAGAGAGAAAGACATTGGATGAGGTGGATCGCTACAGTGACTTGTGGCAGTGGGGTCAGGTGTGTCAGAGACAGTGAGGTTGGCTTAGGATAGGACAAGACTCAGTGATTTTTCATAAGGTTGCTATGAGTTATAGTCAGCTTGGTGGCTCATAACAGCCCAAATCATATGTGAAGAAGATGATATTGGGAGGAACGAAAGTACTTACATAAGGTCACCCAGCTTACTTGACAAGTTAATAGAATCCACATTTTCTTAGATTTTTCTTTTCTCACCGCATCACATCAAATGTAGCCTTTTACACAGACACACCTATTCATACTCAATACATACTTGTCAGAACCCACAAATACAAATTAGGTGAACCACTAGCATAAATATTTATACTATATTTATAAAATTATAGGAAAAATCTGTTGTACTTTTCTTCCAACAGTTGCCAGTTTTTTAAATATAAGAGTTACATATAAGTAGTGATGTTATAAACATTTCATTTTTTATATTTGTTTGGACAAGAAAGTGAATGAATAATTAATATTTGTGTGAGAAACCATACATATTTAATATCAGAACAAGTTTTACTTGTTTTCCTCTAAAATAACTAAGGAAAGATATTACTCTTGATGCTTATAGGTTTGTACACTAATTACATTTTAAATTTTGGATTAAAATAGGGACTACTAACAGAATTTAAATTTTAGAAAAACTTAAAGTATAAAATAAACGGAGGCAGAGCTCTTTTTCTTTACAAACAAAGAGGGCAAGGATATCTACTAGGGCTTCACAGTAATACAAGAAGGAAAAAGAAATTATCTTCTCCTAAAGGAAAGGGAATTAAATCCATCCTAAGATTGATAATTAAAAACCAAATTTGTCTATTCAGTTGGATGTAAAGGATGGAAAGAAAGAGGGAAGAAAATAAAATAATTAAGTCTTCACAGGATAGAACAGCATTTAGAGCTCTTGTACATAGGGTCGCTATGAGTTGCAAGCGACTCGATGGCACATAACAACAATTCTTAAACTAGCAGTACTTCTTATAACATGACATTTCCATTGTATGGGACACTTTTCGCCTAGTAAGCCACATACTAACTAAAAACTGTTAAAAAGAGAACTTCAGATCACCTGAATTCACCATATGTGGGAATGCTGTTATTAGGTATCATCAATTTGACCCCAATTTATAAGAATCTTGTACAACTCAAATCAAACCCCTGCCCGTTCCACTCTAACCATCTTTGCTCCACGTAAGGGTCCCTGTTGCCATCAGTGTGTCAATCCATTCTGTGGAGGACCTTCTTCTGTTTGCTGACCCTTTACTCTCCAAGCAGGGTTTTCTTTTCCAAGGACTGCCTGATAAAAAGCCCAATGTGAGAGGAAGTCTCACCAGGCTTGCTTCTAAGGAGCTCCCTAACAGATCTGACTTCTTTTCAGATAGATCTGTTTGTTCTGGCATTTCATGATATATGAGGTGCTTCACATACCAGTTGACAGGCATATGATATCTACATATTATGAAGAAAAAATAATTTCTACATGTCGATTTCATATGTTCTCGATTATATATTTTTGTGCATATTTCATATTTATAGTTTAAAACAGTAGTGTTTGCAATATTCCTTAAATAAATAATGTCATATGTCAGAGGTATATACTTAAAACTTTAAAATAGGAGTCCACAATTAAGGTTGCATAATGGAATGTACTTGGGGCGGTGGGAGGGGTGCGGGGGGATTGTGTACCAGGGAAGGAGTGTTTCTTTTACTTTTGAAAGAGAGGAGCGAACTGGGGGGGTGGGGGCGGAGGGATGGGCGGGGAGAGAAGTGCAGCAATGAATGAATGGAAATCCAAAATCTCTGTAAATGCTCATTTAAATTAAAAAAAACCAACAACTTTAAAATAATTGTGCATGCTATTCAAATAATTTAGAGATCATCATTCTAAACTATAGAGCATCAGATAGGTAACCTATGGTTCTTGGGTCAAAAGTGGCCTGTCATTCTTTTCACAAATAAAGTTTTATTGATTTATAACCACGCTGAATATATTCAATATATCACTGAATAGGTTATTCTACAATGTCAGAATTAAGCAATTGCAACAGAGACATAATTTACAAAGCCTACATGATTTATTCTCTAACCATTTAATATGTATACCAGATCCTACTCTAAAGTAACAGGATTTCAGGTCACAGTTTGTGGACAAAGAAGGAATCTTATTACCTTTTGAGGACTTGATTCCGAGTTTATAAATAGTTGTTACACCTTGGAATGTTCTCACCTAACAGGAAAAGGTGCTAGTATATCACAATTTTTTTAGCATAAATTCTTAGTACACTTATATCTGTTTCTCCAAATAATGCTTTTTTTTTATTCTGTTAAAGAAGCTGAGTGACCTTGGTTACATTAATTAAACTCAAGAAAAACCAGATTTCTTGCATAAGGAAACTAATGGTTCTGCAAGACTTATAAGACCCATTGCATGATAACTTCCCATTTCCCCATATTTATTCATAGGGTACATTTTATGAATATTTGACTCTAGAACATAACAGCAATGGTGTTCAATGAGGTTTGAGATTTATCTATTTATTTGATGTTGTTGTTATGGGCCATTCAGTTGGAACCAACTCATAGCTGCCCTCCTGCAGGTCTTCTGAGGCAGTTATTATCAAGGGAGGATACTGTCCAACCTATTTCTACAGAGCACCTGGTGGAGTTGAACTGCATACCTCAGGGATTGTAGCATAGAGTCTTATCACTAGGCCAAAAGAGATCCATATATCAAGGTAGATAGACATATGGCGCTAGATAGACATTTGGATATAGATAGATCTATCTATATATAGATAGACAGGAAAAAATATGGATACATATAGGTAGAAATATAGAGATAGAAAAATAGATTATATAGATAGATAAAGTAGAAAAATAGATGAAAGAGAGAGAGAGAGGTGTTATTGTTGTATATCACTGAGTCTGAATCGATCAACGGCTGACCACACTTGGATTTTCAGAGTCAGTAAATCACCCAGAAGTTGATTGCCCATCTTTCTCCCATGGTTGATTAAAACCACATAGCTTTGCATTGGCAGTACCATTCCTTATCACTAAGCCACTAGAGTGTGATATTATAGACACACACACACACACACAGAGGCCTATGTATATGTGTATTATATAATATTTATATTTTAAAAAGATAGTCACAAAATTAATACAAACAAAAATATGTGACTTATTCTTTATCGCATATCAAATAATAACTGAGAAAAAATGTAAAAATGTAATTGATTTTTTATTAGTTATACTTTATTGAAAGGCTTTAACTAGTATTTTGGTCTGTGATCTGATTAATTAGAACATAACAGTTGGGTTCACCTTTTAGGCATTTAGGAACCTCTGGTGGCGTAGTGGAAAGGAACTGCTCTGCCATCTGAAAGGCATGTGGTTCAAATCTACCAGTTGCTCCATGGGAAAAAGATCTCCTCCTGTGTAATTAAACTGACCCTGAAAACCTGCTTGAGGGACAGCTATCTAAAGCTTTTCTATAGTATATCATTTTCATTAATTGCCCTATCTTTTTTAATATAACTTTAATGGATGCCTTAAAAGTGAGGGGTTTAGGGTTGTATGCCTCATACTAAAAATCTTTCTTCGCACCCTTAAAACTTTTGAATTTGAGACATCAGGACCTTTATGGAAGGAACCATGTATTTTCGTCTTTGCATCCTTCATACCTAGCTGGTGCATATTAAAGATTAGGCTTTTGGTAAACACTGATAGCATAAACCAAACCCAAAACTACTGAAGGGATGAGACAGCCTGCTTTTATTCCAAGCTATGACTGGTGGATTCAATTTGCCAACTTTTGGATTAGCAGACTGACATGTGATTCACTATGTCACCTGGGTTCATACTGGTAGACTTGATCTTGACACATTTTTAATGTGACACTCTGTACAGAATAAAAAAAAATCCTTCCTTATTACCACTGTAAATTACAAAAATTGATAGCAAGATATATCAGAAGCTTTATATGATATTTCTTTGTATGTAAAATATAATATCCACACAAATAATTATCAATAACCAAAATTTTTTCAAAACATTACTTCTTAATGGGAAAATTCTATATTTTTCTTGAATATTCAGGACATGTGTTTAAGGTATGGAGAATACTCAGATGGTTTTAAGAAAGCTTTTGAGAATTTATAACTATAAATTAAAAAAACAGAATGTAGGTATTGAACAGAGAAAATCTACAATGCAGATGCTATATTATAGCTCAAATAATATATTTTCTTAGGATTAGTCATATACTATAACTCCCATGTGATTTTCTGAAAACTTGCCAGAGGCTCAGCTATGGGTCAGTTCTGACTCAATGGTGCACAACAGCAGTCTTTGTGTAGCATTCTGCATTTCCCCCCATTGCCCCTATCTTGTTGAGTTCTTTATCCCTAGCAATCTTAAACAGTTGCCCTTGAATCTGTTTCTACATGGTGACAAACATGTCACAGTAGCTTGTGCTATCCTATAACACTTTAATAAAATATTATATTATCTTTTCCCAAATAGCTACAAATTATTATTCTAAAAATTATAGTTAAAGGAGACATTTCTTGATTTAAAAATAAAAGTGAGAGACACTGCAAACTCAAACAATCCTATCTGCCAGAACTTGAATAAACTCATCTACAAGATACTTCCCTGGGATATGAGAAATGGTAAGTACCAGCAGGGAATGATTTATAAATTATGCTTTAGAAGAGCATATATCAGGGCATATTTATTTCCTCTATGCCTCTATCACTGGTTGATAGAGTTTATTGATCTTGGCCATCTGCCTCCCAGACTACTTTTTTTTTTTTGCTTAAAAGTCTTTGAGTGAAATTAATAACAAATTTAAATAAAAAAAAAAAAGAATTAAGTTAGAGTAAGGATGGCAATGGAACCACCTTACCTCTGTAACTTGATTTGTGCCACTATTAGAACCTCTACTCGGAATATTATTGCTTTTCAATTTTTGACTCATGCACTTTTAACTTGTTAGTTAAATTTGTATCTTCTAGGCTGCAACACTTCCATGATACATCTTCAAGGATATGAACATGTACGGCTAAGCACAATTGATAACAGTGCATCTAAATTCCAAAATCAATCTCCATAATAGTCTATGTGTTTCCTACTGCCAAAGGGGCCCTTTAGAGTAGTGAGAGAAGACCTTCACCCTGAAACCCACAGCATCCCTTTTCAGCAGGAAGTAACTAAGAGAATACGCCATCCCCTTTTCCTCATGAATCAGGGTGAAGTCTCTCTCAGGGAGGAGTGATAGGGAATGGCAAGGGACACACTGACAAAGGAGATTAATCAGAACTGGCTTTGACAAGCACTGTGGCAATTGGACAATTAAAACAGACATTGAGGGGGGGAAAGAACAACGAACTGGGGATGAGGGTGGAGAAAACAGTGCAACAATGAATGAATGAAAATCCAAAATCTCTGTAAATGTTCATTAAAACTAATAAAATTTAATTAAAAAAGTCTTGGAGTGGTGCACACAGCTACTGTTTTTTACTAAAAACTGGAAGCTGGAGGTTCACGTTCACCCAGATGCATCTCAGAAGAAAAATCGCCTTTTGAAATGTCAGCCAGAAAACCTCTATAAAGCACAAGCTACTCTGACATGTTTGTCACCATGTAGAAACAGATTCAAGGGCAACTGTTTAAGATTGCTAGGGATAAAGAACTCAACAAGATAGAGGCAATGGGGGGAAATGCAGAATGCTACACAAAGACTGCTGTTGTGCACCATTGAGTCAGAACTGACCCATAGCTGAGCCTCTGGCAAGTTTTCAGAAAATGTCATGGAAGGAGATTGCCCATCTTTCTCCCGCAGAGCAGCTGATGGATTTGAACCGTGTGCCTTCAGGATTGCAGCACAGATTCTTACCATGAAGCCAAAAGAACTAGGTGAGAAATAAAGCCAGTCTTTGGATCTTGCTATGTAAATCTGGCAATGGTCAGGAGAAGGCTATGATTAAATAGGTCAACAGAATTCCAACAATAGCAGTGGGGAGGGGCATCTCAGATACTTGGAGCACAGAAGTCATGCAGAAGCCATGGTTGCTGGCTCTAGTTAACAGGAGAGACTGTATAGGCAGGCGGTCTACTGTGTTTGGAGGAAGGTGAATTCTCAGTGCTAAATGAATCATGTTGCTGTGAAAGAGACACGTTCTTATTTTTAATATTTGGAGAAATGTTTGACTTCTCAGTCTAATAACAATTAGGTTTTGCTCAGAGCATCTTTATAGGTTAATGTTGTTTTAGGTGCCATAGAGTATGACATGTAACAACCCTATGAACAACAGATCTGAACCTTGTCCTACCCTGTGCCATCCTCACAAACTAATACCCCCAAGCCCACTATGTTAACCAGCCTGGTTGAGGGTCTTCCTCTCCTTCACAATCCCTCCATCTTCCCAAGCATGATGTCCCTCTCCAAGAAATAACCTCTCGGAGATGGGAATCTGCATCATTTCTATACCCAGAATTATTTACAATCAACATTACTCTCAGTGGCTACTTCAGTGCCCTCCTGACTTTCCAGTTTATTTGGAGTTGCAGGAATCATATTCAAGTAGTAAGTATTCAAACACCTTTAGTATGGTGATGTTATATAAAATATGGTTGTTTCCTTGAAGTTTCCGCTATACAAAAATTAAGTCCAAATCACACTGAAGAATTTTTGTTATATGTAAAGTAACTTTTAACATGGTATGCATATGAATTCCTAGAGGGATTTGTAGATGGCTGGGTTCTACCATACAAGCTTTATATTCTGTAGTTTGAGGACAGAGGTTGGAAGTGGATTCTTAAGCAAGATAACAAATACCACATAAACTAGACTGAAGAAAACCAGAATGGAAAGACTTCAATACTGGCACTATTTGGGCAGAAGAAATAGAAGAAAACTTCCTTTTGACTTAAAAAAGAAAAGCCAAAATCATCCCCAAGGGAAACCAAATTTGAAGAAAATTCAAAACACTAGGGCTTATTAAAAAGGTTTTCTCACGGTCAAAAGCGATGGAGTGACAGTGCTGTGTCGTCTGAAACTAAAAAGGAAATAACACACCATAAAATACAGACATCTACAGCAAATGTCAGAAAAAATAAGACATTCAGACATTTGAGTAATTAGTTTACTCTGCCAAAGAGTTCTGCTTTGAAAATATTATTAAATTGCAAAAGAAAAATTGCCTTAAACTTAGCAAAATGGAAAGAATAAAATCTAAATGCACTCATAAATGCCCTTCTAGAGTTGTTAAAATTATGCCCTATTTTTTTTTTCTGTCCCTAGGCTTGATAAAACAATCAAACTGCATTCAGTTAGATGCCCTGAAAATGATTACTTTGCTGTTTTCACTGCAATGGGCCACATATGCCACCCACAAGAATTTACTAATGTGCTCTGTGGTATTTTGCAAATAAATACAACGTATTTTTACTTTTACTTGTGAATACCATCTGCAGCATTTCAAGCATGCAAAGTCTGTTGATGCTTCAGGGAATTTTATAAAAATCAATGCTAACATATTTCTGTGGATGGTTCAAACGACTGAATGGGAAATACTTGCCCAGTTTAACTCACACACTCACCCTTGATAATAATGTTTGTTTCCTGATCCCCGTTGAGAGAGCCCTACTAATGCCCTCAGCCCAACCCACCTCCCGATAATTTTAAAAGAAAACAAAAGACAAACCAATCTCCCGGGTTACCTTAGTATAGAATAGAGAGTTCTGCACCCAGGAAATAACTGGCAATTTCTTATTAAACATAAAGACAGAGCGAGACATTAACTTCACATAGTCGCTCACAAGGTACTGTGCTGTCCCAACTTCCTTTTTCTGTTGTCACGGTAGCTCTAGCAAAGGGTCAAATCTAGCCATGATGCTGCACTTGACCAGGAGGACCTCCAATGACCCTGGACTTACCAGAAACTTCTGATGCATGTGAAGTTAGCGTAGAGCATTCAAAAGGGGAGCTTCAAGGTTTGTCTGCGGAGCTGAGGCCTCAGGCTGGGAAATGAAAGTGCTTTGCCTTTTCACTCAACCAGCTGACATACCTGCCTGCAGGTGATGCACCTCACACTTTTTAAAAGAGGCAGCTCCACGTGATGAAGTGACATGCTGCTAGAGCAGCCCTCAGTGAGAAGTGCGGAGAGCGAGCATCGCACGAGGTTAGCAGAAGCCCACGTGATTCACAATCCGCACTGAGGACTTTTCTCAAATGCGAGGACTTGTGAATAAGTCAGATGAGCTAGGAGGCCAAATTGAGAGCAGTGTAAAGAGGAAGAAACCTTAATAAAAGGGCCTCTAATAAACTGTGCCCCAATTTAGAGAGTGACCTCTGATTTGAGAATCACTAATCTCCTGAATTAACCCAGGGTTTAACATTGTGATTGCCATAAAATAAAGTGGCATTTTTTTCAGGGTCAATGATTCTCCAGCACCTGCTATGTTCAATCATGTCCCATCATTGACACAGGAAACAAATGAATTCAGAGATATATGATTCATAAGTGATACGCTCTCTGAAAGCAAGAAACATATTTCAAAAGTAGAATTCAAAATAAGCAATATTGGATTATCAATGCCAACAGGTGTATAGAAAGAAATAAAATGCCATTTATCACTTTAGTATAGACCTAGATGCTTATCACATTTACTTATTACAATCCCTCAAGAGACAAGAGATGGAAAAACTGAAATACACAGAGAGAGACAGGCTTTCCCCAATGTGTCACAGTCTCTAAGTCACAGATCCAAACACTAAACTTTGATCATTCACCTAGAGGTTATGCCCTCAACCACTGTTTTACTGCCTGTTGGACAACATATATCAATGACACTAAAATATTATACAAGTATTTAATAAGTGTAACCTTGTATCTTATGTCTTCCTTTTTTCCAAGAGAAGACTCTTTCTTAAAATGGTGCTGTGGTGTTAGACTGAATGTTGGTTTTCTTTTTCAGCCATTTAGCCTCGGGCCTCCAGCTACCTTAACTGCAGACACATGGTCTTACAAACCTGCATCTGCTATGGGACTAGGATAAGAGAAATAATGCTTCCCACACTGAGAAGCAAGACTTGAGGTGAGAAATACTTTCACAAAGACTTGAGATGAGAAGGACTTGAAACAAGCCTTGAGGAGAACGAGACTTGAGGTGAGCAAGGCTATGGCAGCAAGATTATGGTGAGAGTGAGAACCTAGTGGTGGAGAGATTGTGGATTGCTGTGGAGATACTGTGGAAAGGTGTGACCAGAGGCTCCTTGCATTTGTGCTAGCCACAGTTAAAGATCTGGCTGTTCTTGCTGCATGTTTGAAAGACAAGTTGACTTATAACTGCTCTGAGACAAACTTTGTTGCATGATTTGGATTCCACAGCTGAACTGAAACCAGATCGTGGACTTGTTGAGGAATTATGCCTTGGAAATGTTGGGCTAACACCTGGACTTGTGAGATATTCTTAGCCTCTCCCACTAAATTCCCTAATAAATGCCATTGTTGATATCATAACTGTAAGTCTGTGAATTGTTAATGAATAAAAGAACCTTTTGCTATTGGTGCGATGATAGAGGCACTATGGGGCTGAGCTATAGGCTCTTTACCTACTTTCTACTTTGGGCAGTGGAGGGGTGTGGCATTCTCACTCCTTCTGGCCTTTTCAGAGAGATTCTTATGGTCCTGTGGCTCAGCGTCTCATTTGCTCCTCTTTAGACAGATGCACATGTGACTAAGTTGATAAATGTACAATTGAAATTATCATTATTTCCAAAGATGGATGGATGGATGGATGGATGGATGAAGAGACAGACAGACAGTTATTTGTGGCATAGTGTATACGTATTGGACTGCTAAGGGAAAGGTTGCATTTTTAAAATCTCCAGGTGTTCTAAAGGAAATAGATGTGTACTGTCCTCCATTAAATGTTTATGGTCTCAGAAACCTGATGGCTGGACATTGTAATAATATAGATTCTATATAATATGTACATTATATATAATAGCATATATGGTTTCATCTTGTCTTTTTATTAATATAAGATGATATAAAACCAAACCAAACCATTATATAGATAGGTAGATTATTTAAAAAGAACTCATCCTCCTTTATTCTAGAGAAGTTGGAAATATGTATGTAATACTTATATTGAAAACTTCTAATAACATATATGTATTTATTGGATATTCCAAGATATTTTCTAAGTTGAGAAGGATGAATTTTTACCCTGTTTAACTACCTGATAAGTAGGGTGTGTTTGTGTATTTGAGAAGTAGTCTTTAAGAACCAGAAGGCTCCATAGATGAGAGGATGGCAAGATTTTCACTTGCTTATTTTGAACACATCATCAGGAAATACCAATCATTAGAAAAGCACAATGTGTATGGTCAATTAAGTTGTTGCTAGAAACCACAGAGTCTGTTCCAATTCACTGAGATCGCTGGTACAACAGAAAGAAATGATGCCTGGTACTAAATCATTCTCACAATCATTGCTCTGTTTGAGCCCCTTGCCATAGCCATTGGGTCAATCCATGACATCGAGCGTGACACTGAAGAGCTTCCCCTTTGTGATATTTATCAAGCATGATTCTGTTCTCTAGCGACTAGCCTCTCCTAATGGCACACCCTAAGTATGTGAGATAGAGTATCACCATACTCATGTCAAATGAATGTTTTTGTCTCTACTTGGATGGCAGATGTGCTAGCCTTATGAATTTACAGAATATTCAATATTTCTTGCCAACACTAAATTTCAAGTTCCATATTTGTTCCCATTCCCAAGAAAGTTAATCCAATAGAATGTGGAAATTATCAAATAATATTGTTAATGTCACATGAAAGCAAAATATTGTTGAACATCATATAAAAATGGATTGAAGAGACTATTGACGGAGAACTACCAGAGCTTCAAGATGGGTGTAGCAGAGGCTGTGGAACTAGGCATGTCATTGTTAATATCAGATGGATCTTGGGTGAAAGCAAAGAACACCAGAATAATGTCTTTTTGGCATTTGACAAATAATGAACAAAGGCATTTGACGGTATGGATCATAACAAACTATGGCTAACATTGAGATGAATGGGAATCCCAGAATACTTAATAATGTTCCTACGAAATCTATACCAAGAAGCTATTATTGCCTGAACGGAGTTATGGAACAACATTTTATGGTTTAAAATCATGAAAGGTGTGACTCAGAATTATATCCTTTCTTTCCATACTTATTCAATCTGTATGCTGAGCAAATAATTCAAGAAGTGGGACTCTATGAAGAAGTGGCATCAGGACTGGAGGAAGACTTATCAACTACCTATATCATGCAGATGTTGAAAGTGAGGAAGACATGAAGCATTTGCCTCAAAAGATCAAAGATTACAGCCTTCAATATGGATTGTATCTCAACATCAAAAAGACCAAAATCTTCACCACTGGGCTGATAAGCAACATCATAATAGAGGAGAAAAGATTTAAATTGTTAATTACTATATCATAATTGGACCCACAATCAATAATGTTGGTACCACTAGTCAGGGTATCCTGAGACATACTGCATTGGGAAAGTGTGCAGTCAAGAATTTTTCCAAACTGAGGAGCAATGATATCACTTTGAGAACGAAGTTGTGCTTGATATAGGTCATGGTCTTTTCAATCACTAGCTATGCACTTAAGAAGGAGAATGAATTAGGATACCAGAAGAAGAATTGATGCCTTTGAGTTGTAGTTTTGGAGAAGATCCTATGACTGTCAAAAGAACAACGTCTTGGGAAAAGTGCATCCAGAGTGTTTATCAGAGGCAAAATAGAAAAGCTTTGTTTCACATACTTTGAACATCTTGTCAAGAGAGGTTATTCCCTGGAAAGGGACATCATTCTTGGAAAGGTATCAGCAAAAAGGAGGAAGGCCTTCAATGAGATATAGTGACATGTTTCCTGCAGCCAAGGGCTCAAGTGTGTCACAGATTATGAGGATGGTATAGGACAGGAGTGAGTTCAGCTGTGTTTTTCATAGAGTCACTGATGAGTTGTATTTAACTTAATGGCATCCAACAGCAATGACATTACAAATGTCTCTGTTCTTCTTATTCCACCTTATTCATGATCCAATTCTCCATTTCTGGCTTATTCATTATCCAGCTTTTGCATGCATTTGAAGTCACTAAAAGTATTGTGGTTTGGGTCATGACAACTTTAATGATCAAAGTTATATTTTTGCTGTGGTAAAGTAGAGGGTTCGCAAAAAGAAATGAAACCGTCAATGAGATGAGTTGAAAAGAAGGTTGCAACAACACACTTAAATGTATTAAAATTTGTAAGGATGGCACAAGACCGGCAATATTTGGTTTTATATTAAATAAAACTACTATGAGTCAGGTGCACCTGATACAGGCCATGGTCTTTGCAATCACTTGTTATGCATCAGAGAGTTGGACAATGACTAAGGAGGACAGAAGGAGAGTTGATGCCTTTGAGCTGTGGTGCTGGAGAAGAGTACTGAATGTACCATGGACTGCCAGGAAAACAAACAGATTCATCTTGGAGAGGATTAAACCAAGCTACTCTTAGGAGGCAAGGATTCTGGGGCTTCGTCTGACATACTTTGGACATGTTGCCAGGAGGGACGGGTCCTTGGAGAGGGACATCATGCTTGGGAGGGTGGGGGGACTGCACAGCAGGGGAAGACCCTCTATGAGATGGATTGACTGGGTGACTAAGGTAATTGGGATGGGTGTGTCAGAGGCAGTGCGGTTGGCGCAGGATAGAGCAGGGTTTAGGGCTGTTGTGCATAGGGTCACTATGAGTCGCAAACGACTCGATGGCACATAACAACATCAACAGCTATGAGTCAGAGCCAAATCAAGATGAACCAGAAACAACAGTTAAACAAGAAATTGCTAATGGAGTCTGTGGGAATAACAGAAGTAGAGGAATCAACTGTGTTTACTGGAAAAAATAGTTTCCTGAACATGCAAAGGGACACCCACAGAGCATTTACCTGTAGAGACAGACTCTGTAATAACTACTCTATAACATGCATTTTAGGAAAGATATCCAGGATAACACTGGGAGCAAATAGATAAAAATGAGACAATAAATTCATGCACCAAAACCAGCACAACAAATAGGACTTGTATTATCAATATTCACTTTCAAAGGGTTTTTTTTTTCCTCAATGGCAGTGGGTAAGTTTAAATGTATTGTTAAGTCTGTATTAGAAGACAGTAGATGTTCATTGAAATGAAAAATAAACAAACTAAATTAAATTTTTTTTTAAAAAAAAGAAACCTGATGTAGAGTCACTATGAGTTGAAATAAACTCTGCAGCCAAAAAAAAAAAAAAAAGAAGACAGTATCAGAGTGCACATGCCTAAATTTATTATTGTATTTCTACTTTCTGTACTGATTTTTTGAAGGAATAATGATGAGGCAGCAAAGGAAAATAATTTGCAATTTTAAAGTGTGCACTATTGTGAATCATTCTCGATTCCAAGGAGAAGCACCTTTGTCTCAGGTATAATTGCTAAGCTTTGAGTGGCATTTTGCTAGTTCCATTCATGATTTCTACCGTTGAATCTATGCTAAGAGACCTTAGCTGCCTGCTAATTTAAGAGCTAGTTTATGTATCCAGTTAATCCTCCACCCAAAATCAGCAAACGTCTAAGAATGGCATCAATTTCTGCAAACTATGTTTTCAATGTAGTAGTATATTTAAACTGTAAATTGTCCTTTTTTCAAAGCTTAGTATAATAAAGTCAAAGAGAATAGTATGGTCCCACAAAGGAATAAAATCTACCCATATCCAATTCAGATTCTTGTCAAGGGCAGCCATCACTAAAATGTGAAAATAAATATCTAAACAGATGGCATCTGTAAACAAGCCCCAGAGCCAGTGCATGTGATGCTGTCAAGTCTTGCTAACTGAGAAATTACCCGGATAATCCAAATCAACAAACGCCAGCCCTTCACACTCTCCATCACATAAAAGACTTCACTCAGGAGTATAAAGTTACCATGGCAATAAAAGTAATTCTTTAGAGATATTAGAAGCTAATTCTTAATCTTGTCAGAGATTCTTTGTAGGAATCAGAAGCAAAACAAGTCTTACACTTGGAAGATCAGGACATGCTAGGAACAGGACCACATCTTGACTCACAGAAAGTTGAGGAACTGGAGATTTACATGCTAATGTAAATTTCTATTGTTATTACTATTAGCCTTGCTACTTTCTTCAGTCCATTCATTGGATGGCTGATTGAGCAAAACATCAAACATACTGGCTTAGTAATGCTCACAAAATGATGTGGTGAATTTACATTCCTTACCTCAAGCTCCCAAAAGGAAGGGTGAAGATTTCATTTTAAACAAAACCCTTTGGGGAAGGTTTTCATGTACAGTGGAACAATGTTCAAAATCAGGTTTTTAAGAGACCTGAGTTGTTACCTGTCAGCTATGTTATTTTAGACAAATAATTTGAAGTCACTTCCAAGTTTATTGTCTGTGAATGCATGATCACAATATCCATTAATTTTACAACATCTGTTCATTTTAAAATTATTTTAGCATTTTAGGTTTATTTTAGAATTTAAAAAGTTTACTTTTTTAAAAAAAATCTTTCAAAGTTTACTATATTCCATATTTTGTTTATAATATTATACGAAATCAGATCATAAAATTGGGTCTAGAATGACTGATTACTGTCCAGTAATTAATAGTCCACTCATTCCATAGTTTTAGTTGAGGATCAATCACACCATTTATAACTTATACACTAAAGAATAGATCAGCATGCCTTTTTTTGGTTCAGCTGAAGGTAAAGTAGGTACTGTAAAGCATAAATATTCACACTCATAAAATAAATACCTCTGTGATTTGATTTTACAATATTTAATATGATTCTCTGTAGAAGATCTAAAAATAAAGTTAATGCACACATCTTTGTAAGCAGCTCTGCTGGGACGGTGCATTGCATGTTAGATCGCTAACTAAAAAATCACCAGCTGGGATTACCAGCTTTTCTCTAGGAGAATAGTGAGGAGTGTACTTCTGTAAAATTCTTCAGAACCAAAAGTCTGGTATAAGCTGGTTTGAATCAGAATCCACACGATGGCTGTGGGTTTGTTATGCTGTGTACATCTTTGTGACACAACCTTTCTTTGCTGAAAGGAAAAAAAAGTGCTTGCTGCAGAAGATAAAAAAATGTGCATCCTTCAGTACAGATTGCATCTCAATGAAAACAAAAAAAATCTCACCACTGGACTAAGAGATAACATCATGATAGATGGAGAAAATAAAAAAAAAAACAGTCAACAACTCCATCTCACTTTCTCCACCACCAACACCCTTGCTTGGTAGCAGCAGTCCAGAAACCAAAAGATAGATAACACAGGGAAAGCCACCATCAGAGGTCTCTTCAAATTATTGAGAAGCAATGATACCAGTGTGAGGTCTGGAGGGTGCCTGGTTCAGGCCATGGTCTTCCCAATCGCTTCGTATTCATCTGAAAGATGGACAATTAATTAGGATGACAGGAGAATAGCTGACGTCTTTGACATCTGGTATTGAAGAAGAATACTGAATATCTCATGGGCTGCCAAAAAAGCAAACAGATATGTCTTGGAGCAGTTGTAGTCAGAGAACTCCATGGAGGCAAAGGTGACAAAGCTTCGTCTCACACATTTTGAACATGTTGCTAGGAGAGGCTGTTCCCTGGAGAGGAGCATCGTGGTTGGAAAGGTAGTGGGTTGGCGAAAGAGAGGAAGACCCTCACAGTGACTGAAGAAATGAGTATGTTAGAGATTGTGAGGAAGGCACAGGATAGGACAGGGTTCAGATACGTTATTCATAGGGCCACTATGGGTTGTACGCATTTTGATGGCTCCTAACAATAACAAAACCAACATATTGTGTACGAAGCATTTGTAATATGTAGTATTTTTCAGTGGGTCAAGGGAAGGAGATGGGTTGAGATAATGGATGTGACAATGGGATCAAACATAGCAACAGGACATGAAGATGGCACAGGACCAGGACTGCTGCAACCATCTTAACACTTGCTGCAGAGGGTTAAGGACTACAGCCTCCAATATAGATTGAGGCTCAATGTCAAGAAGACAAAGATTCTCACCACAGGGCCAATTGGCAGCATCAGGATGGATGTTGAAGAGATTGAGATTGTTCACAGCTTCAGTTTGCTTGGCTCCACAGTCAACAATCTCGGCCCCCAGCAGCCAGGAAATTAGAAGACGTATTGACATGGGAAAGTCTGCTGTTAGGGACCTCTCCAAAGTACTGAAGAGCAATGGTGTCTCTTTGGAGACTAAGGTGCACCTGATACAGGCCATGGTCTTTGCTATCACTTGTTATGCATCAGAGTGTTGGACAATGACTAAGAAGGATAGAAGGAGAATTGATGTCTTTGAGCTGTGGTGCTGGAGAAGAGTATTGGGGGTACCATGGACTGCTAGGAAAACAAACAGATTCATCCTGGAAAGGGTCAAACCGGGCTGCTCCTTGGAGGCAAGGATTCTAAGGCTCTGTCTGACATACCTTGGACGTGTTGCAATGAGGGATAGATAGGTCCTTGGAGAGGGACATCATGCTTGATAGGGTGGAGGGACAGCTCTGAAGGAGAAGGTGGATTGATTCAGTGTTTGGGGTAATCGGGATGGGTGTATCAGAGACCATGCGATTGGCACAGTAAAGAGCAGAGTTTAGGGCTGTTGTACATAGGGTCACTATGAGTCGCAAGCGACTCGACGGCACATAACAACAACAACAACAACAACAACGTAGATTTGTTTTGCTTATTAAAATTCATTGACAAAACAAGACTCTTGTCTCCTGATGTTGACATCTTTGTTATGACAAAATTAAACTTCAAACTCCATAAGCTACTAATATATAATGAGATTGTTAATGTATTTGCAAATTCACAAAGTCAACCTGGAAACATCTCTTCCTGATGAATCATACAATATATAACTCTTCTCATATACTGAGAATTTCACAGGTACACAAAAAGAGATTAATATACTTGTTATCAGAGAGAGAAAACTCTGAATGAATCAAATAAGAAAACATCTCTGCACAAATACAGGTAGAAGAACCTAAAGAAAGACTTCATGAGAGTTGTTGCTAGGTGTCATTGAGCTGACAACCACTCTTAGCAGGATAAGTGTGACTCAGAGTGATCCTCTGAACAACAAAACTGAACCCTGTTCTGTCCTGTGCCATCCTCACACTTCCTGACTTACTACAGCTCATTGCAGCTGTCATTGTGTCAACCCACTTGGTTTAGGGTCTTCCTCTCCTTCACCAACCCTTCATTTTTCTGAGCATCACGTCCTTCTCCAAGGAATCGCCCCTCCTAGCAACATGCCCTAAGTATGTGAGGAAAAGCTTTATCTTCTTTGCCTCCAAGGAGCACTCTGGCTGCACTTTCCAATACACATGTTTGTTCTTTTGGCTGTTCCTGGGATGTTCGGCACTCTTCTCCAACACCACAGCTCAAAAGCAACAAGGATGACAGAAGGAGACTGTACGTTATTACTAGGAGAGTCTATTCTTTGGAAAGGGACATCATGCTTGAAAGTGGAAGGTCAGTGAAAAAGAAGAAGGCCATCAACCAGAAGGACTGCAGCACTAGGCGCAATGTGTCAGAGGTGATGAGGATGGCACAGGATATGATTGGCTGTTTATAGTGGGTCTGATTTATACTCAGTTCTACAGCACCTCACATTGCCTACAAAATTCTGTTACCATTCTACCTTGGTATGTACGTATATTGTTATTGTTACGTACCATTGAGTTGGAAGTGACCCATAATGGATCTTCCAGTGAGTTTTTGGTGGCAATACATCACACAGGAGGGGACTGCCCATCCTGCTGTCACGGAGCAGCTGCTGTATCAGGACCCTGTGCCTTTAGCATTGACAGCACAACTCATTACCACTGAGTCACCAGAGCTCCCTTAGTGTATAATAAGAAGCCTTAATTTAAGGTACTTCATGGTCATGGTGTACTTTGAAATTAAAAATTAATTATGTACATACAACTCAACTTATTCACAGTGATAAAAGTAAAGTTTTTCTGATCCTTTTAACTATGTAGTGTTTGCCCAGCTGAGATCATAAAAGTAAAATCTGGAATCACGGATAAAACCCTCAGGAATTTCATTCTAGAGTTGACAGATGGATCTCAGGAGCACTCCAAGTAAACCTTTATTGTGTAGGAGGCAGCATGTAAGATCTCTAGGAAGGAAAAGGGAAATTTTCCCTCAAACTTTCTGCTAGGACTTACAAAGCTAACCTGGAATTTTTTTTAAGTATTTAAAAGTTTTCCATTTTATTTTTTTTAAATAAACAATACTAACTATAGTTTTCTTTTCTTCTTGTTTTGGGTCCTTTTCCTAGGCTTAAAATGGTTCTCTGCATTCTATCCACTTTTTAAAATAATTTAAACTTCATGGTTTCTGCAATGCCACTATCTCCAAAAAAGAAATATAAATAAAAACAGAATAACTGCCCTGTTGCCCATTTTTGACAGATGAGGGAAACAGCGTGTTCTTGCGTGTAATTGCACTTTTTGGCACAGCTAGGGATATTATTTGGAAAACCTCAGCAGCTACTGGCTATCAACATTATTTTCTTCTAGCGATTTTACTATCCAACTGAGGATCCTAGGACATTTTTATTCTAACTTTTAAAATTAATGGAAGCAGTCACAAAGCAAGGAAAATAAGCCAATCTAGTAAAGACATCCACTTGCCAGATCTTACTGGTTCCTTTACCCAAATTCTGAGCCCACTTGCTCTCAGGTTGGTTCTGCCTCACAGGGACTCTTCACCATATTTCTGAAGAAGACTGAAGGAGACTCCTTCCTCTTTCTCCTACAGGACTGTTGGTGGCTTTGAATTGCTGACCTTTTTGTTAGTAATCCAACACATGAAACACTATGCCACAGATACTTCATTGATTGATGCTTAAATGGATCTGAATATAGCTCTAGCATCAGCCCATATGGCTCTGAATATAAGACGAAGAACTATTTCAATCACTATTTCAGAATCTTTAGTAGTAGAAGTTGTGATGCCAACTCAGAGGAGGTGGTTCCAATCCAGCAGTTGCTTCACGGGAGAAAGATGGGCTGTCTCCTCTCCTAAGAGATCTACCACCTCTGAAAACCCACTGGCTGGTCAGCTAGGAGTCTGTCCCAGCTCATAATGACAACAGTAACCTAGTCAGAAGGGAGTTTTGCTACCAAACCAAAGGGATGTGGCTAGAATCCACCAGTCTCTCTATGGGAGAAAAAGGGGCAACATCATTCCAAACAATGGACAGTCTCCTCCCGTGTAATTTATAGCCTCAGAAAACAGTACTATTTTGTTCACTACAGAAGCAAACACAGTGCACAATATTTCAACCTGAACTTGACATAAGAAAAAAAAAAGATGCCATTGAGTTGAATCTAACCCACGTTGACACTCTGTGTTGCACAACAGATTATGTTTGACAGGTTTTATAGTGATGACCTTGTAGAAGCTGATTTCTCATCTTCCTTTCAAGGAATCTGTGAGTGAGGGCAAGCCATGACCATTTCCATTAGTGGTCGAGTACTTAATAATCACAAAAATAAGGTGCCTCAGACACTTAAAATTTAAGAATATAGATACAGGGGAAGTATGCCTTTTATTTCTAGGAAACTTTGTAATATATAATAGGAAACACTGGTGTCATAGTATAGAGAGATTTGTGAAGCTAACCTAAAGGTCAGGCCTCACTGACTGATTGAATCCACCAGGGGCTTTGTGGGAGGAAGCCGGGCAATCACTTCTTGTGTTACGTACAGCCTCATAAAGCCAGTTGGAGGGTCAGCTATAAGTTGGTTCAGACTTGCTGGTAATAAGTTGATTTTTTGTTGAATATGCAACATGTTCACACATACTTCTAAGATGAACCCTGGGCAATATCTAGAAAATAAAGAGAACTCGTTCCCCTTATTAAAGGCACAGAATCTCTCTGTAACTGGTCACAATTTGGTACATCAAGATAAAAAGAAAGAAAAAGAACAATTCCTCAGACGGTGGGCTAGTGCAAGTAGAAAAGACAAGATCTACTTAAGAGATGGAAGAATATATCCAGGGCACAGTGCAAAGGTGTAGATTCTTCATTCATGAGGGAAATATCAAATGGAGAACTGTAAGGGGCAAGGTGGAATCACAGACAAGTCTTAGCAATTGAAGAGGAAATGAATGGTGAAAAAATGTTAAGGGAAAGTAAAGTTTATTTTCAAACTCTTTTTGGGGGGAAATGGCTGTAGAGTCTGTTACTGCTCCAACAATTCCCCTATGGGTTCCACCTCTGGAAGCAGCATACTAAACTTCACACTCTTCATTCCTTTGGCTACATTTCTCTCATTTATTGCATTTGGCTATTTCAGAAAGACAATACCCTTATCCAATGTGATTGGAAGAGCTCTATTAAAGAACTCTCTCCTCCCACACAGTTCACTGTCTCTGAAAATCCTCTGGAGGATCAGCTATGGGTCGGTGTCGACTTGATGGCACACAACACACAACATTGATCAGCTGCAGAGAGATTGGCTAAGCTAGAACTATAATGCGTAAGAAAGCTCAGTGGCCTAATGGTAAGAATCTGTGCTGCAATCCCACAGGCCCGCCTCAAGAAGGATGGGCCATCTCCTCCCGTACAACTAACTGCCTCTGAAAAGCCACTGGAGGGCCAGCTAAGTACTTGTTCTCCCTCAATGGCAGAAAGTAACATAATATATAAGGAAACAAAAGTCCAGGGAAGTAAACTAGATTCGAATGAGAAATGGTAACCAGAAAATGGAAGAAGCAATGGTGATTGGGACGAGCTCTGTATATTCTCCATCCTCTTATTAATCCCTCAGCACCAGTGATGAGGTCTTGAAATGAAGAATTGCATTCCCCAATCCCATAAACATGCTAATCATCTGCTTTATGGAATAGAGACTTAACCCCAGTCCATCAGCCCCCAGGCTCCTGTTCCTTGTTGTTTCACCATCTCAAATAATCCGCCCTCCACGTCCACCATCAAAATAGAAGAAGAGTCATCTTGGTTTTGTCTTCCTTCTAACAGGAGCTCCCTAAAGCCCTCCACTTTCTCCGATTTCTTATTGCCACAGAGTGATAGGCAGAGCGCGACTTCCTATTTGCTTCAGGACACATTGGGAGAAATGGAGAAGGGGACAAGAAGCCTCTGGAAAAGGAGTCCTGAGCAAAGTGAAACGCATTCTGAATAAATGCGCGGCATCTCCTTCCCAGGCCTGGGTAATTGCTTTTTTATTTATCTCAAGCCATGTTCCTCCTCTCCCACAGCCTAATAGAGTCACTCCGGCTCGCCGCGGATTTCCATCACTGAGGCTCTGAGGATGCGGCCTCTGCTGATAAAATAAATAAATAAGGACGATCATGGAGCCCACATCAGAGCCCACAGAAGCCGCGACTGTACATTCATATATTAAATTAAAATTGCTTCCTGTCCATATTATACAAAAATGTAAATGGTAGCTCAGTGAAGCAGCAGACTCAAAGTTGGATGCTTTATTTGAGCAGAAGGTGTCTGAAAGCTCCATTTCAGGGCAAACCACTCCTCCTGGGCCATGCAGACAAGCTTCTGAAGAAGCTAATACGCCACTATTCATTCTAATCACACGCAGTATCTGTCTGTTGCGAGAGGAAAAGCCCTGCTAAAGGAAGGGAACATTAATATCGTTTAAATGAGCGTGGTTGATGAATACTCCACTTAAAGTAAATGAAAAAATTGAGATGGAATTAAATCATCTTAAGGGAATCAAAGGAGAAAGCCGAGATGGGAAGCAGGCCGTAGCTCTCCTCCACACTAGACCATTACCTATGCCAAAAGATGCAGTCCTTAGCACTCATCAGCTTTAGGCTTTTCCCCTTAACCAGACACACACTCTCTGAACTGTGATCGATGGTCCATGCAATTGTCTTAGTGAACAGGGAGCCACAGGCCTTGAATTATAAAGAGAACACATTTTAGTAATGAGAGATCTTTTTCATCATTAAAATATGGACTGTTTCATGAGGCTCTGGAGTCTCTATAACTAAAAAGCATTTGCTGCTAGGAGACACAGATGGACAATACGATAACACACGACAGTGCTGTTGTGTCTGTGATGAGACGACACAATGGATGCATGTCTGATTCACAGAGAAACACACCCAGAAACAGCACAGGTGACTTGAAACACGTTATAGTTTTGCCTACTCTCACAGTCGAAGGGGGAGAATTGCTCTAATGGAACAACTGTTCAGGAGAGTATTTAATCTATAGATCAAGAAGAACAATACCTGAGAAAAGGGTCAACAAAACTCACATTCTATTCTCAAAGCTACCTCAGATGTCCATTCTCCCTCCCATCAAATGAGTACTCGGCTTCAGACCACTCAAAAAAGGACGTCAGGAAAGGGAGTTCAATTGAGTTGTATCAGTTCCATCAATTAATCAATCATAGGTTCGCTATGAGTGGTAGGCAACTCAAGGGAATTTAAGAACGATTTTCATATGGAGCCTTCGTGGGGTGGTGTGTTGTATGGGACTAACTAAAAAGGCTGCAGGAGAAATATGGTCTTTCTCCTCCCACAAAAGTTTATCACCTCAGTAGTTCAATGGAATGTTAAAACCTACTTGACAATTGTTGTTGTTGTTATGTTCTGTCAAGTCACTTGCAACTCATAGCAACCCTGTGTACAACAGCCCTAAACCCTACTCTATCCTGTGCCAACCTCATTGTCTCTGACACACCTACACCCACTACCCCAATCACTGAATCGATTGATCTCATTGAGGGTTTTCCTCTCCTGCGCTGTCCCTCCATTCTCCCAAACATAATGTCCCTCTCTAAAGACTGGTTCCTCCTTGCAGCATGCCCAAAAAATGTCAGACAAAGCTTCAGAATCCTTGACTCCAAGGAGCAACCCACCTTTACCCTCTCCAGGACAAACCTGTTTGTTCTCCTAACAGTCCATAGTATATTCAACAGTCCTATTCAGCACCACAGCATCCTAAGTCACTGCCCAGCTCTCCGATGCATAACACAACTGCAAAGACTATAATCAGGTGCACCTTAGTCTCCAGCCTGAAGTCGTTGCCCTGCAGTACTCCGGAGAGGTCCCTGACAGTTGATATTCCTAATGCAATTCATCTCTTGATTTCTTGGCTGCTGGTATCAAGAGTGTTGACTGTGGAGCCAAGCAAACAAAAACTGTTAACTATCTCAATCTCTTCACTGTCCTTACTGATGCTGGCAAGTTTTTGCCCAGTGGTAAGAATCTTTGCTTTCTTAATGTTGAGCTTCAATCCGTATTGAAGGGTGCAGTCCTTGATCTTCTGCAGAAAGCACTTCAGGTCCTCCTCAGTTTCAGCAAGCAGAGTTGTATCCTCTGCATCACGCAGACAGTGGTGGCTTTTATTTACCTCCGTACTCTAAGCCTAATCTCACCAAAACTTCTATTTTGTTCCCTCTATTTCCAGTGATAAAACAGTCTTGCCGTATTTGCATGGATTTTCTAGACCACATGGAAGTGATTTTTTTTAATATGTTTCAACAAGTTGAAATTCCTCTTAAAAGTCATCTAAAACCCTAGCGGCATGCTGCATAGGGAGTTGTGGTGCTAATCCAGAAAGTGGCACTGCTCTGGTGGTTCAAATCCACGGGGTGGGTCAAATCCCTCCTAGGATGTCTGTAGCTTCTGGAGAGTCTGCTCTGCGTCAGTTCTGATTCAATACCTAAGAAAATAGTGAATACTTTAAAGACCTAGTCTCATGCTGCTGCTACATGCAGATTTTTTAAAATTTGAACTTGATATTCAAGGCCAAGGTTTTCAAAACAATAGGAAGCTGCTCCATTTCAAGATGTAAGGGGAAGTCTTGAAGGTGGAACATTCTGGAATATGGTAGCCTCATCACAGCCATGTATAAGATGACTGGCTGGTTTTAACGAGCCCCTGTTTCTTCATACGCTGCATAATGACATTTCCAAATTTCTATCTTTTCTTCATGTATATGCATGCACCTAATTTTAGACAACGATATAGAAAATTGCAACCTAGAGAAATAATGAGGATATTTCACTTTAAAGAAGTGTTTATCACAAGGTCCCTAATCATAACTACCTCCCCTGGTACATTTAAAATAAGATTTGATACTCCCATATTGTTTAAAAATATCTTTTCTGCAACACAGCTATATTGCATAAAGTAAAACTTGGATGTCTGTGATGATAATGAATTTTGACCAAGCCCTGTGATATTGAAATCTGCCTCACATTTTTGTTTTGGGAAAATTGCTAAATGACATTAACAATTCCCTCCATTTGACTGTAGCTCAGGTCTGTGTCTTTTTAATTCTTAATCCTCCCGTACCTTTCTCTCTGGGATATTTTAAAGAAAACTGAATGTAAACAAAACATATTTCAACTAGTTCTAACAGTAAACTCAGGAAGTAAATCTGTGTTCTTCACATATCCTCTAACTTAACAGACGACATCCTTCAGAATTTTCATGTATTTCTCATTAGCATATTTTAACCTTCAGAACTTTTCCCACCTTCTGGTTCAGCGGAGTTGCACTCAGGCTGAGTTCTGATATCCTCCCCCCACCCCATTGTAAGCTTTTGCCTCACGTCAATTCTGACTTATGATTAACTCCTGTGAATTGGAGTAAAAACTGCTTCATAGAGTATTCAGTGTCCAATTTGTTTGAAAGTAGATCTCCAGGCCTTTCTTCCATGGCACCTATGGCTGAACTTGAACCTACAATTTTTTTTTTCCTTGTTGTGTACCATCGAATAAGATCCAACTGGCACAGGAGGAGATTGCCCCTCCTTTTCCAGTGGAACATCTGGTAGATTTGAACTGGAACTTACATGTTTTCAGTTGACAAAATCCCTTCCTATTGTCATTGTTGTGATAGTACTTTCCTTGTCTTTTCCTTAGAACTTCACTTCTTCTTGAAATAAGTCGGTCTGTCGCTTGTTAAAATAAAGATATTCTTGCCCGTAGTAACATTTCTAAATGGAAAAATTCAGATAATTGATAACATAACACCAATTTTCACTCTAAGAGTCACCTGGCATATAGTATTTCAAAAGATCCGCTTTGAGAAGCATCATGATTGTTATTCCACACTGGAATCCTTAAAGGCAAAACAGATTTACAAAAAGGATTACAAAGTCAGCCAAAAAACTAACTGATGGTTAACTGCTCATATTTGAAAATTCAACTTAAGAATAGCTTGAGCCAAGGTTTGAGAAATTTCCTTTCCTGGGTAAGTATTTCTCTACGTGTATGCAAGTAGGCATGTTTGTTTGCCTTATTGGGATAAGGGTACCCAGCACAGTTTGCTATTCTTTAAAATGTATTGTCTATCTGTGACTACAATAGAGATACTGAGTTATATTTTACTATCTTTTTGGATAGTTATGATTTCCCATCAATTCCTTGATGCCACTACTTGATAATTGGTCTTCTTTATAGGCAGGGCAAAAGAATACCAGTTTCTGACTATGACAAATGCACTCACATATCACACTCTGAAGGAAAACAGGCAAAAGCACAGATAAAAGGTGAGAGAGAATATATCAACACCCCTATGATATGTTTTAAATATGTTTGTGAAGTTTCACCAGGTTCACTAGCAATTGCAGTCAGTTGTTTATCCTTGTCTTCAGTGACGCTCCCCCTCTTTGGGCCAAGCTTTCTCTGCGGCTTTCATAATCACAGCATAGAACACAGTTGTTAGTTTGCTTGCAATTTTCTTTTAACTAACATCACAAAATTACTACATTTGTAGCACGAATCTGAAAACTGGCACCTCTTCTTCAAGAAAAATACAGTGTTGGGGCAAAACTAAAATTATATATGGATTATTGAGGAATTACAGAACTGCTTTTGGACAAGTATGCGAACTATTGTTGAAATCTCTTATTTTTAAAATTAAATGTGCTATTTTTTTCTTTCAACAAAATAAAGGAATCACTTGGCTTTTTGTAGTCTGTAGTAACACACACAAATAAAGAAAACTGTCCAATGAATACATTAAATTACCAAAAAAAGCAAATATTTGCATTTGGAGAAACAAAAGAGCAGGGGAGAGAAAAGAAAGAGAAAGAGAGAGAGAGAGAGAAGGAGAAGGAGAAGGAGAAGGAGAAGAGAAAGACTGAGAAATCTTAACATGTGCCTCCTACGTTGTTGCTGTTTTTAAGAGCCATAGCCACCGTATGAACAAAAGTCTTGAACACAAAACTTTCTTCTTTTCTCCAAGTTCATAGAGCTTCCAGAAGCACGCCTTTTTGGAAGTGTATGGCATTCCTGCTTCCAAGCCTGTTTTATTCAGGCGACACACAAAAACCAGGCCCAAGAGTCATAGGCCTAAGGGCCCAAAAGCCTTTTTAAAGATGCCTAATCTGATGAGCTCACAGCCTATTGTGAGCAAGAGTCACACCCTAGTCTCAACCCCCAACCAGAAAACACATATATGCATATGAAATGTGAATAAGTATGTGCAATGAATAAGGAGAACTAAACAATGCTACTCCCAAAGGAACAATACAACCTATCTAGAGAGGAGTGCAGCCAGGGGGCTTCTTAGAAATGAACATGGCTATATTTAACCTCAGATGTCTTGGGCTTGTCATTTGAAGGGGTCAAAGTCTAGAGAAAGATGCTATGTCTCATCAAGTAGTGGAAAAGCCGACTCTTAAGAAGATGGATTGGCACCGTGGCTGTAACGTTAGACCCAGACACAGCAGTAGTTCTAGGGGAGCACAAGTTGGGGCAGTGTCCTTGTCTGAGGGCCTGGTGTCATCTGGAGACATCTTGACTGCACTCAGAATTAAGAACCAATGATTCAGGTCATTTCCTATGTGATTTTGGCATTTGCGTATCTTCTTTCAAGAAATATTTATTTAAGTACACAGCTCATTTTTGGGTTTTTTAAAAAATATTTGAGTGGTAGAAATTCTTTATAAAATCTAGATATTAAAATACTTTTAAAATAAATGATTTCCACATGTTTTCTCCCATTTTGTAGGCTGATTTTCATTTTCTTGATAATGTTCTTTTAGAGATTTTTTTTTATTTGAGAGAAAGTTTAAACACTATATTTTTCATTCAATCATTTATAGTTTGTTTTAGAACACTGCAATTAGAATTTCATTTAATCATTCATATATATTTTATAACATTAATTGCAATAGATCAATGAATTAATTACAATGTCTGGTTAATATATTTCATACTATCTTTTCCTTCACTCAACTTACAAACTGATTAATTTTTATTACCTTTTGATATACAAGTTCATTTTCTTGAAGTCCAAGTTTTGTGGATTTTGTGGGTTTTTTACTTATCGATGCTTATGGTGGTTCATATTTTATATGAAGTTTAAATTAGTTCCATTTTTAATTGTTAAAAATATACTAATTAGTACAAGAGGCTGACCAACTGAAGACTTGTAACTTTCAAACTGTTGCAGGATACAAAAATGCACATAGGAAGGGAGCCCCTGGGTAAAATAGGTTCAGAAGTGACAGAAGTGTTTGAGGCAAGTGATCCAGATTGTATGGTAATGTTTAAATAGTGATGAAATAGTGATGAAAAAGTGGTATATGCCATTTATATTAACTTTATAGGGTGCCTCGGTGGCTTAGTGGTAAGAAGTTGCACTGTCAACCCAAAGGTTGCTCTGGGAGAAACACAGGCAATCTCTTCCAGTACTGTTTACAACCTCTATAATTCTACTGAAGGTTCAGCTACAATTCAATGATACCTTCAACAAAGATTAATAGACACTCTATATTATGCTTGGAAGGGTGGAGGGATAGCACACGAGAGGAAGGCCCTGGATGAGACGGATTGATGCAATAACTGAGGTAATGAGGGGTAGATGTGTCAGAGTCAGTGAGATTGGCTCAGGACAGGGCAGGCTTCAGAGCTGTCATACATCTGGTCACTAAGAGTCATAGGTGGCTTGATGGCACATCACACCACATATTATGCTCAGTAAAGATTAAACAGCTACCAAGAAAGGATACAACTCTAATGCAAAT
>NW_006399764.1:22437443-22497387 GCF_000299155.1 Elephantulus edwardii | reverse complement strand
ACGGCTTAAATCAGGTGCACATTAGTCTTTAAACTTATATTTTTACTTTTTAGAACTTTAGAAAGGTCCTTGACAACGGATTTTCAAATGCAGCCAGTCTTCTGATTTCTTGTTTGCTGCTACCAGGGTTATTGTTTATGGATCCACGTAAATGTAATCATTGATAACGGCAATTTTTTCTCCACCTATTATGATACTGCCTATTTGTCCAGTGGGAGGAATTTTTTATTCTTGATATTGAAGGCTGTAGTATTTTATCTTCTTCAATAAGTGCTTCAAATCTTCTACAGGAAAAAAAAATCTCCTACAGGATGTTCTCCTGTGGAGCCTTTGGGGGATGTGGTAGGAAATTTTCACCTCTAAACTTTGGTTAATATCTGAGAACTTAACCACTGTTTCAGTGTTTGTACCACACACTTTAGAATTTGATTATAATCCGGTGGTGGTGGTGGTGGTGGTTAGGTGCTGTCAAGACAGGAATGGTTCGTAGTCACCCTAGGAACTAAAGATCAGAACTCTGCTCTATCCTGTACCATCTTCACACTTCCTACCACACAAGAGCCATCATGCAGCAGTGACTGTGTCAATCCACCTAGTTGAGGGTGTTCCTCAACTTTGCCAAACCTCCACCCTTCCCAGCATTATGTCCTTCTCCAAGGAATAGGACCTCCAAGCAACATGCTCAAAGTATGTGAGGTGAAGCCTGATCATTCTTGCCTCCAAAGTGCATTCCAAAGAGCACATATTTAAGCTTCATGTTGCAATATTGAAAGTTGCTATGGGCAATATATTGAATTACCCAGAAAGCATCAAAAGATGGAGAGAATACACAGAGCCACTGTACCAGAAAAAAATTGATTGACACTGAAAAAATTCAGGAAGTACCATATAAAGAGGAGCCAATGGTAATACAGGAGGAGTAGAAGCTGCATTGAAGGTATTGGCAAAAAAAAAAAAAAAAAAGCCCCCAGGAATCAATGGGACACAAATTGACTCGTTGTAATTAACAGAGGCAGCCTTAGATCCACTTACCAGTATATGCCAGGAGAGCTGTGTGTTCAACATTTTGGAAGAGGTTCATATTTGTTCCCATTTCCAAGAAAGGTGATACAACTGAATGTGGAAACTATTGGACACTATCATTAATATTATAAGCAAGAAAAAACTACTGACGATCATTCAAAAGCAGCTGTAACAGTACATAGATAGGGAACTATCAAGCAGGATTTAGAAGAGGCTATGGCACCAGGGACATCATTGCTGATATCAGATGGATCCTGGCTGAAAGTAAGGAATATCAGAAGTATATTTGTGCTTTATTGATTATAAACAGGAGGAAAGAAAATCAGAATTTTCAACATAGAGGAGTCAGAAACTGCATCTGGCTTTTTCAGATAGAGGACCTTAGATATTGCATTTATTTTATTTCATCTTATATTTTTTCCACGTGGGTTAAGCTAAGCCTATAAGCACCATCTTTAAAACTGCATGTTTTTTCACAATGTAGCAAACATTTTCATAGTGCTACTTCACAATTGTGTATAGTGAACATAATTTGTGTACTGCCTGGCTACAAATTTTAAAGAATAATGTAATGACTTACTGTATTGTACTATTCATTTTATTGCAGGTCTAAAACCAAACCTGCAATCTCTCCAGGATGTGTCTGGATAAATTGAATGCATTTGTATTAAATAGCTGGATTTTATAGTCATAATTTAACTACAAAAAAAAGAAAGACCTGAGAAAAATAAAAATATTTTATTTTATTTAAAAATAATAACTATTTATTACAAGTTCTAGATTTACTTTAAACTTTAATTTACTAAATAAAAAAAAGATAAGGTCATCTATGCATTTTTGTATTTATCACCATATTTCTCACAATGATAAGACATATAATAAACCAAAGATTCACCACAGATGTTTTGGGAGCATTCACAATTAATAACATGGAGAGATATAAAAGTCAAAACTTTAGTTAAGGAAAACCCGTTTTCTCCTCTTCTTTCCACAGTGGCACCATAGCCTTGGGTGGCTTATCTGTACCTCCTCTTATTTTATCAAAAGAATAAGTAAAGGATGTAGTAATCCTTAAAGCACAGAGCATGGCCAATACATTTTCCACCTTCTTACCAAAAAGTAATTATCCTCAAAGTCATAAGCTCTAGATAAAACCTGGAGCTTGCTATTTTTTTTTTCTTTCGAAATGAAAGCTAATAATAAGTAAAGCAACAAAGACAGGGAGGGTAATTTGCCAGTCTAAAGAGGAGGACAGCAATTTGAGTTGACAGGAACAAAGCTCACTGCCTGAATTCTTCATCAACACAAATGCCAGGTCTAGGGTTAACTAAGAATCTGAAATATAGAAGCAAATTAGAGCAGCAGCTAGCTGTTTAGGTTACATAAATTCCAACAGCTGGATGACTAAGCAATCATTCTGGATTTTTTTTTTAATTCTAAATTATACAGCCTCAGAAACCTGGCTGGGAGGGAGGGATCTCCAGAAGTTGGAAATAAACTCAATGGTTGTGGTATTTTAGTGTCTGAAATAAGAAATAGCCTGATGGGTCTATAACCCATTGCCACAAATTCTATTCTAATTTATAGCAGCTCAACAGGATGGAGTAGCACTTCCCCTAGGGTTTTGAAGACTGTCCTCATTAGGGAGTAAAGAACTGGTGAGTTTTTCCATAAAGAAAAGATATGGCAGTTAGTTTCAGTCAGAGCTTTGGGAACCCTATGGGGGCATTTGCATTTGTCCTATGGGTTCACTGTGAGTTAGAATGAAATTGAAAACAAAGAGTTTGTCTTTATGGAATCTTCAAAGGATAAATAATGCCACATCACTCTCGCACAGAGTAGTATTTAACCAGTGCACCCAACAAGACACTTTTAACTCTTTTTTATAGCCTTATTGTACTTTGCATATTCCATACTCCCAGAACACTGAAATCAGGAAAATGCGATGGCAGTTTAGCACAGATTAACTGTGCCTCCTCAAACTGGAAGGACATACTGGTCAATGAGCTAGTCAATTATCTTAAAACTGGACTTTATATATAACATATTAATTTAAAAGATCCAGATACTTTTTTTAAAATTCCAAATTTATCAGTTTAAACACAACAACAGCCCACAGCAATGGTTATATTTAATTTGTTTAATTCTATGTGGTAAAAGTTAATTAATTGATGCAATATCAGGAGATCTATATAAGAAAAGGAAGGCTAATATTTTACCACTATAGAATCCAAGTATGGAGTTCAATGATTTTTCCAGCCATTACCTGGCTTTGTTATGTACAGGTGTATGGATATGTATATGAGGCATGTTAATTTATCCACAAGAGATTGGCTCTTTACCAATCCATAAGGGAATTAGCCAGTCTCAACAATCTACAAGAGGATTGGCTAGTCTCACTAACTCACCAATAAATTTAATAGCTCTAGCCAGAAGAATCAGTTTCTTCTCCAGACAGATAAGAAGAAAGATATATTCCCCACCCTGGTGAAGAAGAGGCTGAAAAATGTAAGACATGCTTAGAAATGGCAGCAGCAGCAGCTATAGCTGAACTGAAGAATTGATGTAAGATGGGACTTTGTGGGAGGAAGTGGGGAAGAAGCCAATATGGCAGGACTAAAAACTTTGTCAGACAAATGTTGGGAGGAAGCCAATATTAGCAGGACTGAGAAATTTGTTGGAAAATTAGGAGGGAGTGAGAGCCAATATTGGCAGGACTGAGAACTCTGTTGGACAAATGGGGAGGGGAAGCCAATCTTTGCAGGACTGAGAACTTGGGAACCCTTAGAGCCATGAGACTCAAGGCTAAAAGACTGCATGCACATTTCTGGAGCATCTTGACTATATCTTGTTATTAAACTGAATTATAAACTTTCTACTTCCTCAGTATGGTTCTGTGTAGTCTGTGTGATATCACATTGGATTTTGGAACAAGCAAAATAGTAAGATTGGTATTGAAATGCGTAGAAAGAGATATGGGCGCGTGGGAGACATACCTTACCTCACTGGAATTGGTTTTGTATAGTTAATGCTGTGGGTGGGGACAGCAGTTGCCCTTTATAAAGCTGACAAAGTTCAGACATAGACATTACCACATGTCCTTACTCAATGTTTCCAGTATATAAAGGTAGGGAGATGCAGTGAGGAGAGTATATGATTAAGATAACTTGGAGATCCTTACTTTGCTCTGCATGGTAGGTTTGAAGGCCCTTGTTTCATGTGTATAACATATTATTATGTATCAATAATGTTATGTGCCATTGATTCAGAAATGACCCATAGCTGACTCTACAGAAAGTTTTCAGAGGCTGTGAATCATATGTGAGAAGATTATCATAATTAACGATCACTTTTTGAGACAAAGATTATGATCAATACAGTTCTGGGCACTCCGGATGGTTGAAATTAACCTTGGGCTACATATGACTCATAGTGACTCTATTAACAAGAGATCTAAACCCTGTCCCTGTGCCATACTCAGTCTCTGACACACTTGAGCCCATCACAGCACTGTTTTCATCCATCTGACAGAGACACTTCCTCTTCTTTGTTGTCCCTCCCCCTTTCCATGCATGTTGTCCCTCTCTAAGCAACAGACTCTCATAGCACAATGCCCAAAATGTGTGAGATGAAGCTTCACCATCTTTACCTCCCTGGAACACTCTTACTAAGCCTTACTCTTACTCAATCAAATTATTCTTTTTTTTAAAAAAACGAGATGTTAACTTACAATAATAAAAACCCTATTAATAAAAGAGACTCAATACAATGGTCTTGAGAAAATATTTTGAAAAATCTCTTTTTTCAGTAAGGGCTTCAGAAACAGGATTTAGAGATTGTTGGCTAACATCTGTGAAATTTCACTTATATTTAAACAGAGCTGTGACTGTCTCCCCAGGGCACCTACTATTCTATTTTAATGATGCCACTTTTTTTCCAACCTGTTTTCACATCTAACAAAGCACACATGATGTGAAAACACTTGTTAACCACCTCCGCAGTTTAACAATAAGACAAATATGAGATCACTGAATTTGCTAAGGTTCATTAGATGAGAATTAGTGCAGTGGCACTATTTTTGGGAACCAGTTTTCCTTGATCATATCCTCTTCATAGACACTTTTCATTTTAGAGGCTCTGTTTCAAATTTTAGGAGCCTTTATGACCCAATATTATATTTTGCGATGGTAACTGAAAGGTCAGTGGTTCAATTTCACCAGTTGTTATTCTGAACAAAAATGAGTCCAACTTCCCTCAAAAAATATTTACAGCCTCAGACATTCAATGAGATTTGCTCTGTAACTGAACCAATTTATGGTAGTGGGTTTGGTTTGATTTAGATTTCAAATTTGGAGTTCTATAGCACAGTGATTAAATGCTTGGCTCCTAGCCAAAAGGTTGGTGATTTGAACTCACTAGACTTTGTACAGAAGAAAGATGTGACAGTCTGCTCCCACATAGCCTTGGGAACTATGAGGGAGGCCTACTGTGTCCGACCAACAGACTATGCATTAGAAATCAGCTTGAAGGAAAGAAGTGGTTTTGTTTACATCAAAAGAAATTATTTCCCAAATTTTATTAATTTTACTGAACATTTACAGAGATTTTGGATTTTGACTCATTCATTGTTGCATTTTTCTCCCTGCCCCACCCCTCCCATCCCAGTTTGCTCTTCTCTCTGCAAAGTAAAAGAAAAATTCCTTCATTGATATATAATACCCCCTACGCCCTGAGCACACTCCACTATGCAACCTTCATTCTGGACTATTATCATAACAATATTACCCAATCATATATTGCTATTAAACTGTTCTCTCCCTCATCTGTGTCAATGCAGTATACATAATTTATCCAATTTTTCTCATTCTCACCCCAACCCTGATGTCAGTCCTATTCTACAACAGTGGCATTATGCAATATTTGTCCTTTTCTGACTGAAATATTTTACTCAGCATAATGTCCTCCAGAGTCACCCATTTTGAATAATATTGCATGAGTTCCTTGTTTTTCAATGATGCATAGTATTCCATTATGTGAATATACCAGAGCTTCTCTATCTATTTGTTTGTTGATGGGCATTTAGGTTGTTTCCATCTCTTTGCTATTGTGAACAAAGCTGCAATAAACATAGGTTTATACATATTTGCCTGGGTGGCAGTTAGGGTTTCTTTAGGGTATATTGCTGGGTCAAATGGTATTCCTATTTCCAACTTTATTTTTATACTGGAGTAACACCTGAAAATAAAGCAAAGTAGTACAATATAAAGTGCAAAGAGCTGGAGTCAGAAAATTGAAAGGGCTGAAATTGTTCAGCATTTCTTAAGCTGAAGTACAAATTCAAGACTCTAGTTGCAATAATTAAGGATGCTTTGGTCAGAATATTGAACGAGCCAAAGAGCTTTAAAAGAAGATAGAAAGAATATACAGAGTCACTATACCAAAAAGAATTGGCTGACAAAGAAGAATTTCATGAAACAACACATGATCAAGAGGCAATGGTGATGACAAAGAAGAATGTCATAAAACAATGTATGATCAAGAGGCAGTGGTGATGAAGGAAGAAGTAAGTGCAGGCTGCTCTGAAGGACTTAGTAAAAAAATAAGGCCTGAGGAATTGATGACATACCAGCTGACATATTTTTAAAAAACACATGCTGCCCTTGACGTGCTCACCAAGTTGTGACAAGAAACCTGGAGGACAACCACCTGGCCAACCGATTGGTAGAGATATATATTTGTTCCCATTCCAAAGAAAAGTGACCCAACAAAGTGCATGAATTATCAAACAATACTATTAGTGCCACATGCAAGCAAGATTCTGCAGAAAATGATCCAAAAACAATGGAACAGCACATCAATAGAGAACTGTCAGATGTGGAGGCTGCATTTAAAAGAGGCCATGGTAGTAGGGATATTACAGTTATTACTGGATACATCTTGGCTGAAAGCAGAGAATATCAAAGGAATGTCTATTTTTACTTAAGGGACTATGGAAAGGCATTTGACTGTGTGGATCACAACAAACTGTGGCTAACTTTGAGAAGAACGGGAATCCCAGAGCACGCGTGTGCTTATGCAAAACCTTACTAGGATCAGGAGGAAGTCATAAGAACAGAGCAAGGAAACATTGCATAGTTCAAAATCAGAAAAGGCCCATGCCAGGGATGCATCCTATCTCCACACCTTTTCAATCTACATGTGTAACAGATCATCCGGGAGGCTCTATGAGGAGGAATGTGACATCAGGATTGGAGGAAGATGCATGATGCAACTTTGCTTCATGCAAAGATCATGCAACTTTGATGCTGAAAGTGAAGAGAATCTGAGGCATGTGCTGCAAAAGGTCAAGGACTAAAGTCTTCAATATGGATTCAAGCTCAATATAAAGAAAACTAAGATTCTCACTACTAGGCCAATTGGCAGCATCATGATAGATGGTGAAGAGGTTGAGATTGTTAACAGCTTCAGTTTTCTTGGCTCCCTGAACAATACTCTTGGTACCAGAAGCCAGGAAAACAAAAGACTAATTTTACTGGGAAAACTTGCTGTCAGGGATCTCACCAAAATAATTAAGAGCAAAGATGTCAGTCTGGAGACTAAGTGTGCCTGATCCAAATCATGGTCTTAAAAATTACTTGCTATACATCAGAGAGCTGGACAATCACTAGGGATGATAGAAGGAGAATTGATGCCTTTGATCTGTCGTGCAGGAGAAGAGTATTGAGTAAACCATGGACTGCTAGAAGAACAAACAGGTTCATCCTGGAGAGGGTGAAACCAGGCTGCTTCTTGGAGGCAAAGATTCTGAAGCTCTGTCTGATATACTTTGGGCATGTTGCAAGGAGAAACAAGTCCTTAGAGAAGGATTTCATGCTTGGGAGGGTGGAGGGACAGTGCAAGAGATGAAGGACCCTGGATGAGATGGATTGACTCAGTGACCAGGGTAATGAAGGTGGGTACGTCAGAGATGATGAAGTTGGCTCTGGATAGAGCAGGGTTCAGAGCTGTTGTCCATAGGGTCACTATGAGTCACAAGCAACCCAACAGTTCTTAACAACAACTACAACAATAAAAGGAAGCTCGGCTATGTTCTACTGATAGCACAAATCCACTGAAGTCAAGAAATTCAAAATAAATGATGACATGCCATCCATTAAGGATGACTTTGAGTTTTGTTTTTGTGACAAACTGTCAGGCTAAAGAAACAAATTACAGGGTTTTGCTCAATTTGTATCACATCAAAGGCATCATTTAAATATACCAATTTTATTTTAAGAAACAAGAAGACAAATTATGTGTCTCTGAATAAGTCATATTACTCACTCTTTGGGAGAAGTAAAGTTTATAGTTATATTGCTCAAATGACTTTTTTAAGTTCAACTCTAGAATG
This sequence comes from Elephantulus edwardii, assembly GCF_000299155.1. NCBI lineage: Eukaryota > Metazoa > Chordata > Mammalia > Macroscelidea > Macroscelididae > Elephantulus > Elephantulus edwardii. Next base: position 22,488,974 of record NW_006399764.1, on the reverse strand, counting down.
TTTCTATAAGTTCCAAAAAGGACTAATTGCAATATTGAGACACATGCTGACTATTCTTTACATTTTATCAAGGTTCTTTGAAGATAGAGCTAGCATTTTAAATGAACAGGTTAACAGGTGAATCATGTTTGACTCCAGTATTTTTACATTTCTTCTGCAAAACTTATACAGAAGAAAAATACAAATACCAGTATACAAATAGACCCATTACAGAAACAACAGGGGCAATATAATACAAATTTTTAGTAGTAACTAAACACTCACGGGATGAGACTCAAGGGACCTTTAGACCATAGGGAAGACCTTGAGTTGATTTTTTGTGTCTGGTGTGAGACGTGGATCCTGCTTCAGCTTTCTGCAGGTAGCTGTCCAGTTTTGCCAGCACCATGTGTTGAAGAGGCTGTCCATTGGTCTAAGTGCCTGCCATTGTGTCAGTACTGTGCTCTTTTGGTTATTACAGATGTGGAGTAGCTTTTGAGATCAGGAAGTGATAGTCTTCCAAATTCAGTTTTGTTTTTTAGAAGTGATCTGCTCATTTGGGGTCTCTTTCCTCTCCAAATAGACTTGCTAATTGCCTTTTCAATGTCCTTGAAAAATGAATTTGGTATCTGTATTGAGATTGTGTTAAAGATGTGGAATGCTTTTGGTATGATTGTCAATTTCACTAAATTGAGTCTTGCTTTCCATGAATAGAGCACTGGTGGCCTAGTGGCAAGAAGCTGTGCTGCAATCTCAAAGGCACATGGTTCTAATGCATCAGCTGCTGCACAGGAGAAGGATGTGCAGTCTCCTCTCTTGGGATTAACTGCCTCTGAAAACCCCTGGGGGGTTAGCCAGGGTTCGGTTCTGACTTGATGGTACACAATATCAACAACATCCATGAACAGGGAACATTTTTTCCCCTTTAACATAGGTCTTTTATAGTTTCTCATTTATATGTTTTGTAGCTTTATTTTTGTAAAGGTCTTTTGTGTCTCTAGTTAGGCTTATTCCAAGTATCTCAACTAGTGGTTGGCTATCATAATTGGTATTGCTTTCTTGGTTTCCTTCTCTGTGATTTCTTCTTTTTATTTTCAAATTGACTTCTGTATATTGATCACATACCCTGTCGCTTTGCTAAATTGGTCCACAAGGTCTAAGAGATTTTTGTTGAGTCCTTGGAGTTTTTTGTGTATACTACCATATCATCTACATATAGAATCAGTTTAACCACCTCTTTACCAGTCTTGATGCCTTTTATTTGGGTCAGGGATATCTTACTCCTCAAAATATCTCCTTTGTTCTTTATCCCTTTAGACAGATTATTTGTAGCAGATTTTCTCAATGCGATACACTCTTCAATTTCTTTTGTTTTTTAAATTTGTTTGCTTCTAAAGTTTATATACATTGTGTTTCACATTATTTTTCATTCACATTGGGTTTCATATGATCATTCTTATACATTATATTTCATAAAATCTATCACCATTGGACCTTGCCCACCATTACCCTGTCTTTTCACCCAGATCCTTCCCATTTGCTTTCCGTCCCCTCTACCCAGTAAACTGCTGCTTCCACAGATGTTGATTGAGGATCTAAGTAAAATTAAATTTTTGACAAATGTAGTTGATGAAGAATTTAATCATTTCTGCAACTGTTATGATATTGCCTATTGGTCCATTTGTGAAAATGTTTCTTTTCTGGGGCTTGAGGAACAATCCATACTGAAAACTATATGATTTGATCTACATCAATAAGTGCTTCTCGTCCTCGTCACCTTCAGTGGGCAAGGTTGTACCACCTTCATATCACAGCTTTTTAAGATTTTCTGCCACTACTGGTAAGGCATTATTTTTCATATATTCCAGCTTCTTGGACTATTTTACCAGCATTCCTATTGAATAGTTATGGTGAGAAGATAGAATTCTATCATATATCATTCCTGATTTTAAACCTTTCAATACCCCGTTGTTATGTTTGTATGGCAATTTCCACATAATGACATTAAGTCTTCTGGAATCTTATATTTTTCCAATATTATTAAAAATTTGCCATGATCCCTTATGTTATACTTTTGCAGAATCAAGGAAATACAAGTAAACCTCCCCAGGATTCTGTACTCTCAGCCAACAACATGTTTTGTGCACATCCTCTTCTGATTCTGGCTAGAATATTTGACAGTCCTCTATTAATGAACTTCTCTAGTTCTTTTTTTCAATTGCCTTTCATAAGATTTTACTTGCTTGTGCTAGTAATGCTTTTATTTGATAATTCTTTATTCTTCTGGGTCACATTATTTTTTGCACCAATGCAAATTAGGGCAAAAGTCTGGTGACTTACCTCTGGAAATGACTGACACTGTGGGTCACAATGGAATGCTGTCTGGCTCACATATTTTGACTCATCTTCGGGGCAGATCAATTGCTGAGGAAGAACATAATGCTTGGCGAAGGACACAGAAGACTCTGTGAACCGAACTCAAGGATGTACTTAGATATGCTGGTGATTGTGAGGATGGCTTAGGGGTCATATGACATTTCACCCCACTGTCTTCAAGGGAATAAACTCTATGGGAGCTGTCTATATAATCTAATTACTGATGGTTGTGTGCTTAAAAGAATAAGGGACCAAAGATGTCTAAATCATGGTAGAAAAGTGTGTTGCTCTACGCCGTAAACAACATTCAATTCGGAGTAGCTTGCACGATAGAGTAAATGCTAGTTTATTTTTTAAGATTAAAAACTTGACACAGTTGAATACAATTCGGTGACCTTAAAGTAGCGGCTCATAGGGCCCCATGATCATAGTCTTCATGGAAACAGGCTGACAGATGTGCCTTCCTCACAAAAGCAGCTAGCAAGTTTGAACTGTCCAATCTTCAGGCAGCAACCAAGTGCATAACCATCGTGCTCACTGGGATCCGTAAAATTAACAGAGAGCAGGCAAAAACTGAAGCTCAAAGAGACAAAATTTAAGGTGCCAGTTATCTGATAGAACAATAATCAAAATGTTGCCAAGGAAGCCAATTCTTTACTCATATCTGCGAGTGAGGAATATATCATCAACTGGATTGATGAACCATCTAAGTTAAAATGTTAAAAGTTTTCTGATTTAGAGGATAGAAGCCTGGGATCAAGAGATAAGACAGCTCTTCAATACAACAATCTTAGGAGATAAGAGGCCTGAAAGAGTGGAGAATGCATTGCCCCAGGCTTCGCTCTGATCAGGGTGCTGGAGGAGCAGCTGGTGTCCCCAGCGCCTCTACCATCAGACAACTTGGAGATCAAGAATAATCACTGACAGTTGGGTCGATAGTGACAAGAAAATGATATTGGAAGCTCGAGGCCGTCTATATATTTTATGTTTGAAGACAGACATGACTTGCATTTCTTTCCTGAGGTGTGTAAAAGATGATTATCAGGTTAATTGTAAGCATTTAAGGGACAATATTATGGATGCCAGTTGATTACATTCTGTCCCACTGAAAATCATTCCAAACACTCCTGCAATGTAGACTCAAATGTCAATAAGCTAGTGTGTAATCTTTTCTCCAAATATTATCTGTTTCTTCTATCAATTATCAGTCCCAAATTTGCTCTACCTTGGTTATAATGCCCAGAAGAAGAGTTTAACCCATCCCTGTGGCTCTTTACCCCCTCTTTTTGCACTGTGATAACTAGTATTTTATGCAGATTAAAGAGTGTTCTTTATTTCAATGCATTTTTAAAAGGGTAGCTGCAGCGGATCTTTTTAATTAGATGCTATTTAGTGCTGCAACTATTCATCAGTCAAGCATGTAAATATTTCTGTTGACCCATTATTCCCAAAGATTTCTTTAGATTTATGGCTTTTTTTACCCTCTGCTTCATCTTTTTTCATACTTTCCAAAGCAGATTTTGCCATAGATACAGATGTGTGTGCACTCTCAAATGTTCACATGGAAAAATTCTCCCTTGCCACAAATACTCAAGTGCAGTCAAAAAGTCTTTCTTCTACTTCTTTGCAGAGACTCAGCCTTAAAAAATTGGTCTGTTAACAGCAAACAAATGCTGGCGAGAATGTGGAGAAATTTGAACCCTTATTCACTATTGGTGGGAGTGTAAAATGGTTTAACCACTATGGAAGGAAGTAACGGCACTTTCTCAAAAAAGTTGCAAATAGAAATACCATTTAACCTACCAATTCCACTACTTGTAATAAACCCTAAAGAAACCAGAACTGCCACCCAAGCAGAAATATGCACACCTATGTTTATCGTGGCTTTGTTCACAATAGCAAAGAGCTGGAAACAACCTAAGTGCCCATCAACAAATGAATGGATAGAGAAGCTATGGTATATTCACAAAAGGGAATACTACACTGCACTGAAAAACAAGGAACTCATGAAATATTATACAAAATGGGTGACCTTGGAGGACATTATGCTGAGTGAAATATCTCAGTCACAAAAGGACAAATACTGCATAGTGCCACTGTTGTAAAATGGGACTACTTCGGGGTTGGGGGGAGACTGAGAAAGATGGGATAAATAATGTATACTGCATTGAAACATATGAGGGAGAGAACTGTTTAAAACGTATATATGATCAGGTATTATTGTCATGACAGGAGTCCAGAATGAAGGCTGCATAGTGGAGCAGACTTGGGGAGAAGGGATTATATAACATGAAAGACTTTTTCTTTTCAAAGAGAAGAGCAAACTGGGATGGGGGAGGTTGGGAAGGGAGAAAAGTGAAACAATGAATGAGTGGAAATTCAAAGTTACTGTAAACGTTGACTAAAATTATTATTATTATTATTAATAATAACAATAATAAATTAAATACACTAAAAAAAGAAGGAAAAATGCTTGCTGAGGTTCTCAATGGTTAATTTGGGCAGTGAAGTGAAACTTAATAGCGTCTTGTTTTTGTTTAAATTTTACTATCTTTAAAGAAAACTAAATAAATAAGTACTTAGTATTTAAAAATTGGCCAACCTTATAGATTTTGGACATTTAAGATATTTGGGGCGAGCTCTGGTGGCCTAGTGGCAGGAAACTGCACTACAATCCCAGAGGTGCGTGGTTCAAATCCACCAGATGCTCTGCTGAAGAAGGAGGAACAATAGCCTCCTGTACCAGTCAGATCCAAGTTGACGGTGCGCACATTAAAAAAAAAGAGAGAGAGAGATTTTGGAGTTTTCAGCATAACTGAGACTTGATTTTCAACTATTTCAATACTGGAATACTATCAACCTGATTCTCTTTTAATCTAATTCTTTAACTTCTCTCCAACTTTGAGAAACTCTTCTCTCTTTGGAACAAGAGTAGGGAACTCTGGTGGCCTAGTGGTTAAGGAATTGCACTGCTAACCCAAAGACAGGTAATTTGACTCTACCAGCTGCTCTGAAGGAGAAAAGAGGAGCAATCTCCTCCTGTGCAATTAACTGTCTCTGAAAACTGACTAGAGATTGTGCCAAGAAATCTGGAGGACAACTACCTAGCCATTGATTGATTGAAAGAGATCCATATTACTTCCCATTCCAAAGAAAAAAGGTTGATCCAACAAAATGTGGAAATTATTGAATAATATCACAAACAAGTAAAATCCTGTTGAATATTATAAACAACTGGAATAGTACATCAGGAAAGAATTATCAGAAATACAAGCTGGGTTTAGAAGAGGCCATGGCACTAGGGATATTATAGCCAATGTTAGATGGATCTTAGCAGAAAGCAAAGAGTACTAGAAGAATGTCTGTGTTTCATTGACTATGCTAAAGCATTTTTGACTGTGCAGATCACAACTAATTTTGGATAACCTTGAGGAGAATGGGAATCCCAGAACACTTGATTTTGCTCCTGCAAAACCTATACTCAGACCAGGAAGCAATCCTCGGGAAAGAGCAAGGAAACACTGCATGGTTCAAAATCAGGAGAGGAGTGTCAGGGATGCATGCTTTCTCCATATCTTTTTAATCTATATACAGAATAGATCATTTGGGAGGTTAAACTTTATAAGGAGGAATGTGGCATCAGGATTGGAGAAAGACTTATCAATGACATACATTATGCAGCTAATACAACCTTGCTTGCTGAAATTGAGGGGGACCTGAAGCACTTGCTGCAGAAGGCCAAGGACTGCAGCCTTCAATATGGATTGAAGCTCAATATCAAGAAGACAAAGATTCTCACCATGGGGCCACTTTGCAGCATCATGATAGATGGAGAGGAGACTGAGGTTGTTAACAATTTCAGCTTGCTCAGCTCCATAATCAACATTCTTGGCACCTGCAGTCAGGAAATAAATTGCACCGGGAAAACCTGCTGTCAGAGACCTCTCCTGAGTACTGAGAAACAATGATGTCAGTCTAGAGACCAATGTGGGTCTGATGTAGGCCATAGTCTTCACAATTATTTGGTGTATATCAGAGAGCTGGACAAGAAGAATATATGACTTTGAGTTGTGGTACTGGAGAAGAGTCTTGAACATACCATGGACCACCAAGGAGAGAGAGTGAAACCAAGTTCTCCTTGGATGCTAGGATTTGAAGCTCTTTTTTTCACATACTCTGGGCACATGGTCAGGAGGAACAAGCCCTTGGAGAGGTACATCATTCATGGAAGGGTCGAGGGACAGCACAGGAGAGGAAGATCCAGATGAGGTGGATTGATACAGTAACTGGAGCAATGGAGTAGGTGTGCCAGAGTCAGTGAGACTGGCTCAGGCTAGAGCAAGCTTTAGAATTGTTGTCCATAAGGTTGTTATGCATCGCAGGTGACTCAAAGGCACATAACAACAAAATAACATAACAAAATTCAGAACTCTGTAGTCTAACCTAGGTTTGAGATCTGCTCTAAGAGGTCAGTTACGTTACTTCTCTGACTCAGCACCTTCAGCTTTGGTAAACAGAAATTATCTAACTGCATTTTTGTTATGAAAACAAAATTGAATAAGTATGTTAGTAGAAGAGGCTGTGGCACCAGGGATATCGTTGTTGATGTCAAATTTCTTGGCTGAAAGCAAAGAATACCAAAAAAATTTATATTTGTGATTAATTGATTATGTAAAAAGCATTTGACCGAGTGTATCGTAACAAATTATGTCTAACACTAAGAAGAATGGGAACCCCAGAACACTTAACTGTGAAAACTGTATCTATAGAAGCTGTTGTGTGAACAGAGCAAGGGGGCACTGAGTGGTTTAAAATCAGGAAAACTATGTGTTAGGGTTCTATCCCTCCTCCATATTCATTCAAATAGTATGCTGATAAGATTATTCAAGAAGCTGGACTCCATGAAGAAAAATGTGGCATCAGGATTGGAGGAAGACTCATCAATAACCTATGTATTGCAGATAAGGTCAATTTTGCTTGTTAAATGTGAGGAAGACTTGAAGTGCTTGCTGCAGAGAATCAAAGACTACAGCTTTCAATATAGATTGTGTCTCAGTGTCAAGAAAACAAAAATTCTCACCACTGGACCAATAGGCAACATCAAGATAGCTGGAAAGAAGATTGAAATTGATGTCATCTTTCTTGAATCCACAATCAGTACACTTGGTACTAGTAATCAAGAGATCAGGAGACGTAACATGAAAGTCTGCAGCCTGGGACTGCTAATTATTGAGAAGCAATGATATTTGTTTAAGGACTATCGTTTATTTTTGTTGTTGTTATGTGCCGTCGAGTTGTTTGCGACTCATAGCGACCCTATGTACAACAGCCCTAAACCCTGTTCTATCCTGTGCCAATCGCACTGTCTCTGATACACCCATCCTGATTACCCCAGTCACTGAATCAATCCACCTTATAGAGGGTCTTCCCCTCCTGCGCTGTCCCTCCACTCTGCCCAGCATGATGTTAAGGACTATGATGGGCCTTATTCAGGCCATAGCCTTTTCAAGAATTTGCTATGCTTCTGAGGGCTGGCATCCATGAGTGAACATGGATGACAGACCAATAATTGATGCCTTTGTGATGTGGTGTTAGCGAAAAGTACTGAATATCCCATGGACTGTCTAGAGAACAAACAGATAAGTCTTGGAGAAGGTACAGCTAGAATGCCTTTTTTGAGGTAAAGCTTCATCTTTTTTGGGGGGGATATCATGCTTGAGAAGGTGGAAGGTCAGGTCAGTAAAAGAGAGGAAGATCTTCAACCAGGTAGGTTGACACAGTTAAGTTCAGCAACAGGCTCAAGTGTGTCAGGGATTGGGAGGATGGCACAGGATAGGACAGGGTTCAGATCTGTTGTTCATAGAGTTGCTACTGGTCATACCTGACTCCATGACACCTAACAACAATGTTCATAAACCTGATGACGGCTGCAACTTTTGGACCTTTCTATATATTTTATTAGGACACAAGATTGCTGGAACGATCTATGCAACTATTTAAGTATGGTAGATGTATGTAGTGTGTATGTATTTAAGCATGTACGTATGTATGGTAGTATAGTATTTAAGCCCACCTCTATTTTTTAAACCCTCCCTTTATTTAATTTTGTGAGCTTTAACCTTAAATTTTGACGCACGTGACTTGTCATGTGCGTTTCTTTAGTCAACAGGAAGTCAGCAATCAGGAGGGAGCAGGAGACTAAAAGTTCTCATATGACTCGGCTTATACATTCTTATATGTCTGCATTCATCACTAGAACATGCCTGGACTAGCTGAGTGAAGGAGGGGGAAACCATTGGAAGAGAATGAAGCTGCTAAAAGTATACTCATGGATAGCTCCCCATTTACCTGACACCAACTCAAAGACTCCACAGTGAGGCACTTTATATATTTTAACATCTTGGGAATGTGAAGAAGATTACAGACAAGCTGTTCTAGGAGCCCTGGAGGGCACTGGTTAAGTACTCAGCTACTGAGTGGACAGTCAGTTTGAACCTTCCAGTTGTTACCTATGAGAAAGATGGGACAGTCCACTTCTGCTAAAACTACAGCTTGGAAACTCCCTGGGGCAGCTCTCCCCTGTCCTATGATGCTGCTTTGTTCCATAACTGACCCCTAACAAACTCTATATAAAATAATGTATCTTAGCGACACATGAGTCACTAACTCCTGCCAATGGACATATATTGTTATCTCCTGAGTTTCCTCTCCTTTCCCCCGTCCTCCTGCCACTTGCACTTCTCTCGGCCTCACGTCACATAATTATCTAATTTCTCATTATTTTCAACTTGACGTGAATTCAAAATTTTTTAAAAATCTCGAGAAGAAGAACTCCCAAAACAACACAAAATGATCGAAAACCAAGCACACAACCTACAGAACTCACCCTCAAAAAACCAAAAACTGACCAGTGCCATCACACTGATTCTGACTCTGGAGACCTCATGTCGGGGTTGCTGGGGCCGTATGTAATCCTGCCTTCATGGTTGCTGGATTAGAACTTCCCTCCTGTCAGTTAGCAACCAAACACTATACAACTACACTAACAGAACTCCTTTGTCAGAAGATCCTTAACTGGGGTCTATTCTAGAAGTTTAGAAAGCACTGGCTGAGCTGACCATGTTAGAAATGCTTAGGTGTGGTTTCCCTACCATGGCTGCTTCATTTACTGTGTATATTTAACCAGCTCAAGGTTAATGCAACATTCCAATGGGTAGTTGTTTTCTTCTACTGAGGAACTAACAGTACCATCTTTCTACAGTTGATGAAGCAATGTAAAGGTATCCCCCCTTCCTTCTTGTTGTTGTTCTGTGCCATCAAGTCGCCTGTGACTCAAAGCAGCCCTATGTACAACCCTAAACCTTGCCCTATCCTGTGCCAATCTCACTGTCTCTGACACAGCTATCCCCATTACCCCAGTCATTGAATCAATCCATCTCATCAAGGGTCTTCCTCTCCTGTGCTGTCACTCCACCCTCCCAAGCGTGAAGTCCCTATCCAAAGACTGGTACCTCCTTGCAACATGTCCAAAATATGTTGATGAAGCTTCAGAATCCTTGTCTCCAAAGAGCAGCCTGGCTTAACCCTCTCCTGGGAAAACCTGTTGTTCTCTTAGCAGTCCATGGTATATTCAAGACTATTCTCCAGCACCACAGCTCAAAAGCATCAATTCTCCTTCTATCATCCTTAATCATTGTCCAGCTCTCTGATGCATAGCAAGTGATTGCAAAGACCATGGCACATATCAGGCTCACCTTAGTCTCCAGACTAACATTGTTGCTCTTCAGCACTTTAGAGAGGTCTCTAACCACAGACCTTCCCATCGCAATATGTCTTTTAATTTCCTGGCTGCTGGTGCCAAGAGTGTTGACAGTGGAGCCAAGCAAACTAAAGCTGTGAACAATCTTAATCTATTCACCAGACTCAACAAATAGCAATTGATTCAGAATCAACTATGGTGACTTTACACATGTCCTTAAGTACTGTATCACTTTGCCAGTTCCACGAAAACTTTCTATCCAATCTTCCCTTGTTGCAAAAAATCTAAACACAAATGTCATAATTTCCCTATTCTTTTACGGACACCAATATTTATTTCTTTACTACAGAAAAAGAAAAGTTACAGATATAGATTATATAATCTCTCTCTCTCTCTCTCTCTCTCTCTCTAGAGAAAATGCTCTGGGACAGGGTATGGGAAGGAAAAAAATGCTAAAAGTTAAATCATAGAGAAAAGGGTTTAATGGTGAGTTCACCCAAGAGAACAGGAAACTAGTTTCTGTCTGACAAAATTAGGATATGAAATATACAGAGAGGTGTCAAGTACTTCCTGGTACACATCACATCTGCAGTAATTAGGAATTTTAGAAATAGATCAATCAGTTTGCAACAAATTTAAGCAATCACATACCTACTTGCATGAAAATAGGGCAGACATCAACAAGTCTCAAATTAGTTTGGCAACCCCAGCAGTACCTTACATATACTCTGCCTGACCTCTCAGCCAGCCCTTATTTGTAGCATTAAAATAAATATTTTTATCATTCAAGCATTCACTGTGAAATTTTCCCATCACTTGGTTTTCTCATTTTCCAGGGCACACTTTTCAATACCCGAGGGAAAGCAATTGAAGTAGAACTGTACCCAAGTGCATTCCAATATGATGCAGCAGAAATAATGTTCAATGAAATTATTCTGTTAGTGGCGCCTGGGAAGTCAAGTTGAATACTCAATGCTTCCAGTGGGTGTTTGACACTTGTTCATTCCCCCCCCCCTTTCAGTTCTGGCACCTTCATTCTTTGTTTTATTTCTTCGTACATGTTTATTTGGAAAATAAGTATTATCTGCAATGATTTCCCTATACTTACCTAGCCACAGTGAGCTAAATATATCATCAGAGCTGAAAATACAGCTGATCTTGTGCGAAACTGCTGTATTTTTGTTGTGGTTTACCATCAAGTCAGAACTGATCCATAGCTGACCCTCTAGAGGGTTTTCAGAGGCAGCAAATTGCATGAAAGAAAATTACCCATCCTTCTCCCTGGTGGCAGCTTGGGAATTCAAACCGTGCACCTTTGGGACTACAGTGCAGTTCCTTATGATTAGGACATGAAGGGGAGGCTTATTTGGATTCTTCAGACATCATCTATTAAAACTGTGCTCGTTGTTCAGAGCACCATACTTGGCATAGGGAGAATAAGAGATGAGAAAAAAAGAATTCTTTTATTTCTACTGTCACCATCAATATATTCTCATGTAATGCTGATGTTTTTCATTGATGTTGTTATTACCTTTGAGTGGCTTGTGATTCATAGCAACCTTATATACAACTCTGAACCCTGCTCTATCTTGAACTAACCGCAGTGTCTCTGACATACCTACTCCCATTACCACAGTAACTGAGTCAATCCATCTCATCCAGGGTCTTCGTCTATTGTGCTGTCCCTCCACCCTTCCAAGCATGATGTCCCTCTCCAAGGACTGCTCCTTCCTGGCAACATGCCCAAAGTATGTCAGACAAAGCATCAAAAAACTGCTAAGAAGTAGCCTGATTTCGCCTTCTCCAGGACGAGCCTGTACGTTCTCCCAGCAGTCCATGGTATACTCAATATCCTTCTCCATCACCACAACTCAAAGGCAATGATTCTTCATCTAACATCCTTAGTCATTGTCTAACTCTCCAATATTTGCAAAGACCATGGGCTGGATCAGGCACATCTTGGTCTCCAGTCTGAAATCATTGCATTTCAGTACTCAGCAGAGGTCTCTGACAGTGAATTTTCCCCAGGCAATTTGTCTTTTGATTTCCTGGCTGCTAGTACCAAGAGTGTTAATTATAGAGCAAAGCAAGTTGAAGTTGTCAACAATCTCAGTTTCTTCACCATCTATTATGGTGCTGCCCAGTAGGGATAATCTTTGTTTTCTTGATACTGAGCTTCAATCCATATTGAACACTTGACCTTCTGTAGCAAATGATCCAGGTCCTCCTCAGTTTCAGCTAGCAAGGTTGTGTCATTTGCATAACACACGTTGCTGATGAGTCTTCCTCCGATCCTGACAGCACATTTCCTCTTATAGAGCCTCACCTCCCAAATGATCTGTTACACATATAGATTGAAAAGGTATGGAGTTAGGATGCATCCTTGGTGCACACTTTTCCTAATTTTAAAATATTCAGTGTTTCCTTGCTCTATTCTGACGACTACCTCCCAGTCTAAGTATAGGTTTTGCATAAGCACAATCGAGTGTTTGGGGATTCCCATTCTTCTCAGAGTTAGCCACAGTTTATTGTGAGCCACACAATCAAATACCTTTATATAGTCAATGAAACACAGACATTCCTCTGGTATCCTCTGCTTTCAGCCAAAATCCACCTAACGTTATAATATTCCTAGTGTCATGTATGACCTCTTCTAAACCCAGCCTGTACATTTGGCAGTTCTTTGTGGATGTGCTGTTCCAGTCATTTTTGGAGAATTTTCAGCAGGATCTTGCTTTCATGTCATATTAATAATACTGTTTGATAATTTCCACACTCTGTTGGGTCTACCTATTTTTTGGAATAGGTATAATATGGCTTAGGTCACCTTTTTTGGGATGGGTACAAATATGGATCTCTTCAGCCAGTTGGCCAGGTGGTTGACCTCTAGATTTCTTGGCACAACTTGATGAGCGTGTTCAGGGCAGTGTCTGTTTGTTGAAATATGCCAGTTGGTAAGAGGTAAATTCCTGGAGTTTTGTTTAATACCAAGTCTTTTAGAGCAGCTTGAACTCTCTCCTTCATCACCATAGGCCCTTGTTTGATCATATGTTGTTTTGTGAAATTCTTCTGTGTCTGCTAATTATTTTTTATATAGTGACTCTGTGTACTCCTTCCATCATTTTTTGATGTTTCCTGGGTCATTCGACATTCTACACACAGAATCCTTAAGTATTGCAATGTGATGCTTGAATTTGTTCTTCAGTTCCCTCAGCTTAAGAAATGGTGAGCAAGTTCATTCCTTTTATTTTCCAACTCCAGCTCTTTGCACATTTCATTATAATACTATGCTTTATCTTCCAATGCTTCCAATGCTGCCCTTTGAAATCTTCTGTCCAGCTCCTTAACATCTTAATTTCTTCCCTTTGATTTGGCTTCTTGGTGCTCTACTGCAATATTCAGAGTCTTTTCTGACATCCATTTTTGCCTTTTCTTCTTCCTTTGTCTTTGTAACGATCTTTTGCATTCTTCATGGATTATATTCTTCATATCCTCCCACAGCTCTACTGGTCCTCACTAATTAGTGTTAAAGGCTTTAAACCTTTTCCTGAAATGATCTTTAAATTTAGGAGGGAGAGACTCAAGGTCAAACTTTGATTCTTGTGGATTTGATTTCATTTTCTTTAGCTTCAGCTTGAATTTGCATACAAATAGTTGATGATCTGATCCACAAGCAGCACCTAGCTTTCACAACTGATATTGATCTTCTCTATTATTTTCCCCACGTATGTTTTCAATCTGATTCCAGTGTAGGTCACCCCAGTAGGACAAACTGACAGGTAAATGATGGATGAAAACATTAGTATCACATATTTCAAATGTATTATGTGGATATATTATTTTTTTGGCAGGAAGTTGCCTCATCTTAAGTTTTGCTTCTTCTAGAACTTTGTCCTAAATGTTATAGCAGAGCTAATTGCTTAACTTTCCTTCCTTACAAAGATTTATCAAAATGAAACCATGTACTTCGTACCTATCTCATAAAACATTTAGTATAGGGGAGCTCTGGTGGCCTAGTGGCAAGAAGCTGTACTGCAGTCCCAAAGGTACACGGTTCGAATCCACCAGATGCTCTGCCGGAGAAGGAGGGACAATTTCTTCCTGTACCAGTTAGATCTGATTTGATGGTACATGCACAAAAACAAACAAACAAACAAACAAACAAACAAACAAACAAAAACCCATTTAGTATAGACCTTGGAACTGGATGTCATGTGAAATTCAGAATGGTCTTGAGGAGAATGCTTGTGGAAACTTGGTAGGGCTTTAAATGACTGTAAAAAAAATTAAAGAAAATTCTGGAGGAGTTGGGTGGCAATATTATTGTATGAAGCATCAGACAGTTTGGCAAAATCCCTGCCTGCAGTAACAGGGTCAATAGTAAGCGACTCAACGGCGCATAACAACAACAACAACAACAAATATAGTTCTAACATTGGTCAAATACAGTTATATTTATAAATCAGTAAGATTTCAGATTTTTCAAGGATATACTATCTGGTGTTTGTATAGCTAAGTACACAAGACTTAGAAAAGGCTAAGATCTACTTATATGTAACTAGACAAGTATAGAGCTTTATTTCATAGTAGTTAAATTTCTATCATTGTATTTTGCAGATAGTTCTAAGGCAAAAAAGATTTTCATTGCATAGTATTTAATGAGCCTGTAAATTTAGTGTAAAATAGTTAAGATTTACTTCATAATATTTTATATCTATTATTTTTCTAAATCTGAGCTTGGAAAACAAAAGTAGCTATTCTTTTTCATTTTTAGAGATAAAATATATTAAGAGATAATTAACTTAAATTTATTTATAATTGCTGGTATTTATACATACATCAATATAATAAGCATTTATTGAGTGTCTGCATGTGGTAGATGCACTAAATATGCAATAAGTAAAATACATGTTAGGTCAATTGATGATAAACTATATAAAGATGAAGCATGGAAAGCAACAGTGCTTACAAAGTGAGAGGAATGATTGTAGGGCTGGGTATTAAAATCAAATAATCAGGGAAGACTGAATGAGATAACCTTTAAAGATAGACGTGAATGAGTGAAGAATCAAGTTTGATGATGGTTAGAAGAAAAACACCCTACCAACTTGTGTAGTTAGGAATGGAGGAGATCAGAAAAGGCGTGGAGGGCTATAGTGTGTAGACAAATCCTTGAAGATTTGTGTACTCTTGCTATGCTCATGGAACAAGTTGATCTTGAGCACAAAGAGAAGAGGAAAAACAGAGATAAGGTTAAAAAATTTCAGCATCAGCAACATTATGGGTACTCATAAGAATTGATTTTTATTCTTTTATATACCCTTTAAAATACTTTTATACACTCTTTAAAATACTTTTATTGTATTTTTACCTATACTTTGACTATACTTTTTCTAGGAAGCAGTTCCAAGAACAAAACAAAGAAATGATCAGAAAAGGTGCACATCAGGAATGTATCCTATCTCCATACTTTTTCAATCTATATGCAAACAGATCATTTTAGAGGCTGGAATTTATGAAGAGGAATGTAGCACCAGGATTGGAGGAAAATCCATAAACAATTGTGTTATGCAGATGAGACAACCTTGCTTGCCATAACTGAGGAAGACCTGAGGCGTTTGCTGCAGAAGGTCAAGAACTGCAGTCTTCAATATGGTCTGAAGCTAAACACCAAGAAAACAAATATTCTCAACACCAGGCATATTGGTAGCATTTTAGATGGAGAAGAGATTGAGATTGTTAACAATTTCAGCTTTCTTGGTTCCACAATCAATACTCATGGCACCAGCAGTCAGGAAATCAAAAGATGAATTGCATTGAGAAATTCTTCTGTCAGGGATCACTCAAAAGTGCTTGACAAGCAATGATGTCAGCTTAGAGACTAAGGTGTATCTGATCCAAGCCACAGTCTTCATAATTACTTGTTGTGCATCAGAGAGCTGGACAGTGTCTAAGTATGATAGAAAAAGAATTGATGCCTTTGAGTTGTGGTGCTAAAGAAGAGTATTGAATATACTGTTTACTCCTAGGAGAACAAACAGGTTTGGCTGGAGAGGATGAAACCCAGTGGCACATGAGGAAATCACCTATCCTTCGCCCACAGAGCAACTGCTGGCTTTGAACCACATACCTTTGCAATTGCAATGCATCTTCCTACCACCAGGCCTCCATCGCTCAGACACATACGCTAGTAGTGTGGTTATAAGGATAAACAAAATTATGTCTCTGGTCCCATGGAATATAGAGTCTAAAGCATCACTCCCCAAAATATATAATATTAAAATTATTTAACAAATAAATATGATACAGTAACTCTTAAATCTGTTTGGAGAAAGGAAGGCATATCATGATGTGACACGAAAATCTTTCAAAAGGTAGACAGAGTGACTGTAACAAAGCTCGCACACAGCAGCACCTACAAGGACAGTGCAGGACCTACAAGGTTCAAGCTCATGTATACGGGGAGGTTGGGAGTGGGAGCCGACTGGAGGCATGGTACTTAACAAAAAAAGAGGGGAAGACCCTCAATGAGACAGATTGGTACAATGACTGAACTGAAGCAATGGGCTTGAGCACAGCAGAGATTATAAGGATAACATAGGATGGGACAAGGTTCCCATCTCACAGGGTTGCTCATAGGGTTGTTTAGAGTCTTAGTTGACCATGGCACCAAAAAGGAACAGCAAGACAATAGAGCAGGTAATTTAAGCAGTTACCAAAGAGCTGGAGTCAGAAAATCAAAAGGCCGAACTCACTCAGCATTGCTTAAGCTGAAAGAACTAAAGAATAAATTCAAGCCACGAGTTGCAATGCTTAAGGATACTATGGGCAGAATATTGAATGATTCAAAAAGCATTAAAAGCAGATGGAAGTGCTCATCTAGATGACAAAATAATTATGATAAAAACAAAAGAAGGAAATATTGGGAGTCAATACTAAATATAATAAACTGAATGCTATTAAAAAGAAATAAATACATATATACATACATAACTGTCAGCAACTGGGAAAGAAAAATATGCTAATGTGGATCCTGAGAGGGGAAGTAGTAAATGCCCGATTCTCAAAACTACTTGTTCAACTGCATTGGAAGAAATGAGAGGAAGAACTCTCTGAAAGGAAGGCATGACTAATCTTATGTAGGACAACGTGGCATGTTGTCATATGTCAGATGTATGACAACAGCCTGGGAACAAGAGGTGAACTGTAAAGTGGACTGGGAAGTGGAAAGGGTGGAGGAGGGAGGAAAATGCGTAATAGTGAAGGAATGAAAACCCAACATTTCTATAAACTAATTAAAATCACAATTTTAAAAGAAAAGAACAAAAGCAGATGGAAGGAGTGTACAGAGTAATTGAACCAAAAAGAACTGGCTGACACAGAAGCACTTCAAGAAACAACATATAAGTAAGAGGCACTGGTGATGAAGGAGGAAGTGCAGGCTGCTCTGAAGGACTTTGTTAAAAAAAAAATAAATAAAGCCCCAGAAATTGATGGAATACCAACTGGTGTATTTCAGCAAACAGATGCTGCCCTGCATGTGCTCAGAAAGTTGTGCCAAGAAATCTGGAGGACAACTATTTGGCCAACTAACTGGAAGAGATGCATATTTATTCCCATTCCAAAAAAAAGGTGATCAGAAAGAGTGTGGAAATTATCTATCAATATTACTAATATCGTACACTAGCAAAATGCTGCTGAAGATTATCCAGAAAATACTTAAACAGTACATTGGTAGAGAATTACCAGAAATGCAGACTGAATTTAGAAGAGATCTTGGTATTAGGGACATTATTGCCAATGTCAGACGGTTCTTGGCAGAAAGCAGAGAGTACCAGAAGAATACCTATCTGTGTTTCATTGAATATGCAAAGGGATTTGACTGTGGGGATCACAGTAATTTGTGGGTAACCTTGAGGAAAATGGGAATCTCAGAACACTTGATCATGCTTATTCAAAACTTATACCTGGATCAAGAAGTAGTTGTCAGAACAGAGCAAGGAACACTGCATGGTTCAAAATCAAGCAAGGAGTGTGTCAGGGATGCATCCTCTCCCTGTACCTTTTCATCTGTATGCAGAACAGATGATTTGGGAAACAGGGCTTTACGAGGAGGAGTATGGCATCAAGATTGGAGGGAGACTCATTAACAACCTACAATATGCAGAAGACACAACATTGCTTGCTGAAACTGAAGAAGACCTGAAGCATTTGCTGCAAAAGGTCAAGGACTATAGTCTTCAATATAGATTGAAGCTCAACATCAAGAAGAAAAAGATTCTCACCAGTGGGCCAATTGATGGAAAAGAGATTGAGATTGTTAGCAATTACAGCTTGCTCAGATCCACAATCAACACTCTTAGCACCAGCAGTCAGGAAATTAAAAGACAAATTGCATTGGGGAAATCTGCTTTCATGGACCTCTGGAGTGCTGAAGGGCAACAATGTCATTCTAGACACAAAGGTGTGCCTAATCCAGGCCATGGTCTTCTCAATTACTTGTATGCTTCAGAGAGTTGGACAATGACTAAGAATGACAGAAGAAGATTAGATACCTTCAAGTTGTGGTGCTGGGTAAGAGTCTTAAACATACTGCCAAGAAAACACATAGGTCTGTCTTAGAGAGAGAGGTTGAAACCAAGTCTTTCCTTGGAGGCTAGGATTTTGAAGCTACAGCCCACTTACTTTGGGCATGTGTCCAGGAGGGATCAGTCCTTGGAGAAGGAAATCATGCTCGGAAGGGTGGATAGACAGTGCAGGAGAGGAAGACCCTGAATGAGATGGATTAATGCAGTGACTAGGGCAATGGGGGTTGGTGTGTCAGAATCAGTGAGTCTGCCTCAGGACAGGGAAGGGTCAGAGCTGCTGTTCATAGGGTCACTATACATCACAGGTGACTAAATGGCACATAAAATACTATAACAGGTTTGGAAGCAGGTGTGGCATCCACTTCCTAAATAACATGCCTCTGGAAACTCTATGAACTTTGATAAATGTAGATAGTTGTAAAGGGGCTTCAGGCCTTTTGTTCATGGGGTCACTATGAGTCATGCTCAAAGCAAACAACAACAACCACCATGTTTGGCAGATAGCTCAAGGATTGACCTTTGAGTCCACCCTGAGGTGCTTCAGGAGAAAGATCTGAACATCAACTTAGGAAAACTCAATCAGTGACACTGGGTTCATCATAAGCTGGACTCAAGCAGATGGTATTTCCCCCTCCTTTCTTTTAGAGCTACGGCAAAATGAAAAAGAATTCCTCACAAGGACTTGTTTTCTTTCCTAACAAAATTCCAAAAAGGTATCTCTGAGATCTAACAATCTCAAGAGGAGGTAGCCTCGTGGGTACGGACTTGTGGTGTCAACCCAGAGGCAGGTAGCTCAAATCCACCAGCTGCTCCACAGAAGAAAGATTAATAATCTTCTCCTTTGCAAGTTCCAGCCTCTGAAATCTAGCTATGAGTAGGTTGACTTGAAGGCAAGGAGCTTGAGTTTTGTGTTTCTTTAATCGACTGGAGTTCTGAATATTAACATAAAGGGGGGAAAAAACATGAGGGGAAAAAAAAGAAGTTCTAGGTGACAGTCCTAACTGATCATGAAAGGGGAGAAAGGGAGCGACGAGATATAAGCTGAATAGAAACACCTTGTGCAAGACCCTATGCACATTAAATAGCATTAATAAATGAGTGACCTATTTCATTTTTGCAAATCGCAAAATGGAGCCCCACTAGCAGCTAAATTTCAACTTAGCACAGATGACATGTAATTCCTTAAAATTGCATTGATTTATACACTTGCTATCCTTTACTTTTTTAATAGTTATGATAAATAACTTAAAAATGGAGTCCCTCACATGGTGATGAATAAGGTCATTTTTCATTTATAATGGAAAGCCTGTCTGTCTCGGGGTTATATGGCATGTAGGTAGAAACTGAAACTTACTCAGAACATGAATGATGGGTAGCTACAGGGTCCGCTTGTCACAGTTCGCCTGCTGCAAACGAGATGACTACAGAGCTCAGGGCCCTTCCATTTGTTTACAGAGACAGATTAATTTTTCCATCTTTTATTTTCTTTTGGGAACTTTCGTTTACAGTTGAAAGGGCTGAAGTCCTCGAGCGCACACACAGAGAATGTGAACTCTTTCATGGGCTCAATTATCTCATCGGAAGAAGTGGAGTCCTTCGAGAAGTTGTGAAGAGAAAGAAAAACTAAAGCTATGAGAAAAGATTAAATTTGGGTTGGAATGTAAAACATTTTCAATTTTTTAAGTAAAAAAAAATTTTTTTTCTCTTAAGTAAAGAACTTTTTTGCCAGGGCAATGTTCCAAGAAGCTGAAAGTAGAACAGGTTTCTTCTGTTTATTCTTTGATAATATTTTGAATATTATTAGCATAACAACTGAGAAATGGTCTGGTGAATTTGGATGGCTGAACATTTTTACCAAGAAAAAAAAAAAGGAAAGAAAAAGACTATCTATAAATACTGGCAACAGAATGAAATAAAATCTTAACATTTATACTTCTACCCAAAAGAACATCCAAGCCAAGAGCTAGATGTATGGAACTGCTTTTAAAGAGAAGGAGCCTAAGGAGAATTCAGGACCACAATAAAACACTTTAAATGGAAAATCAGAAAAGTTAGCTGCTTCAGGCATCAACTGAAATATTAGCAATTATCATAATTGAGTACATTGTGAAATATAAACATAATGCAAATCTGACATCAGTTGCCATTTATTTGGATTAGAATAGGAAACACTTTTAATAACACATTAGAAAAATCATCAACTGGAGATCCATTTACTAAGTGACAATAATAAAAATTGATGAGTGAACGTGAACAGACTTCTATCTGCAATCAGAGCTTCTGTAAGTCTTCCTAAGTCATCTCGAAACCTGTGGGTTTTCTCAGTGGGCATTATTATTATTTTGGTGAGAAGTTTTTGTATTTGAGGATCGGGCTGAACATTATAAAACATCCCCCTTCCTGAGCATTAAACATATGATTACCATTAAAATAAAACCCACAGCTCATTTTCTAAAAGGCTTTTAATTATAGAAATGCTCAAATCCAACAGAATTGTAACTTAAATCTCATGGTTGAAGTATGAGTCTCAAGCTATATCCTCACTTTTCTCAACATTACCAATTTTGTTTCCAAATTGGTATCATTTAAACAAAAGAGAAGAAACAAACAGTAAGTGTCATGGGCCCAAAGTCCCTGGGTTGTGAAAACAGCTAACACACTTGGCTGCTGATCCTAAATTTGGAAGTTCGAGTTCCCTTTATAATTGGACCAAGAGGCAATGTCATGATAGTTAAAGAAAAGTATGAAGTTGTCAAGGCTTTCATTTTATTTGGGTTCACAATCAGCTCTGTGTTAGGTGCTCCCAAGAAATCAAGAGACATGTTTCATTGGAGAAATATGCTGTAAAGGACCTCTTCAAAGTGCTAAAGAGCAAGGATGTCAGTTGAAAGACTAGGGTGTGCTTCATCCAAGTAACGACATTTTCAATTGCTTCATATTCATGTGAAAGTTGCCTCAAAAGTAACTGTTGCTTTTTTAAATTCATGGTCTTGATAAAGAATATTGAGTATCCCATGGACTGTCAAAAGAACAAACAATCCTATTTTGGAGGAACTACAACTAGATAATCCTTAGAGGCAAGGATATTGAAACTTCATCTCATATATTTTGAGCATTTTGCTGGGAGGGACAGTCCTTGGAAAAGGAGAGTATGCTGGAAAAAGTGGAAAGCAAGCAACAGAGAAGACACTCAATGAGAGGGATGGATACAATGTCTGCAGCAATAGACTTGAGCATTGCGGAGACCATGAAGATGATGCAGGAGGAACCTGGCTTCAGTCTCTTTTCATAAAGTCACTATGAGTGATATTTTACTCAATGCCACCTAACAGGAACTTCCAGCCTCAAATGAAGCAGATCTTCTGGTATACTGAATTACACGTCTGTTACCAAAAGACTAGTGGCTGAAATTTACCACCTCTCCTCAGGAGAAAGCTGAGACCTTCTCTTTCTGTAAAGTAACTGACTACAACTCATAGCAACAAAATCACAAGAAATTTCTAGAGGGTGGCTAGGGCACTGAAGTTTGGCATCTTCACAGTGTCATGTTTTCTCCATATGAACTAGAGAAATGGATCGAGACATGTGACCTAGAAGTATAATGGTCCTAAATATAGGGTCAAATTACTCATATAAAGATCAGAAACCCAATAAAAGGATGCAATGAGTTCAAATGGATTAGAAGGGCAGTAGGTTTTGTAGAGTATTCAGCATGAAATAGCATTATGGAAAAGTTTTAAATATTTAAGAATTATTAGAATATGACTTGTTGTTTGCTAATTGCTGTTGAGTTGAGCATGACTCATAGCGACCCTATGAACAAAAGGCCTGAAGCCGTTCTACAACTAGAGACATCAAAAGAATACATCCTATAGGAAAATGGCATTGATAGATTTAGTCAATTCAGGGTTGCTAAAAGCTGTCAATTTGTGGAAAAAGGCATTATCTGCAAAACACAATTAGGCGAAGTACAACAAAAGGAGGCATGCCTGTAAATGAATTCAGGCCAGAAATTATCATAATCAAGTTTATACTCATAATGGTTGAATTGAAAATAGTATGAGAAATCATCTTAGAAAACAAAAGTTCTGAGAATGGTTTGATGTTAGAGCCCATTCATATAGTTTACTAAATACAGTATGTTTTCAAAGGTTGTTTGCAGATTCATCCAAGGCAGCAAGATTTACAGTACTTTGGAGCAATATGAGTTTGGAAAGGCAGGTCCTGTCAGTGTAAATGAAACATACAGGAAAGCATCTTTTATATTAAAGTTGTCTTGGTCCTTCTGTGAAAGCTACAGCAGAAACTTATCAAGAGTAATGGTAAAGTTCATCCCCAGACAAAATATTGGGAAATAAAAGCAATTAGAAGAATACACAGATTTAAATTGCAGAGCAGTGTGAACTGAGTCATATGCATTTATTCATATGCATGCAATTTCTGTGCTATGGAAGATATGTAATCATTGCAAGAAAACGAGTTGATTCAAGAAATTAGTTTCTTGTTCCTCCTTTGATGAGTTACTTGACTCACTTTATGTCACAAAAGGTTAAATAAGTATATATTTCTTTTGCTTAAGGACATATATACATATGTAAGATTCTTGATTTTTGAAAAACTAAGGATTATATGTTCTTCACTCAGGCAAAGCTCTTTAAAACTAATATTATATAAAGCAAATAGAAGTCAGGAGGGGTTTTCCTTAAGGGAGAAAATCATCATGAGATGT
Organism: Elephantulus edwardii; assembly: GCF_000299155.1. Lineage (NCBI taxonomy): Eukaryota > Metazoa > Chordata > Mammalia > Macroscelidea > Macroscelididae > Elephantulus > Elephantulus edwardii. The sequence goes on along the minus strand of NW_006399764.1, from coordinate 22,465,543 downwards.
GATCCTTCATCTAAAATACAACATGGGCTATTTTGACAGAAAAAAAGAGTGAGTTACACTATTATTTCCACCAGAGGCCAAAGATACATTTGGATTTCTACACTGATAAAAGACTTAGAAAATGTTGGCTGTGTTTTCAGAAATCCCTGTCATCTAAGATGTCTGAATGTATTTAACACTCATCGTTGTATACTGAGTAAGGTTTGTTTGGTTTTTTAAATTTCTCTATCTATCTATCTATCATCTATCTATCTATCTATCTATCTATCTATCTATCTATCTATCATCTATCTATCTATCTATTTATTTTTTACTGAGTAAGGTTTCTGAAAGAAAATGTCTCTTAAGTTTTCTTTACATTTACTTCTATGTACTTCTTACCCGGACATTGCTCTGATATCTCTCAACCAATCTGTGTAGATATCTGTACCTCTTGAGCTCTCATTCCTCTCTTTTTCCTTATCTGCTTGTTGTTTAGTACCATTGAGTTGGAGCCAACCCATAGCTGACCTTCCAGCATGTTTTCAGAGGCAGTTTAATCACATAGGAGGAGATTGTCCATCCTTCTCCTACGGAGCATCTGAAGCCCTCAACCACCTCATTATTTTCAAGATAGTCTTAATAAAACCTTTACGACTTATCACTCAAAAAAGCCAAGAGTGGGGATACTAGTCAGGTGACATATATATCATTTCAATGCCCTTCTTTATTTTTATTATTTGTAAAATTAATTGTTGCTACTGTGGCTTCTTTAAGATCTAATTGCTACACTGTTGTTTCTCAATCCACATACATATTTCAAACGCATCACCCCTAGGTTTCTGTCACTGATCTCTTACTCTTAATTTAAAGGTAAGGTGGTTGTTGTTGTACACTGTAAAGTCAAAACCAACCTATAGCTGACCCTTCAGCAGGTTTTCACATTGGAAAAGGCTTTCCATTCTTCTGTCGAGCATCTGGTGGCCTTGAACTGCATGCCTTTGGGATTGCAGAACAGCTTCTTGCTACTAGGCCACCAGAGCTCCCTAAAAGTAAGGTACCAAAAGAAAAGAAGCTAGATAATTAAAAAAATAATTATTGTACCAAAAAAACCACCAAATTTTCATTTGTTTGATTATGTCTCTCCTTTTCCTTAATATTTAAATAGCTTTCAAAGATATGCAGAGTAGGGCACAATGAGGTGGCCATCAATTAAAAGTAGATGAGAAAAAAGACAAACACATAAACACTTGCACATGCGCGCGCACACACACACACACACACGCTTCTAAGAAAAATGAGATTGATGCAAATCTAGATCATAGAAATGTTAGGAGAGGGGAGCCAGTTACAGCAGTAGGAAATGTTTGCTGATTGAAAGAGTTCATCTTATAGAACCTGGGGGTGGGGAGGGTGAAAGATTTACTATGAAAATCACTGGTCACACAGTCCTAATGGTTCTATTTAAGTAAAAACACCAAGTAGCACGTCAATAAAGACAGCAGAGTGTTGCTAGTAACCATCAAGTTGGCCCTATGCTGTCGGTACCGCAATGATGGAGTCTAGTATTCACTACCTGGTCCATTGCAGATAAACCAGCCAGTCTTAGGTGGCTCTCTCCACTGAAGTCTCTTCCCATCATAGGAACATGCAAGCCCTCCTTGCCAACCATGGTTGCACATGAGGTAGGTTGGCTGAGAACTGAACGCAGATGGCCCATCTGGAAGTATATGGAAGGTGTAAATAATGCCACTGAAGTATCACTGCCTCCAAAAATGTCATTACATTAAATTATAAGGTTTAAAATATTGACTTCTTGTTGTTGTTGTTGTTGTTGTTGTTGTTATTAACAGCTGGGTGTTGTTAACAGCTGTGTGAGCAGGGCTTCATAAGAGGAATCAAATTCAAATTGTTTAGCCATTGAATTAGAAACAATTCATAGTTGGCTCTCCACTGGGTTTCCTGAAGTGTAAATTGCAGTGGGTAGGAAAGCCTATCTTGCTTTTACAATGCCAAGGGCAGACTGTAAACACCAGGGAAGTCCAGTGCTTGGGTTAGCTGAACTGTCCCTCCAGATAAGGCCACTGTTGTTGTTGGGTGCAGTTGAGTCAGTATGACTCATAGTGACCCTGTGAACAGTAATCTGAATGAATCCTCGCTGTGCCATTCTCACCATCTCTCATACACGTGAGCCCACCTTGATGGGGATAGATTGACCTTTCACTGCCCTTCCACTCTTCAAGCACAATGTCCAAAGGAATAGCCTCTCCTTGCAATATATCCAAAGTACGAGGGAGGAAGCGTTATCATCTTTGCCTCCAAGGAACATTCTGGCTGCATCTTTTCTAAAGACATACCTGTTTGGATTGTTTACTGTTGGGTTTTGGTGGGATTTTTTTTTTCAGTCCTTAGAATATTCAGCATTCTTCTCCACAACTCAAAGGCATCAATTCTTCTTTTGTCTTCTTATTTATTATCCAGCACTCAGATGCATACCAAGTAATGAAAAGACTATGGCGTGTATTAGGCACACCTTAGTCTTCCAACTGACATCATTGCTTTCAGTATTTTGGAGAGGCCCTGACAGTGAACACTCATCTGTATCTCAGTGTTCATCATTCCTACCTTCCTCTTAACAGCAATAAAGGGTAGACATTGTTCCCTCTTTGCTTTTAACATTAGAAAATGGAGTCTTGGAGAGTTTTTGCAATGTGCCTGCCTATATCACACACTGAGAAAGAAATATGAGACACTCTGATTCCAAACTCTATTTACATGTTATGCCAGTAGCTACTACAGAAACACAGCCCTCAGCTCTTAATTTACCAAATTAAATATTGTGGAGATCTTGTATAAAACATCTATTATTATTTTTGTTGTACTGAGATTTTACTAGACTCATCCATAAAACATTTAATTAATATCTAGATTTATATTCCACCATAGACACTTGATACCTCTGAATCAGATGGGGCCTCTGGGCTTAAGTGAAATTGAGATGATAGAAATGGCTTCATGAATTTCTGAAAAAATTTTTATAAAGCCTTTAGAATTTCACTAAGCACAAACTAGATTTCCAGTAAATAACAGTTATCCTCTTTGAATATATATTAGGTTTCTCTTCTTTATTTTTAGATTGATCATGAAACACTATCCCTAAAACAGAAAAGATGCTCACTAGTTGTAGAATGAGGAGAATTGATCTAATCATAGGAAGAGAGAAATGTAAGATATTACTAATCAATAAGATTTTTTTTCTATCATAGTTGAAATATTATAAAAGAGCAAATACAAAATATTTTCTAATCTGCTTCACATTTCACTCCAGGCTCTGTGTAATCCTAGGAGATTCTAAAATAATGGAGCATTTTTCACAGTTTCAGCCTTGTAGCCATGTGCACCAATTATACATGGTATAATTACAATGTAGCACCATCGTGTCTATGTATCTCATTAAATGAGCATCAGAACAAATTTGTTCTGAGTTTTATTTCTCTAAACTTTGTTTTTGGGGAGAAAGTTTACAAAGCAAATTGGGTTTTCATTCAACAATACAATCTTTCTTGCCTTTTTGAGCTTTATCCCTGTCAAATCCTGCCCTTTCGATCTCATATGGTTAATTGTTGTAAGAAATACATTCCAAGACGAACGTTCCAAGAAGCTCATTTTATAAACTTATCAGTTGTTTGAAAGAAAGTTTAATCATGACAGTGACTTCAGTTCCAGGTCTGAGGAGTCCCTAAGGGACCCAGTCTTGGGATTTCATTAGTTTCTATCAGACTTAAATCAATAAGCGTGGGCTCTTTCTTGTGATTTTGAATGTTGTTCCACATTTCTCTCCCTCTCTCTCAGGGGCCTTTTGTGATCCCCTTCTGAGTTGTCAGGAGTGGTTACCTGGGCCAAGTAGCTCTTCTTGTCTCATTGCCATGGAGACGGATGCTCACGTGGCCCAGTCGTCCTTCAGTATAACAGTCTGCTTTTCTTCACTCTTCTGCAATCCAGACCAATGGCTGCACTTTAGACAAATGCTTTCAAGTTTTTAAGACCTAAGCGGTAAGCTGCCATTCACCAAAGTAGGATTTTGAATATTGTCTTTGTTGTCTATGTTTTGACAATGAACCTTGATGTCTTCCCTCAATTTTACTGCCAAGTTCCCAGGCACAGAGACATCCTTTCAAGGTGTTTGAATATGGCTAAGAATTGGTCATAATTTTGCCTTCTGTTTGCTCTACTTGGTGTGTTCAAAATGTCAACTGTTTGTTTAGCAAACCAACATATTACACACCGGACCTCCAGGGTGGATAAAATCTTTGCCTGCTCTCCAAGAGGGTGGTAGTTCAAACCGACAAGCTGCTCCACTGTGGAGAGATGAGGCAGTCTGTACAAAGATTTACGGTCTTGCAATCATCGTGGGAAGCTCTTCTCTCCTCTACAGGGTCTCTGTGAGTCAGAATTGACTCTATGTCATTGGGCATTTACAGCTTATACAGAAATAGAGGCAGAAACCTCATGTACCAAACCTATAAGGTCACTGGCTTCGTATGATTTGCCCCTACATTTGTATATTTATTTTATTGATCATTTCCATAAACACAGTAATAGATCCAGTTTTCGAGCAGTAAGATTATCGAGTCACTTCCTGTAAACATTAGAGGTAATGTTATTAATCTATTTCTCAGGGCAGAGTTCCTGTCCCCAGTTGGGGCTCATCAGCAGGCGGTCAGGGTGCATTCGGGCTCCTGGGTGCACTGGTTATAGTGAAGACGGCTTCCTGCAGCAGGGTCTGTGCCCTTTCGCCATCTTACTTCTCTTTTTGCTCCCCAGTCACTGCTCTGTGACAAAGATGGGTTAGAGTTGGGTTTCTGGGTCTATAGCTAGCACTTCATGTTATTTTCTAAATCTTGAATCTGCTTTCATCCACACCTTTGCTGAGCTGAAAGAGATGAGGTGGCCTCTTGGAAATCCCACGTTCACTGGAAGAGGTAGGTCACTTCTTCCAAGTTATCACCTACTGTCTCATTCAAGGTGACAGTGATTTTTCAATGTTATTTGAGAGGAGGGCCAAGATGACTATGGATTGAAAGGAAGCTGGGTAAATACATTCTTCTAATCTGGTTTTGAAGAATTAAAATAATTATTTTAACCACTTAGAATGAATTCACTTCTTATTCATTCATGATCTTCCAATATATTTCCACCATTCAAAGGCAAAGACCACAATGTACAGGGTGGGCCCTCCACAGTGTGTTGTATGTGGCCAAGTGTAAAGAATGTCTTCTTCTGAGCCTGAGTTTTCTCATCAATAAAATAAAAATGCTAATAACTGTCCTTGGTTATCTGAAGGGGTTCCAACTCAATAGTTCATATAAAAAATACTTTGAAAAAGGTGAGCTATACACACACATACACACACACACAAGATGTAGGTATAAGAACACAATGAGAATCAAATCTAACATTGTTCCCCTTATACATTCAAACTTATCAGTGGGGGCGGGGGAAAGGATGCAAATGAAGGTGACCCAAGTGTGCTGCACTCCAGAGAACCCAAGTTGGAGGCATGGGAGAGGGGCAGTGAGATCCTGGAGAGGAACAGCCAAGCAGGATTCGAAGCTCTGATGCTGAAAGGGCCTTTAATCTGTCGCATATTTTTATTCAGTTCATTAAAGAGCAACATGCATAAACATAGGTTTTTAGTGTGCTTAAATCACCTTCCTAAAGATTCAAATCAGTGAGGCATACATTATCGATGTTCTGTTAAATATTCATTGTGATCCACTCAGTGGTTTTCCTTTCTGAGGGGAGCGCATCATCTGAATAACTCACTGCTTGTTCCTCAACTTGTTGAATGCGGTTCCTACTGGAATTGCCTCTGAAAAATCTGTTGCTAAACTTTATATCCTTTAGATACCCATGTCTAAATTACATTTTTATTTCTATCTCTCTGTCATGTAATATCTGCTCATCTCAACTCACTGCCGTCGGTCATAACCGAGTCACAGGTAACCATCAGGCATATTTTCAGAAGCTGTAAATTGCACTGGAGTAGACTGCCCGTCTTTCTTCTACGCAAATCTTTGAATTATTTGAATTTGCAAAGAGGTGTTACCTTGTAGTTAGCAGGACAGCCTTATGCACTATGCTACCAGAAATCCTTAAATTCAATTACACTCGTTTTGTAAAGGCATGTTTATTGATTTTCACCAGAAATACATTTTGGTAGGGTTATAAATATGTCTCATTGTAGCGTTATGAATAACATATCAGGCTGCTAATTAAAAAGAAATCTGCAGTCCTAATTCACAAACCTATGTGAGGGAAAAAGGCAATTTCCTTCTGAAAAGACCTCCAGCCTTGGGTCCCGATGGAGGGTCACGGTGAGCCACAACCAGCCCAGCGGAAGTGAGCCTGGGATTTTTTTGGTATTGTAATTAATGAATAATGATTGAAGACTGCCTTTCAGAAATTACATATTAACATAGGTCAGTAGCACAGACAATAACAAATTTATCATCTGTAAATATGTTGAGCATACACGTTACCATTTACTCTAAGTACTCGTTTATATGGGAGTTCTGGTGATTTAATAATAAGAAGCTGTGCTGCAATCCCAAAGGCACATTTGAGGCCATCAGTGACTCTGCAGGAGAAGGATGGACAATCTTCTCCTGTGCAAGTAACTGTCTCTGAAAACCCAGCAGAGGGTCAGCTATGGGTCGGTTCAAACTGGATGGTACACAACAACAACTCTATGTGCACACAGGCTGCTCCGTGGGAGAAAGATAAGCCATCTCCTCCCGTGAGACTTACTGCCTCTGTATCCTTTGTTGTCGTTAGGTGCCATCGAGTTGAGCACAGCCATAGTAGGTGGCCCTGTGAACAACAGATCTGAGCCCTGCCCCATCCTGTGCCACCCTCACATCTCCTGATGTATTAGGACCCACTGCAGCAGTCACTGCATCAAACCACCTGGTCAAAGGTCTTCCTCTCCTCCGCCGATCCTCCACCTCTCCGAGCACCATGTCCCTGTCCAAGAACAGCCCCACCTCGAAACAAGTATGTGAGCCAAAACCTCATCATCTTACTGCAAAAAAAAAGCACTTTGTCTTCACTCTCTCCAAGACATAACTGTTGGCTCTTCTGTCAATCCAAGGGCTGCCCAGCATTCTTGTCTAACACCACAATTCAAATACACTTGAAGGACTAGTTACAACCAAATCAGTCAGATATTTATTGAGAAATGTCTACGTTTTCAATAAGGCAATACACCATACCATAACCAAAAGTGTGTGTGCACATATATACATATATATACTTTTTTCCCCACACAAAAAGATCTTACAAATAATGTATTGTAATAATGAGATCAAAACAAAAGATGATACATAAATGATTTACAACTGAATGATTCTGACTCTAAATGTCATGGGAAGACCATGCAGGCTCAGGAGTCAAGATGCTTAAAGAAAAGAATGGAAACCAGAATGTTGTATAAAGCAGCAGATAAAGAGAGTAGTGGTTACGATGACAAGGAGAAGGTCTCAAACTGAACAAATGAGAAAACTTACACAGGGCTGATGGGCTCATGCTTGAGCACGAGCTCATGGGGAGCAGATCCAGATGGAAGAAGAGAGCACATATAGGGAACTCAGGGACTGTGGATGTAAACGGGTGTCAACTTTTGGAGTGTGACTATCGGTAGGTGATGATAAACCAGATCTGTAGTGACAGGCATCCCTGTAACTTTCAGAACAAGTGAGGAAACTAATGCAAAGCATTAGGAAAACATTGTTGTTATGTGCCGTCGAGTTGCCTGTGACTCATAGCGACCCTATGCACAATAGCCTTGAACCTGCTCTATCCTTGCCAACCTCATTGTCTCTGACACACTGACCCTCTTTACCCCAGATACTGAATCAATCTATCTCTCTGAGGGTCTTCCTCTCTTACACTTTCCATCCCTCTGCTCTTCCAAGCATGACGTTCCTCTGCAAGGACTGGTCCCTCCTTGCAACATGACAGACAGTCAAACTCCTAGAGGCTGGTGGAAGCATAGAAGTCATCGATGTGACTCAGACATGGGAGAAGAAGAGAACCAGGTCCCAGTGAAAGAATAAGGAAGAGATAAATGTGAGAGTCTTTTCGAAGTAAAACTAATCTCCTGACAGATTTGTTTTAAAAATGTGAAAACAAGGAAAGAAAAGCAGGATTAATTGGAAGTTTATAGGCTTGAAGAGGATGGATAGTGTTCTGGGATGTGCTTATGAGACAGTGCAAGATTCTTCCAATAATTACTTCTAACCTCATTCTGCACTCACATGTCACTGTTTATTTTATCTCAGTTTTGTTGTTGTTTGGTGCTTTCTAGTTGGCTATGATTCACAGATAACAACTTGAAACATTTCCCAGTCCTGTGTGACCGCCATGAAGGTTGCCACACTTGAACACATTGTATTTATCATGTTAATCTTATTGAAGGGCCCCTTGTTTTCCAGAATCCTTTACTTTCTCAAGCATGATATTCTTTTCAAGCATTGGTCTTGTTTGATGATGTGGCCAATGTAAGCAGATGTACTCTTTTTTCTCAGGAATATTTTGGCTGAATCTCCTAAAATCATTAGGTTTGTCATCCCAGCTGTCCATGATATATTCATATTCAATACTCCTTACCAGCCCTGTAGTTGAAATGCATCAGTGTTTCTATCTTCCTTTTTCATTGTCTGATTTTGCTGGCAGAGGAGGCAACAAGAACAAATAATCATTTAATTTATCTTAGTTTTACTTATTAACCAGTATTTCTTGCCTGTGTAATCAATATGTAAATGATTTAAGTTTTTCCTATCTCCTATTTTCTGCTATATAATGGTGATTGCATTGTTCATGCTAAATAAATGCTTAATAAAGGAATTATGTTTCAGACAGATACTTCACTGACATATCTAGGTCAAATCTTACACTGAAATAAATCTGCAGAGAATTCATTTGTGGTGCTTCAACTCATCTCACACAGTCAGCACTTCTCCCTAGCATGTACCCGAGCTAGACTATTCAGAGTCAAGGGGGAAAAAGTAGTCTTTTTAATTAAGTTAGAAACCACTTTTCAAAAATATATGGAGAACAATTTTCATGGTTACACAGTAATACCTGCCTTTGGATCAAAAAACTAACTTTATTGGAGTCTTCGCTTTGAACTTTGAAGAACAAGATGTTATATTAACAGAAACACTTGCTGGAATGAAAATCTTCGTGTCGAGACAAACAAGTTAGTGTGAGAACTATGTCATGGAACTTATTCCAAGTTTTCTGACCTTCACTATCTCAGTCAGGGTGACATGTTAGAAAAAGTACTATTGTCAAAAGTGTTGTGAACACAGAAGACATCTGGGAAAATCTCCTAAATTTGAATTTAGTATGATTTTTTTTTTTCCAAGGAGCTCTGGTGACGCAGTGATTAAGCGTGCCACTTAAATGTTGCTGTTTAGAAGCTACCAGCCGTGGCACAGAAGAGAGAGATGGCGGTCTGCTTTAATAAAGATTCACACTGGAATATCAATATCTAGACTGCTCACAGCGTTAGTCAGCTTGGCTCCACAGTCAACACTCTTGGCACCAGCAGCCAGGAAATTAAAAGACGTATTGCCATGGGAAAGTCTGCTGTTAGAAACCTCTCCAAAATACTGAAGAGCAATAGTGTCTCTCTGGATACTAAGGTGCATCTGATACAGGCCATGGTCTTTACAATCACTTGTTATGCATCAGAGAGTTGGACAATGACTAGGGAGGATAGAAGGAGAATTGATGCCTTTGAGCTGTGGTGCTGGAGAAGAGTATTGAGTGTATCATGGACTGCTAAGAAAACAACCAGATTCATCATGGAGAGAGTTAAACCAGGCTGCTCCTTGGAGGCAAGGATTCTGAGGCTTCATCTGACATACTTTGGTCTTGTTGTAAGGAGAGTCCAGTCCTTAGAGAGGGACATCATGCTTGGGAGGGTGGAGGGTAGGCACAGAAGGGGAAGGCCATCTGGGAGGTGGATTGGTTTGGTGACTAGGGTAATCTGGAGGGGTGTATTGGACACAGTGCGATTGGCACAGGACAGAGCAGAGTTTAGGGCTGTTGTACATAGGGTCACTATGAGTCGCAAGCAACATGACGGCACCTAACAACAAAAAACAACAACAAGGTAAAATTAGGCAGTTCTACAAGGTCTCTGTCATTTCAATCCCTTATTGTACATTTTAAAACTTGACTATCAATAAGGATGACAGCAAAGAATTGATGTCTTTGAGCTGTGGTGTTGGAAAAGAGTGCTGAATATCCCAAAGACTGCCAACAGAACAAACAGATGTATCTTGCAGAAAATATAGCCAGAGTGCTCCCTGGAGACAAAGATGATTAAGCTTCCATCTTACAGACTTTAGGATATTGCTATTTATTTGAGAGGAATATCATGCATGGAAAAGTGGATGGTGGATGGAAAAAGCCCTTGATGAAATAGATAGACACAGTGACTGCTACAATGGGCTCAAGTGTGTTGGAGATGATGAGGTGGCACAAGATGGGGCAGGGTTCCGATCTTTTGTTCATTGGGTCACTCACTGTGGCTGTACTCAAGTCATACTGGACTTGACTGCTCCTAACTGCAGCAACAACCAGGTTCTGTGGGTCAGAATGGACTCCATGGCAAATTCTGGTTTGGTTTTGGGGAGATGATTTTTTGAGTGAAACATTTTATTTGATATTTCTTATTTTCAAGTCCCAAAACAGACTGTCTCTAATACTTACCCAATCTTTGGATAGTAAGTTGAGAATTAAAAAAAAACCCACAACTTTTCCTAATATATGTCCGCAATACCCAATTACCCTCAAAGCTTAGATATTGTCGTTTGCACAGAGCCAAGCAGAGACCAATGAGGTTATGTGCAATTATTACACAGCTTGCACTGACTCACTGGATATACTTACAAGAAGGTTCGTTATGAATTACCATGTTTTGGAAGCAAGGGTGTCATCCATTTCCTAAACAACATGCCTCTGGAAAATATGCATTTTGAGCAACAATGATAGGCTTCAGGTCGTTTCTTCACAGGGTTGCAATGAGTCGTGCTCAACTTAACGACAATCAACAACAACAGCAACAACAATATCCATGTATAGAAGATGCTTATCACGTCCATTCACTAATCTAGAGATTCCTCTCATTCCCACAAGCACAGTTATTACTTGTAAATATGATCGCAAAATAAAAATCATTGTAATAAAAAAGGCCTCCTCAATCTCAGAGGAGCACAGTTCCAATCCACCAGACGCTCTACTGGAGAAAGAGGGACAATCTCCTCTGTACCAGCCATATCTGATTTGACGGTACACACATACAAATAATTTTTAAAAATTGGAAAAAAATCCCTCCTTTTTTTCCTAAAACACAGTTGATTCTTGGCAATGTAAAGAAAACTTATTAAATACACACTGATCCTTCATTTTTTTTTCACTCAAACCTATAACATATAGCACGCAGCTCAGAACAACGTCATGACATGCCTAATGGACAACAGACATAACATAACATATATTGTTGTTATTGATGCTATGTACCGTCAAGTCGCCTGACTCATAGCGACCCTATGTACAACAGCCCTAAACCCTGCTCTATCCTGTGCCAATCTTATTGTTTTTGACACACCCATCCCCATTACCCCAATCACTGAATCAATCCATCTCATCGAGGGTCTTCCTCTCCTGCTCTATATCTTTGAAAATTATAATTGTGGTTGTTATGTGCCATTGAGTTGACTACAGTTCATAGCAAACCAAGATCTGAATCTGGTTCTGTCCTACAATTATAAAATTGCAATTAGTATAGTTTAACTTATTAAGGTATCATGTGTCTATACCATAACATATCATATATTTTTTAATTTCCATTCATTCATTGTTGCACTTTTCTCCCTGCCCATCTCTCCTCCCCAGTTCTATCTTCTCTTTGAAAAGTAAAAGAAAAATTATTTCATTGTTATACAATCCCTCCCTCCAACTCCAATCCACATATCATATTTTTGAGGATCATACAGTGTATAACACTATTATAATCTAAGAGGATACACACACCTTAATATTTGGCATAAATAGGCTGTCAAATATAACTGAAAAAGCAAAAACAGCAGAGGATAAACTAGGCAAATGGAAACTCCCCCAAATTAAGTTCATGTATATCTAAATGCTTCTCTAGAATAATAAAAGACATGGGAATGAGAAAAAAAAAATGGACATTAATGCATCTGGAAAGAAACTCAGTTCTAAAATTTATAGGAAATCCCACTACCTTTACAAGAAAAATAAAACAAACCAATAAAAAGTAAAAAAAAAAAAAAAGAGATGGAAAGACACTTCGCCAAAGAAGACATTTAGATAGCCAATAAACAAATGAAAGATGTTCAAGTTCATTGGTGAATAGGTGGATAGAAATAAAAGTAACAAGAAGCAACTCTTCTTAACCAGCAATAAAGGCAAAGTTCTACAACAAGTGAACAGCAAGAGCTTTGAGGGTGTGGAGAGATCAGAACTCTCAAACAGTGCTGATGTTACATAAAGATAAATGCTGCCACCGTTGTGGAAAACATTGTGGAGCTTCCTCTGAAAGTTAAGAATAGAATTAATAGTAATCCAGAAATAGCTTTACTAGATATATATCCAAAGAGATAAAAATTAAAACACAATCTAACATATCTAACATACAAATATTCATGTTTATATCAGTATTATATACAACAGTAAAGAGTTATAAACACTCCAAGGGCCTATCAATGAGCAATTGGCTAAAGAAACTCTACTATATTCACACAATAGTATAGCATACATTGCTGAAAAGCAATCAAGAATTCCTGAACTACTGTACAACGTGGGTCAATCTAGGACAAATTATGCTGAGTGACAGAACTTTGTCATCCAATGACAGGTGTGGTATAAAAATCACTATTCTAATAAAGCAAGGAAAGACTTAAATATTAAATTAATTTGGGGGGAATTAACAGTGATGGAAAAAGAGCAAGAACAGAATAAATATTAATGAATAGTTAAGTTGGATGAAAGAAAAAGAAATATGCAATAAAAAGTTGATTAGACATTACATTAACTAATTATATTAATCATTGATAATTAGTGAAATAAAATATCTATGAATGATTAGAAGAAAATCCAATATGATTTCTAACTATTCACTGAAAAATGAATAAGTAAATATACATAGTGATTCAAAGAAAAACAATATTTGATAAAGTTATTCTTAGAGAATTATTGTTGTTGATTGCTTTGGAGTCAAGCACAACTCATAGCGACCCTATGAACAAAAGGCCTAAAGCCCCTCTACAACTATTGACATTTATCAAAGTTCATAGAGTTTCCAGAGGTATTATTACTTAGAAATTAGTTTAGGCTATATACAAAATGAGAGGGAGGACAGGAAGAAAATTAGAAACAAGGCATGTTCTTAGGCAAAGAAAACATCAAAGGTGCAGTTGACAAGATGGCCAAGGCCAGGAGAAGAAATTAAATCAAACACTACTCTGTGTTTAGCTCATCAAACAATCTAGCTCTATGTGCTTTTCAGTTCCGGAGATAGCCAGCCTGGCAGTGGTAGCCAGCCTGGCAGTGGTAACCATACTGCTTAAGAGTTCTTTCAAGAGAACCAAAAAAATAAATCCATGGATGACAAAAGCGAAACCTTCCAGGGAAGGGAATGCAAACCTCTCCATCTGGCAGAAGCAGGAACAGGTCCGTATAGACTTGTGTGTGGACCAAGAACACAAGAGATCCACATATTGCAAACTACATTTTCATTATGAGCATTAAAGAAAATAAAACTCTGCTTCAGAGAGTCTTTGAACTTGAGTAGCTATATCAGTAACAAGAGTGTTGCACTACATTCTTTCAGACTGCAGTCCTGAGAAAAAGTGTTAAATGTTTTCAAACTTTAATTCACTGCTATCCAGGTGAAACAGACTCTTTGCTGACCCTCCAGTGGGTTTTCTCAAGGTGAGAAGGTATCATTTCCTAGGTGGTTTCAACAAGTATATATTTTGTAACTATTTATTTAATAGGTGAGCTTTTCTGATAACCCAGCTAATATTACACTTTAAGAATTTTTACATACACCTAGGAGTCAGGGAATTTCCAAAAATTCAAGATGGATTCCAAAGAAGCCATGGGACAAAAAAGAAAGAAAAAGATTCATTAAAAAAATAAGATAACATTACTGATGCCAGATAGATCTTGGCTGAAAGCAAAGACTATTTGAGAGAGGTTTATTGTGTTGTACTGACTATTCAAAAGCACGTGACTAAGTGGGTCATAGAAATTATGGGTAACATTCAAAACAATGCGAATGCCAGAACACTATAAAATTGCACTTTTGTGGGACCTGGACATAGACCGAGAAGTAGCAGTTCGAACACAACAAAGATCTGCATGGTTCAAAATAAGGAAATGTGTTGTTAGGGTAGCACCCTTTCACCATGCCTATTCATCTCTATGCTAAGCAAATAATTCTAGAAGCTTGACTATATGAAAAAGAATATAACATTAGAATTGGAGAAAAACTGAAGTCAAGAGTTTAATTGTACTAATTGTACCCTATTTGCCATCAACACTCATATTAGGAACAGTCAATATATCCAAAGGTATGTTACACTGGGCAAAGCATCTGTAAAGAACCTCATTAAAGTACTAAAGGGTCAGGATGTCATTTTAAGGACTAAGGAGTGCCTGACTCAAGCCACAATATTTTAAATTGCTTCATCTGCATATGAAACTTGTGAATAAGAGAGAGCAAAACATAATAGATACATTTGAATTGCTGTGCAAAGTGGGAAATATTGAACTTGCACTGGACTGCCAAAAGGAAATACAAGTGTGTCTTAGAGGAAGTGTCCCTTAGAGGGAAGGATGGTGAAACTTTACTTCACCTTTTGGCATATTATCTGGAGGTGCAAGTCCTTGGAAAAAGGCACCATGCTTGGAAAGATAGAAGGCAATCAAGGAATAGAAAGACCCTCAATGAGACGCAATGGCAAAGCAACCGCAGCAGGAGGCTTAGTCACGGACCATATTTTGAGAATGGTACAGGACAAGGTTGGTTTGTATCTGTTGTCCATGGGATTGCAATAAGTTGGACTGGATAACACTCAACAACAACTACACAGGAGTCATATATCAGACGTGCCAGTGCCTACAGAAGGACAACACGCCTAATGAAGTAGAGGGTAGAGGAAAAAGAAGACCTTCCATCAAATAGGATGGACACAGCGGCTTCAACGATAGTCTCAAGCCAAGGAGCAATTGTCAGGGTGGCACAAAACTGAGGTGTGTTGTGTTCCATTTCATACAGCAGCCTTGTGGGTTGAAGCCATCTTGGTGGTACAAACATGAAGTCAGGCATGTCTGAGAGTGATGAGAAATTACATCAATTTACACTAACCTAGGAGTCTTCTAATCGGGAAGTTGATAGATGTTCTGGTACAAATACTAGATCTAAAGACTCAGACTCATTGCCATTAAGTAGATTCTGACTCATCACAGAACTCAGAACATTGTATCATTGGTGTCAAGGTCAGAAATGTTAACATGTCTCTAAAGTTTTGCATACAATGAAACAAATATACAATGATATGGGGAGAATATATAGAAGGTGTTTCCCAATTGGATTAAAATTACTAGATGACAAGTTACCCTAAAAGTGACATCATGATAGCAACTTTAGCAGTATCTCGGGGGTATATTAGGATTTCCCCCTATATATTTCCTAGGATTAGAAACGAATTCAAACTGTACATGTTAGATTTTGCTTTCTAATTGTTTTAGAGTAATGGATCTTTGTTTGCTGACACACATATTTTGTACATCAAAAATTAAGTAAAGCAGCATATTTCCACCTGCAACGGTACAGTTGTCAAGCCTGCTTAGTAAGTGGCTTTCCTCACTCACGTAATGTTACTCTACGTGAATAAGAAGCTGATGAATAGAGATTTTCATTGAGGTTTTAATATGAAAGATTTTTAAAATTTTTTTCTATTAACTTAGCTAACAGAATTGCTGGAGGCTGTCAAGGAGTATGGTAATGCTTCAAAATGCTTAGCTCTGTGCATAAACGACAATTTATTTTAAAATGACAACACTTGCAAAAAACCATGTAGCATTAAGTTAAACAGATCACACCCTCTACACCTCAAAGGCATTATCACTTAACACAGTAAACACATATATTTAACATCAAGTACTACCTTCTATTACAAAAAAAAATGTATAAAATGCACAGAGGCTGCTTAATTAGAAATAAAATGTATGAAGGGAAAATTACTTTTGTAAATTATCTACTTGAGACTGTCATCCCCTCCTCTTCCTTATAGTCTATTTACACTTTGATAAACTTATTAAGAAATTGACTGGATTGACTTGGACATACAGAACTTTGAGGCAATGGGGATATTATCATTTGTTAATTAGGGTATTCACTATTCCATAGACTTGACCCAACCCATGTTTTGCCTTAAGTGCAAATATTTTCCCTCTAGTGAATAATAAATTCTATTTTTTTTTCTTAGTAAAACAATATACATGCTTTATAATTCATATAATGTTTAAAAGGCACACATCAAACCAAATCCAGTCCTACCACCTCCATATATAGTAGTCAAGGTTGTGTATCAAGTTGGCTGGCCATGATTCTCTGGTTTGACAGTTAGGATGGAGCCATTCCCTTGATGAGATAATATCTAACAATTTCCTTAATGTGAAGTGCATGATGTAGTCACTGTAATACTGAGGTTGTTTCGAGCAGTCACTCAGTTAAGAGAGGGAATCTTCAGGGTTATAGCATATATCAAATATTTATCAGCAGCTGGTGATGTTTTCTTGCTTTTGCTTCATCTGGATTCTGCACTGGCTCCTCACCTCCAGCTCTGGAGCACGAGCCAGCTTCCTTCCTCACCTGCTGGTCCTCGACGTGTCAGCTTCTGTAGCACCGTGAGTGAGGTATGACTTGTAGACCTGGGCTTACCATACAAGTGTATGAAGGTGAAGTATTTCCTTAATATACTATATACACATGTGAAATATTCCATTCATATGCGTTACTCAAATTGTGTGTGTGTGTGTGTGTGTGTGTGTGTGTGTGTGTGTGTGTGTGTGTGTGTAAATGCTTTGCTTCCATAGTAGATTCAATCTAGTGTGACAACAGGATCTCTGAGGCTATAAATCTAATTGGGAGAAGACGACCTCACCTTTCCCTCTCACAGCGGCCCGGTAGAGTCAAACCTCTTGGATACAGTCCAACAATTTACTAACTATCCCACCAGAGCTCCTGCTAAAAAGACACATATGACAAATCATCCCATCAGTCAAAGAAATGTTCTATTTATACTTGTAAATTCTTTGGAGTAAGAATTATTATCTCTGGAGCTACTGTACTTATTCTGACACATATTGATACTCCACTTGGTTTTCAATGTTGAAAATATTTAAGGAATCTGTCTCACTTAGAGAAGCTAGGCAGCTTCAAGCCCAAAAGGAGAAGAGGAGGGAGGAGACAGAGATGGTAAGAATGGCACATGATAGAACAGGTTGTTCTACCTGTTGTTAGGTTGTTTATAAGGCCTTTATGAGTTATACTGGAATTGACAGCACTTAAAAACAACATCATACATATGGAAGAATCACCAAAAAATTATGTCAATAAAACAAACTTGTTGCTAAAACCAATAAACTTGAACCACTTAATGATGAGCTTTAAAGACTATCAGTGTTCAATATGGATTACACTTCACAAATGGACTGATAAAGGGTATCATAATAAATACAAAAAACAATAAAATTGTCACATATTTTCTTTTACTTGGATTCACAATCCACAATTACTGAAATAAGTTAAAAAAATAAATGACACATGACAAGAATCTGGAACAAAGGGACATTGGACATTGCAGGGACAGCAGGAGGAGGCAGAATGGGGGAGAAGAAAATGTGCAACAATGAGGGGAAAAAGACCACCAAAATAACACATTTTCTATGTTAAAGAAAAAGAAATTAAACGACATATTATAATGAGTAAACCTCCTGCCAAAGATTTCTTTAAAGTGTTTAAAGAGCAAAAGATAACAGTTCAAAGACTAAAGCGGACTGATCTAAACCATGGAGGTTTTTTATCATCTCATATGCATGTGAAAATTGGACAAAGAATAAAAAAAGACCAAAGGAAAATTGATGCATTTGAATTGTGTGTTGGCAAATGTTGCTGAACATAGCATGGATTGTAAAAATAACCAACATCTCTCCATCTTGGAAGAAATGCAGCCAGAATGTTGTTCCTTAGAATGGTGAGATTTAATCTTGGATTCTGGGAGGGGTCATGCCTTGGAGAAAGAGAAAAAGCTTGCTAGAGATTCAAGGTCAAAAGAGAAAGCATTTCAATGAAATGGGCTGACACAGTGGTAGCCCCGGTGGCACAGTTGGGAAGATGGTACACAATCAGACAAGGGTTTGTTCGGTTTTACACAAGTCACTATGAGTGAAACTTGACTCAAGGGATCTGAAGAAAACAACAACATTTCTGGTTTCTGTGGATGTAACAGAGTGTTTTCTACGATGTTAGTGAAACTGTATCAGTGTTGGGTGTATTTTAAACCAATAACCTTTGAGATATGAACCAACTGGATAGAGCAGAGCTCTGGTGGCCTAGCCTGCAGGGAATTGTGTTGCTAACAGTGCCTCTCTCTTAGTTCAAATTCCTTCAGAAGGTCCTACAGGAGCCAAATGGCACGTGAATTCTCCTATTGTTGTTGTTAGATGCCTTCCATTGTTGTATGTCATCAAGTCGGAACTGACCCACCGCTGAGCCTCCAATTGGTTTTCAGAGGCAGTAAAATTGCACAGGAGGAGACGACCCATTCTTCTCCTGTAGAGCAGCTGATAGATTTGAACTGTGTGCTTTTGGGATTGGAGCACAGCTTCTGATTCCTAGGCCACCAGAGCTCTCCTAGCTCAGTCAAGATCTTTGATCAGAGGTAAAGGGTGTTAAGAGGGAACAAGATGGAAAATCTCTTCCTTTGAAGTTTGCAGTCCCTGAACACCAACCAAGGTCAGCTATGTGTTGGTTCCACCTTAATGGCAATGAGTTTTGGATCTGAGAGATAAAACAGCCCATAGGAAGCTGACTTAGAGAAGACACGTGAAACTCACCTAGGAGCAGAAGCTAAGAAGAGACAAGGACTTCTCTATACAACTGACAAAGAGGGCTGGAAGCTTCCATTTGAACTTTTAAGTTCCTAAATTGTCAGAAAGGATATTTTTCTTTGTTGAAGCTACCCACTTGTGATATTTCTTATATAGCTGATATTGTTAGGTGTTCTTTCATCACCTACAACCTGTAGGGACCCTGAGAGCAACAGAACAGAAGCTCACACCATCCTGCACCATTCCCATCCTGCACGTCCCTCAGGCTCAAGCACACTCTTGGAGTTATTGCCTCAATCCATCTCACTGAAGGTCTTCCTCTCTTTCTCTGACCCTCTATTTAACCCGGCACGAAGACCTTTTTTTCCAAAGAACTGGCCTATTCTGATAACAAAGTAGGTGAAATGAAGTTTAATCATTCTTGTCTCAAAGAAGCACTCTGGCCGCACTATCTCCAAAATAGATTTGCTTGTTCTTTTAGCAGTTCATGGAATAGGTAATATTCTGTGCCAACACCACAATTCAAAGACATTACTACTCATTGTCCAACTTTTAGATGCACAGAAGCCAAGAGAAAACACCAGGGCTTGAATCAGGTGCACCTTAAACTTTACCCTGAGTTTTTTTATATTGTTGGAGCAGAGCAAAGGGCCAGAACACAATTACAAATGCTTTTAAAAGAAATGTCCTTTTTGTCTATGGGGGCAGTTTTGAGAAAAGTCTCTTTATCAAATTTAAATCTTTTTAACTGTTATAGTTGCCTCCATCCTGTAGTCTACCTGAATGCTAAACATAATAGGACCTTCTGACCTTGTATTACTAATGGAAAATTTTTAATTACTCTAAACTTTAATTGAGCTTTTGCTAGGTTTGCTCTAAATCACAGACTGATTTTCCTCTTTCCTTTCCTTGTTTATATGATGTACTGAATTAAAGCCTTTTCCTTTGAAAAGGTCCATATCATTCAGCCATCATTCTGTTGATGCAAACATTAAAGGATTTAAAAAAAATACCCTAAATGAGTAGCCTAGGTACCTCTGGGTGGTCCCTTGTAACAATCTTTAACTCTGCTAAGAGTTTAGGTGCCATGTGACTCTAGTGACCTTTTAGAGGACAACCATCTGGAAAACACATATTCCATGATGCATTACTGTTATTTAAGAAGAGGAAAAAAATTCAAATTTAAGGAATATGCAAGAGACTCTTTTTTTGGGTTTTTTTTGTTTGTTTGTTTGTTTGGGTTTTTTTTGTTGTTGTTGTTGTTGTTTTTGCTACCACGTGAGGGGAGTACTTAGGCCACAGCACCATTAGAACTGAGGCAGTGTGTGAACAGTTGTTTGTAAAGGCTGCCTAGCAATTTTTAATTAAAGTCTGGATTCATGTACACCTGGTAAAATGAGTGTTTTAGGGCAAAATCCTAGAAGACATATAGTTTAAAAATTTCCCTTTCTGCAAGTAATTGGCTTAAATATTCTCCACCAAATAATTAAGGGATCTGACCATCTCCCTTCCCTTTAACAGTATGAAGTACCATAATTAATGTTCTTAACATAACATGTGAAATTTATATTTGTGACATAAAATATTATCTGTTCATTCTTTAGTTAAATTTCGGTTTTGCTTATCTTATTAGAAGTATTTATATTTTTCTTATGGATTTCCAAGAGATCATATGATATTAATCCATTACAATATTTCTTGATAGGCCCTGCAGGGCTGACACACACCGTGTGACAACCTATCTTGCTGACAACTGCCACAGCCAATCATCATGCGGCACAACTGTTTCCGCTGCCAAGGACTGCCCATTTAACAGCAAGTGTCAATCCGCAAACTATACAACTACTTCCTTCCTCCCCAAGTCTTTTAAAAGGCCACGTCTTCACACCACATGCGAACTTCTCTGATCAGTCTTGCAAGCTTGTCTCTGTCTCTCCCTCTTTCTTTGGCCTGGGTCAGAGAACAGTGTCCTGAGAGCCTGAAAGCCACACTAAGTGCTTCTTTGCTTACTTTCGGTCTCTGTCCCTGTTTTAACATTTCTTAAGATACTTTAAAAAATATTGCATAAACTTGCTAAATCACAAACAAAACTCCAACCTCATTCCTGTTGAGTGAATTCTAACTCATAGCCACCCTATAGAACAGAGTTCCACTTGGTGACTGAGTGGTAAGTCTCTGCACCACCAACCAAAGGCATGTCATTCAAATCTACCAGGTGTTGCAAGGCAGAAAGATGGGCAACCTCCTCCCTGCAATTTACTTCCTCTGAAAACATGCTGACAGGTCAGCTATGAGTTGGTTCCAACTTGTTGGTACACAACAACAACAAGGTTGCAATCTTTATACACGCCAACTGCTTCATCATTCTCAGAGTGGCTGCTAACTTTCTGATTAGCAAGTCAACATTTAACTGTTACACCTAGTTAGAATAATCTAAATAAAATTAGGAAAACTGAAAAGGTCTAATGAGCTTAATGGCTGTGGAAATGATTTAAACACATTTTTATCCAACAAAGACTACACCTTGGGTTCAAGTAGAGTAGTTTTCTGGACTGTAAGAATCTTTTTGTCTGGAGCACATGCACTTTGCTTTGGGGGTCTTTAGCTTCTATTGTATTTCTTCACATATCCATTTGCCTCTTGGCTACACGCCTTTCCAGTGGCATTTTAGTCTTCCATTTACTGTGTGGCTCTCAATCTTGGCTTTGCTCCTGGCTATTCTTTGTTCTATTGTGTAAATTCAATATATCACCCTATTACCTCCTCTTGGCTAGTCCAACATCCTTAGCTTTAGTTTTGTGCCAAGTGAGCTACAACAGCTATTGTTACCACTATCAAGGAAAAAGTGCCAGGGCTGATTAGATTAATGGCATGAATACATGGTACTATTACAGTAGTTCAATTCATCTAACTCTTACAGTTGAAAGTGAATTCTCTATACAGTAAGGCATGGCCTAGATATTTAATTCTATCCAATGAGAAAGAATATCTCCAAACTTTCCTAAATGTAAAAAATACATGCAAATTAGCTTTAATCATCTGATAGGAGATATTGAGAAACATACAAATAAGTACATCTGTTCACAAATCTCAAATCAAACTGACCAAAAATAAAATACAAATACAATTGCTATAGAAGAGATAATACTGTGTCACAGTAGTTTATGCCCAGGGTTTATATTTGACTCATTTTTAATCATAAAAGTTTTTGTCTTAATGTAATAGTATTAGTTGAGTTTAGATATCATGGATGCATGAGTTAACAGAATTTGCAATGAAAATGAGAATTAAAGATATGTAGCTGTAATTTCATTCTAAAAAATGGATTTTGGAAAAATTTATTTAAAAAAAGTAGGAACATTGCAGGAATAAAATGTAATTAAAATTTATGATAATTTAAATGAAACTAACATCTTAAACAAAACCAAATTAATTTTGTTTTACAATCTTTCATATTCACCAACAGATTTTACTAACTACTGAATTAATGCTTCTATCTCTATATTCATATTATTCAAAATGTGAAGCAACTGGGTTAAATAACAGCGGGATATAGTAAACAAAATGATTGAAATTTATCTTTCTACTTTTAAGTTAAATTCTCTGTATGTTGCATAAGACAAATGTAAATAAACTAATCCATTTTAAAATATCTTTCCATAGAATTATTTTTTATAAAAGCATATTTGAAACATAAAACCTAAAAAGCAATTCATTCATTTTCACTTGAATTACAAGATCTTCTGTTTATTCTTCTCAATTTTATAAAGCCATGCTACATTTCCATAATCTAACAGAATAAAAAAAATTAAAAGATCATAATGTTCTTTTAATGAATTTGAGTGCCGTAGAAGATGAACATGAAAAATGGAGTCAATAATCTGCCATCTTGCTGATAAAGCTGTAATATATATTATTGGTGTTGAGAAAAGAATAACAAATTAGATAAAATCCTATGGTATATGCTTACAAAAGAACTTTGAAGCAGGTAAAATATGTATTACTTCCTCATCTTACAGTATACTATTGAGAATTTCTGTGCCTCTGGAAAACCTGATACTTAATTTAAAAATAAAATAAGAACAACAACAAAAAGGCATTTGTATTGTTTGCTCCAAGTTAAAATATTCAAATTACAGCATTCACGTTGAAGCATTTGTCCAAAATATAGAGAGTCACCTCATTTATTTTAAGGTGAGATCTCCCTTTGATAATGTTGTAAATGTTACTCTTTTTCTAGGGTTTTGGTAGACTCTTCTGCATAAATAATGTTCATTTTGCCATCTTAATTTAGGTTTGAAATCACAAAAACACGTCCCTGTTGTGACATACTTTGCCTTGTTATTGAGTAGAAGTAATTCGATAACAAAGTTCCTCTGAGAGGCAGCTGAATTATACTAAACATTATCACTGATAACCATGCTGGGTCCTACATATGAGACTCCACCTCCCTCTGGTGGCAAAGGGAAATGTGGAGAAGGAAGGCCTCTGAATTCAGATGTTGTTGTTGTTGCTAAGTGTCGTCGAGTCGCAGGCGACTCATAGCGACCCTATGAAGGAGAGTCCTCGACTCTGAATTCAGATGACAGAACTAATAAAATGAGGCCAAAATCAATAACCCTGGGTTGAGAATAAAGTCACAGTTTCATTAACTTGCTTAATAATTTACATGTTTTCTTTCTCTTTCCCTCCCACACCCCCTCTCTATTTCATTCTTACAGTATCGTGAAAATATAAACTCAGAAAAATGTTCTCTGGATTCTGATTTTTCTCTTTTTCTTAAATTATTTTCATTTATTTTTCCTGTTTTTCTCCAGTCAAAGCCATGAAGGCCTGAGCTGTGCAATTGTAGCAGTATATGATCTACCTGGACACCAGAGATGCTATGATAGGACAGGTAGGAAGGTGTTCTTTTCTTAATGCGCAATGAGAGTCAGCATTACCTTTCAGAAGGAACCCACTGGACTGTCCTCTACAGAAGAAAGCACAAAAAAGGCCAGGTAGAAGAAATTCAAAAGCAAAGAGCCCCCACGCAGTTCAATTCTAGAGGGCCATCACTGAGCATCTCTTGCTGGTATAATGGTCTAGAGGAATAAAAGTATCTAAAGTTGAAAGGATCAGGGCTGCCAAGCAAACAAAAAGACTAAATAAGCATCTAAAAACACCCCAATAGCGGCTACCAAGGCTCTCAGAAAAGAAGCACCGAGTTAAAAAAAAAAGATTTAAATTTTGTAAATAAATCAGTATAAAATAAACTTTTTAAAAAAAAGCAGCTCCAAAACAAAAACTGTGAAACCAGTGAAAGTTTATGCTTCCTGAGTTGGTAAAAAGGGGAAGTTGGCCATGTTGTTGTTGTTGTTGTTATGTGCTGTCGAGTCGTTTGCGACTCATAGCGACCCTATGTACAACAGCCCTAAACCGTGCTCTATCCTGTGCCAAAAGCCTTGCCTCTGACACAGCCATCCCGATTACCCCAGTCACTGAATCAATCCACCTCATAGAGGGTCTTCCCCTCCTGCGCTGTCCCTCCACCCTCCCAAGCATGATGTCCCTCTCCAAGGACCCGTCCCTCCTGGCAGCATGTCCAAAGTATGTCAGACGAAGCCCCAGAATCCTTGCCCCAAGGAGTAGCCTGGTTTAACCATCTCCAGGATGAAACTGTTTGTTTTCTTGGCAGTCCATGGTACATTCAATACTCTTCTCCAGCACCACAGCTCAAAGGCATCAATTCTCCTTCTATCCTCCCTAGTCATTGTCCAACTCTGATGCATAACAAGTGATTGCAAAGACCATGGCCTGTATCAGGCACACCTCAGTCTCCAGAGAGACACCGTTGCTCTTGAGTACTTTAGAGAGGTCCCTAACAGCAGACTTTCCCATCACGATACGTTTTTTGATTTCCTGGCTGCTGGTGCCAAGAGTGTTGACTGTGGAGCCGAGCAAACAAGTTGTGAACAATCTCAATCTCTTCGCCATCCATCCTGATGCTACCAATTGATCCAGTGGCGAGAATCTTTGTCTTCTTGACATTGAGCCTCAGTCCATACTGAAGGCTGCAGTCCTTGAACCCTCTGCAGCAAGTGCATGAGGTCCTCCTCAGTTTCAGCAAGCAGGGTTGTGTCATCTGCATAACACAGATTGTTAATAGATCTTCCACCAATCCTGATGCCACACTTCTCCTCATAGAGCCCAGCCTCCCGGATAATCTGCTCTGCATACAGGCTGAGAAGGTATGGAGACAGGACACATCCCTGGCATAAGTTGGCCATGAGACTTTTAAATAAAGATAAATTTAAAAACAAACACAAAAAACAAACAAACAAAAACTCACAACCAAAATCCACAACAAAAAACCCTAAATAAATAGAAACCTTTTAAATTTTTATTTCAGTGAAAATATAAAAAGCAGACAGATTGTATTCTAGTCAACTGTTGTTGTGTTCCCGCGAGTTGGAGCCAACCTATAGCTTGGCCCTTGGGCAGGTTTTCGGAGGCAGTTAATCACTTGGGAGGAGATTGTCCATCCTTTTCCAGCAGAGCAGCTGGTGGACTCGAAATGCATGCCTTCGGAACTGCAGTGCAGCTTCTTATGACATTGATTATAATGCCTGGCCATATCTGCATGCTCCCCGCTATGTTATTCTGTTTTTGTACTGCCGTTACACTCATGTGAAGGCAAGAATTTGAATGATTCACTAATAACCCCTTTCTTCTAGCTTGGTGTGTGTTCAGTCAGGTGAATTCTGACTTCATAGCACAGGGTATAAAGATGAACACAGTATATCCTTGTTTTACTTTCTTAAAAGCTGTCACTTTGTTTTCTTGATTCCTTCAAAATGCAAATCAAGACGAACATAATAAATGACATTAAGGCTTTTGCTGAAAATTATTTAAAAATATGAAATCGGGTTTTTAAAAAAATTTGCTTCTTGCTTCATCTCACAGGATCGTCAATTTCCTTAAATCATTTAAAGTAAAGGGGGCAATGTACTGCCTATGAGAAATAATTCCAATTAAGTGCTGAATGCTGCACATACTCATTCTTTTTAATGAAATAAGAAAAGCTTCATATGCATAGTATTTGACTGCTGATGTAGTTAGAGCAAAACAAAATACAAGTTGCCTTAAAAAATTGTCAATAAAGAGGCCTGATTTCAGTCAAGAGCCACAATGAATCTTGTTCAGGGGAGCAAAGTCTGTAAGAATACTGATAAGTAAATGTTGTATGCATTACTGGGATAAAAAGAAGTGCTTTAAATTCCAATAAGTTGGACAATGATGAGTTAAACAATTCTCAAAGTTCCATTATCCAAGAACTGTTCAGAGCCTTCTTAATGGGTGGAAGGTATAGAAAACATTTTCAAATCATTTTTATCAACCATCTAATTATAACACAAAACAACTAACATTACTCGAAGCTATTTTGTGTAGCACAGAATTTGGGAGGAAAAATATTCTCTAGAGTCTTAAAATATTATTCTCTTATATTCCAACTTCTTTTTGTATAAAATTATTTGTATTATAAGAGTGTGATGTCACATCCATATTTATCATAGCTGTGTTCACAATAGCAAGGAGTTCGAAACAACTTAAGTGCCCATCAACAAATGAATGGATAAAGCTGTGGTATATTCACACAATGGAAATCCTACGCTGCATTTAAAAACAAGGAATTCATACAATATTATTCAAAATGGGTGACATTGGAGGACACTATGCTGAGTAAAAGATCTCTGTCACAAAAGGACAAATACTGCATGGTACCACTGTTGTAAAACAGGACTGATCTCGGGGTTGGGGGGGGACTGAAAAAGATGAGATAAATAATGCATACTGCATTGAAACAGATGAGGGAGGAAACTGTTTAAAAGGGATAAGTGATTAGGTATTATTGTAATGACAGGAGCCAAGAACAAAGGCTGCATAGTGGAGTAGACCTGGGCTGGGGGGGGGGGGGAGGACTGTAAAACAATGAAAGAATTTTTCTTTTACTTTTCAAAGAGAAGAGGGTACTGGCAGGGAGGGGTGGGCAGGGAGAAAAGTGCAACAATGAATGAATGGAAATCCAAAGTCTCTGTAAATTTTCACTGAAATTAATAATTTAAAAAAAAATTCTAGAAAAAAAGAGTGTGACACTAGGTTAGGTACCATCAAGTCAACTCTAACTCACAAAAACCTTAGGTATAACAAATCAAACATCATCCTTCCCCACCATCACAATCTTTGCCAAGATTAAGTCCATTGTTGCAATCATGGTAACAATAGGCATCAGAATGTTTAATCTGTGTGGTTTTACATGGACTCACAGATATTGGTAAGCAGTATATAGGAAAAGTAGCAACTTTTTTCCGAATTTAAAACATATTTTCAAATATTGTGTATCCACCGTATATGCTCGTATTTCTCATTTAAACTTTCCCTCTTACTGCAAGAGCAGTTATGTCTCTTGATTTTTTTGTCTCTTCTAGCACGCTCTTAATAACCTAAGTTGGACACTCGTAATATGCTCGTCGTAATATCTTCAGCAACTACTTTAGAATTTATTCCAGGATCCTTTCAAAATTCTAGCTTCTTCAAGGCCTCCAGTGAAAATCACAGTGTCTTGGATCTGGGTCTTATCACTGAACTTTGATTTGATCTAAGACAAGGCTTTACAGTCCTGTAATTATGTTGCGGCATGGATCACACATTGATCTGACCCAGAGCTGACCCTCCAGTGGTTTTCGGAGGCAGTTAATTACACACTGGAGGAGATTGCTCATATGTCTCCCATGGAGCAGCAAGTGGATTTGAACTACAAGCCTTTGGTTTGATAGCACAGTTGCTTAACCTACTAGACCACAGAGACTTTTGTTGTTGTTGTTGTTTGATGCTGTCGAGTCGTAGACGTCTCATAGCGA
>NW_006399764.1:22433264-22437334 GCF_000299155.1 Elephantulus edwardii | reverse complement strand
TCCAGCCAACACTGTCCGCCATGCGTACCCATTACCACGTTTGGCACATCAGTGCCAGTGTTCAGCATCACAGCAACCACGAGTTACCTCTGTACAGCAATGCACAGACCAGTGCTATACCACCTAGAAGAATGTTTGACAGGAAAACAATTTTAACCTGGCCGAGCGCTGCAGGCCTGAGGGCCCTTTGGGCGTAAGACCGCCTCCTGGTTCAAACCCTAGGCCCAGGCTGGCTAGCCTCACTTCCGGGGACAGAGTAAACCTGCACGTCAAACACATGCCTGGAAAAGCAGTCGACTCCAAAAGCTTGCCACGATTCCTGTGCTCACACCACCGTGCTCCTGCCTTTTGGCAAGGAGAACTTCCAAGAAACAGAGACTTTGGTAGAAAAAAAATTATTAGTGGCAAGAAGTTGCGCTACAATCCTGAAGGCACACTGTTTGAGGCCACCAGCTGCTCTGCAGGAGAAGGATGGAGGATGGGCAATCTCCTCTTGTGCAATTAACTTCTTTTGAAAACCCACTGGAGGGTCAGCTATGGGTTGACTCCAACTCTACGGTTAACAATGACAACAATAACAGCAACATAATTATACATATCAAAGGATTGTTATGGAAATTTAAGATGTGTGGAAGTACATAAAACAATTTTGGAATGTAAATACATATATTGTGGGGTTTTCTTTTCCCTCTCTCAATAACTCAACATGTGATCGTGTCTTGAATTTATTGCTGGGAATTCCTTCAACTTTAAGTTGTTGTTGTTTTTGTTATTGGCTGCATCCAACTGGCTCTGACTCATGGTGACACTATGTACAGCAGATCTAAATCCTGTTCTATGCTGGTAACATCCTCATAGTCTCTGTTAAGTTCAAGCCCATTGTTACCTCATTACTCCGTTTCATTGTGGGTCTTCCTATTTTTTGTTGACCCTCTGTCTTTTCCATAGATGATGTATCTTTTTCAAGGACTGACTCCTTCTGACAACAGGGCAAGAGTGAGAGAGACTCAGTCTCACCATCGTAGTTTCGAAGGGACATTCCGGCTGCACTTCTACTAATACAGAATTGTTTGTTCTCCTGGCAGATCATGGGATAGTTCCTACTCTTTGTCTCTAAGGTGTAGAATGTTCCAATCTCTAGTTAAGAAACCTGTGGTTACTGGGTACTTTTGTCAGGTCTGTGAATCCTCAGTTTCAGTGCCGTAGCAATCTGTCCATGTTCAAATCCAATGATCTATTCTGGTTTTAACTCTTTCTCCGACAAGGCTTATCTCCAGTTTCAGTCGTGCTCTTTCTAGGATTCTGGATTTCCTCCTCCCCTGATTTGATTTGAATAGCCCCAAACTTGTGTGGCTTTCTGGCTTCCGATAAAAGGACAAGGGCTAAAGGGCTAGACATTCATATCTGGGGTGTGTGTGTGTGTGTGTGTGTGTGTGTGTGTGTGTATATATATTGTTGTTGTTATGTACTGTTGAGTTGTTTGCGACTCATAGCGACCCTACGTACAACAGCCCTAAACCCTGCTCTATCCTGCGCCAACCGCACTGCCTCTGACACACCCATCCCAATTATCCCAGTCATTGAATCAATCCATCTCATAGAGGGTCTTCCCCTCCTGCACTATATATAGAAGCATTATTTGTGTTCATATACAATTTTATTTGTTCAGTAAGACTTTTATTGTTTTTCCTGTGCTCTATACAATTGATTGTTCTTATGTGAAACCTATACTTAGACCAGGAGGCACTTATCAGAACAGAGCAAGGAAACTTTGCATGGTTTAAAATTGAAAATAGTATATGTCAGGGACATGCCTTGTCTTCATACCTTTTCAATCTATATGTAGACGAGATCATCTGGGAAGCTGGGCTCTGTGAGGAAGAGTGGAGGAAGACATATAAAAATCCGCATTATGCAGATGACACAATCTTGCTTACTGAATGAAACTGCTGCAGAGAGTCAAGCACTGTAGCCTTCAATATGGATTGAAGCGCAACATCAAGAAAACAAAGTTTCTCATCACTGGTCTGATTGGCTGCACCATGATAGATGGTGAAGAGATTGAGATTGTTAACAGCTTCAGTTTCTTTGGCTCCACAATCAAGACTCTTGGTACCAGTAGTCAGAAAATAAAAAGACAAATTACATTGGGAAAGTCTGCCATAAGGAACCTATTCAGGGTACTGAAGAGCAATGATGTAAGTCTGGAGACTAAGGTGTGCCTGATCCAAGCAATGATAGTCGCAATTACATACTATGCATCTTAAATCTGAACAATGACTAGGGATGATAGAAGGAGAACTGATGCCTTTGAGCTGTGGTCCTGGATAAGAGTATTGAATATACCATGGATTTCCAGGAGAACAAACAGGTTTGTCCTAGAGCGGGTGAGACCAGGCTGCTCTTTGGAGGCAACGATCCCGAAGCTTCATCCAACATACTTTAGACATGTTGCAAGGAGGGACCGGGCCTTGGAGAATGGAGAGACAGTTCAACAGAGGAAGACCCTCGATGACATGGATTGACTCAATGACTGGTGTAAAAGGGTTAAGTGTGTCTGAGACAATAAGGTTGGCTCAGGATAGAGCAGAGTTCAGAGTTGTTGTATATAAGGTCGCTATGAGTTTTAAGCAACATGACAGCATATAACAACAACAGCAACGACTATACAGTTAGAAAATATACTGACCTATCACAGGAATCCAGAATTAAGGTTGCATAGCAGAATGCATTGGGGTAGGGTCAGGGGGTTTGTATACCAATGAAGTTTATCTTTTGCTTTTCAAAGATAGGAGCGAACTGGGGGGAGGAGAGTAAAGAAAAAAGTGCAACAATGAATGAATGAAAATCCAAAATCTCTGTAAATGTTCATTAAAATTAATAAAACAAAATTTAAAAAAAATTATACTCACTAAAAAAATAAATAAAAGAGTAAAACTTATTCTATTCAAAGCCAGAATCAAAACAAGAATGAATATGTTTCTTAAGTCGTTCCTAGGGCATTGACAAGGCACACCATTTCTTTTCCACCTCCATTCCTAACTCATTACACATCCCCTGCTATTTTCTATAATTTTGTATACTTGCTTTGTAAATATGTCCCTTTACTATTTATTGGTAGGTTTTATACAAGGAATTACAGTAGATGCCACCAGGTGGTGCCATGGATCTGGCTACTGAGGCAAAAAAATTATTAAGAATCCCAGGTTGTGACTGGGATGGGCACAGAAAAATCCCATTTTGTACTCTGCCTATAAAAATATTGCTGCAATATAGCATTGACTTCATTTTCCTTATCCAAGTCCTATTCCAAAACTATGTGATAAAAAATTCAAAAGTATAAGTCTACAGCTGAGTCAACTTTTCACAAGGGGGATGTTTTCAATGACTCTTTAAGTTTTCTGTTCCCCTTCCTCTTAATTTCTCTGCCCTGTATTGATTCTCTGGAAAATCCAGGAGCATGGAACTGAGCACACTTAATTAATACTCCAAACAAATGTCAAACCTACTGCCACTGAGTCAATGTCAACTCATAATAACATTACAGAAGAGAGTGAAGCACTCCCAGAAGGTCTGGTGACATAGTCTGATGTACTTCCAAAATAGCTTGCCTCCAGAAAGTCTATGAACTTGGAGAAACGATTGAAGTTACACAAGTGTTCAGGTCCTTCGTTCATAGGGTTGCTATGAGTCCTCTACAACTTGATGGCACTTACCAACAACAACAATAAGTGACAGCATATTCCTGCTCCTGCTTCCTACTGCTCTTGTCTATTTCCATCGTGAAATGAAGACCCCAAAAGCAAAACAAAACAAAACAGCCCAAACCAACAATGGAGACAGTATAGCATTGAAGTCTCCAAATATCTTTTCCTTAGAAAGAGAGAAAGAGAGAGAAAGACAGAGAGAAAGACAGAAAGAAAGAGAGAGAGAAAGAAAGAGGAAGAGAGAGAGAAAGAGAGAAATAGAGAGAGAGGGAGAGAAAGAGAAAGAGAGAAAGAGAGAAAGAGAGAGAGAGAGAGAGAGAGAGAGAGAGAGAGAAAGAAGAAAAAAGAGAGAAAGAAAGAGAG
>NW_006399764.1:22390505-22433164 GCF_000299155.1 Elephantulus edwardii | reverse complement strand
AAAGAAAGAAAGAAAGAAAGAAAGAGAGAAAGAGAGAGAGAAAGAAAGGATTCAATGTTGCATTAGTACATCTGTCTTTTAAAACTCTGTGCTTCATTCAAAGTCATTTTGCACACAATTCTTGTAAAGTTAAGAAATGATGAATAAATGCATTGCTCAATCTTCATTGTTGATCACCTCGCTTTGGGGCTCTTGAGTCTTTGTACCCACACCTTGTACAAATAGACATATAACATCTTTAATTTAATTCAATTTTAAGTGAGGTTTCGACAATGTTGAAAAGGCCATATGGTTCAAATGCACCAGCTGGTCTGCAAGAGGAATATTAGCAATTTCTCCCTTGAGATTTACAGCCTCAGAAACTCAATGGACAGGCAGCTATGAGTCAGTCTATTCTCAGCATCAGTGACAGAGAAGTGTAAACTTTCAGGAGCTTGGATTTGAAATCAATGTCTAGATATAAACCCACAGTGTGAGCAATAAAGGAAAAAAGAAATTGAAATTGAACTTAAAATAGGGGAAAACAAAACCCTTCTGGTGCTTCAAAGAACATTATCAAGGAATTTTGAGAAAATGATCTTCACATTACACAATGCAGAGGAGGCTGGAGGGCATTCTGTAAAGTGAAATATCTCAGTCATGAAAGGACAAATACTGCATAACACTCCTGTTATAAAATAGGACAGACATGGGGGAGGCTGGGGAGAGAATAGGAAAAGAGTGGATAAATAATGAACAGTGCAATAGAACAGATGAGGGGAATAAATGTCTGAAAGGAATATATGATTAGGCATTATATGTATGAGAACAATCTGGAAAAAGGAGTGTGTTGCAGAGAGGGCTGGGGGTTGGGGAAGTGCAACAATGAATGTTTTTTTTATGGTGAGAAAAATTTATTATATTTAGAATTAGCCCGCTGGACACAGTTTAGATGATCCCAATTTTGTTGGCAATATCCAAAGCATCATAATCAGGAGCAAGTCGAACATAGGCCTTCTTCTCTCCATCAGGCCTAATCAAAGTGTTGACCTTAGCCACATCAATGTCATAGAGCTTCTTTACAGCTTGTTTTATGTGGTACTTGTTGGCCTTGACATCCACAATGAACACAAGTGTGTTGCTATCTTCTGTCTTCTTCATGGCTGACTCAGTGGTCAGGGGCATAGTGGTCAAGCTTGTTTCTCCTGGGGGCGCTCTTCCGGGGGTATTTGGGCTGCTGTCGGAGTCTCAGCGTCTTAGGCCGCCGGAACGTGGGTGACGTGCAGATCTTTTTTTTTTGGCTGTGGACGCCCTTCAGGACTGCCTTCTTGGCCTTCAATGCCTTTGCTTTGGCTTCAGTTTTGGGAGGGGCAGGGGCTTCCTTCTTCACTTTCGGCGCCATCTTCGTAGAAAGGCACAACAATGAATTTTTATAAAAGAAAAAAGCTCAACCCCCAAACAGTGCATCAGGAAATAAGATTTTGAACAATTTAGCCACAGGCTCTCCTACCAGCTTGCTCTTCTCCAGCCCATGGCACTAGAACGTCCAGAAGCATCTTTTGAATTCAATCGTGGTTCTTCTTTTCTATTTCTAAACACATCCTAAGATTTCCTCTTCTGTCCCAATCCTCCCATTTTGGAACCTTACACTTGTCTTCAAAAGCAGATCAGATTTTAGGGATATTTTATTTTAATGTAATCCCCAATACACCTATTGACTTTAAATGGTTTATAGTAATTTATACGTCTTTCACTGCACATTCTTCACACATTATCCTCACATGGTCAACAATCCAATAAAATAATTTATTTCTGCAAATCAACTCACATACCACTAATTTTCAATGCAAACAGAGATTGCTTACCAGAAATGGCACAGTGAACAAGTGACACGATCTCTCTTACACTTTGTAGGGAGTTGTGGTTTGATTTCATTAGTTGGTAGTAAAGCAATATATCAGAGGAAAAAAACCCAGCATGTATGTATGTAAGATGTAGTGTGTGTGTGTGTGTGTGTGTGTGTGTGTATTCTATGAATGTGTAGTTCTATAGGCTGTTGTACATTTTCTTTTAAGCATTAACTCAAAAAAGTAAAACATCACTTATGTGATGCATGGTACCCAGACATATTGCATCACTTTCTCAAAGAAACAGAGTCATTTATCTAACTGGCTTTTATGAAACACACAATGTGTGTATGCTATGTAAAAATATTCACTAACATCAAATTGGGACTAACTCATAACTTACACTCAAGTGTGTTTTCAGAAGCTAGAAATCACGTGGGAGGAGACCACTATCTTTCTCTGCAGAGCAGGTGGATTCAAATCTCCCACCTCTGGACTGGCAGCACAATGCCCCACCCACTACGTCAGCACCTGCGTCCCAGTCCCTCCTCAAGATCTGCTTTATATTAAAGTGTGGCAAGGAGTTTAACAAGGTTGGTTATAATAATCCTCCAAATATTTATCATCATTAAAAGTATATCTAAATGCCATTTATATGTAAAATGCAGAGTACATACAGAATTAATTTGGGAATATATTGGGGAGACAATAATTTTCTCCTTATTTCTTGGATAGCCCGAGTCTTGGCTCAACTTATTCTCATTCTGGAGTCTGTATGTTTGTACGCCTACTTCAGATCGGCGTCCAAGATAATTGTGAGTTCTGCACCACCAGATTATCAATAATTTAGTCCAAGAAATAAAAGCAGCATTTGACTAATGTTACAAATCAGATGGAAGGGAATGAACCAGGGCAATAGTGGTGGGCAGCAACGTTCAGACGGCCAGAACTATGCAAACAGCAGACACTATTCAATTTCAAGTTCCTCTCACTTGGAAATATTTGCTCATTGGAAGGCCAAGGCCGATCCAGCCACTTTGATTCAGTAATCCTAACCAGTCCATTAACTCTCTACTCCTTAGCTTTCACTGTTTTTCACATTCAGAATATTACCAGAACTGTTCCACTTGTTTAAAAATCGATCCAGTTATTTCTTAATATTCTGAATATCCTCTTTTCTGTGATCACATTTATAAATATCATTTAAATAACAATTAATAAAAATAAATGTATTATATGATGGAGTGTAGGTGTTAATTGATATATTTTAATTGAATCTAAATAATTTGGTTGTCTTTAAGTTAGAACATAGACATGTACTAAATAAACTTAAGTGGGGGAATGGCTATGTTAGCGCCAACTACTAACAGGTGGACATAAAAATGATTTATTTTAGAAATGTTTGGACTTATTTCAGTGCTTGTAAAAATGTGATCTCTACAAGATGGCAAGTCTTACACTGAAAAGCATTTTCCAGGAATTGGTCCCTCAGCTTCTATAATTTATCTAGAAGCTCTTGCCATTTTAGAGTAAACAGAGATGAAAAGGATTTTTTTTC
Organism: Elephantulus edwardii; assembly: GCF_000299155.1. NCBI lineage: Eukaryota > Metazoa > Chordata > Mammalia > Macroscelidea > Macroscelididae > Elephantulus > Elephantulus edwardii. The sequence goes on along the minus strand of NW_006399764.1, from coordinate 22,429,780 downwards.
ATAATAAATTAGAACTGTACATAATATAGAGCTTAAACCCTACATCATGCTATGTATATCATCAAGTCAGCCGGGACTCACAGTGACACTACGAACAAGAGTTCAGAACCCGCCTTATCCTGTGCCATCCTCATAGTCTCTAACATGCTCAAGCTCATTGGTGTATTTACCATGTCAATCCAAGTCTTCTTCTTTTTCATTGGTCCTCCATCTTCCCCAGTGTATCTTTTTCCATGGACTGACTCCCCTCCCTCATCACACGCCCAAAGCATGTGAGATAAAGTTTCACTATCCTTTCTTCCAAGGAGCAGCCTGGTTTGACTTCTTCTAAGCCAGACTGGTGTGATATTCTGGCAGTTGATGGGCTCTTTAGTATTCTTCACCATAACGGATTAAAACCAACAGCAGCTATGACAGCAGATGCTCCACACAACCATGAAACAGCAAATGCTGATAGGGTCTCTGGAAAACTGGTTCCCTGCTGCACTGCTGCTGGGACTGTACAGGGGCTCAATCGCTGGAGAAAACCGTACGGTGCTCCCTCACAAAGCTAGCAACAGGAATACTCGATGACCCAATAATCCAACTCCCAGGTATGTACCCCAGAAAACCAAAACTGCTGACAGGCCTGGACAAATGAGCAGCGTGCTCCCTCACAAAGCTAGCAACAGGAATACTCGATGACCCAATAATCCAACTCCCAGGTATGTACCCCAGAAAACCAAAACTGCTGACAGGCCTGGACAAATGAGCAGCTATGTTCAGTGCCCTATTACTCCAAATAGTAAAAAAGTGGAAAGAACTTTCCACCTGTGGAATGGATAAAAAACAAAAACAAACTCCAAAATAAATTTTAAAAAAATCTCAGGTGATACATACACACAACGTGTTATCAGTCATAAAAAATCACATGTAGTTACATATGACCATATGTGAACAGTTGTTTCTGTATGCAAAAGTACACACACATCTGTGTGTTCTGCACATACACTTACATATAAATAAAGCACACAGGGACACAGTTATGGATTGGGCTACTGGGTTTAGTGATTTAAAACCATATTCTTGGGGTGAAAGAAGACTAAGCCAACTGGCATAACATAGGTCATAAAGATAATGTTTAATATTTAATACATACACACAGACATACAGAGTACACGTACAGTAATAATACACCACTATAAGTCATGTTAGAAAGTTCTCATGTTAGAAAGCTCTAGTGGCCTAGTGGTTAGAAGTTGTGCTGCAATTCTGAAGGTACATGGTTCAGATCCACCAGCTGCTTCATGGGAGAAAGAGGAGCAATCTCTTCCCATGTAATTAGTTGCCTTTGAAAATCCAGTGAGTGGGTGAGGTATAAGTCAGTTCTGACTCGATGGTACTCAACAACAACATTGACAATATTCTTGTTGCTGTTGTTGACTTCCTTTGAGTTGAACACGACTCATAGTGACCCTATGAACAAAAGTCCTGAAGCCCCTCTTACAACTATCAACATTTATCAAAGTTCATAGAGTCTCCAGAGGCATGTTATTTAGGAAGTGGATGCCACTCCTGCTTCCAAACCACAACATACTATTTTTAAATCTGAGATTAGAAGCAACTTTATATTATTATTACTATTGTATCCTTGTATTTTTTTCAACAAGAATAATATGACTGTATAAAAATGGTATTGTAGTTATGTGCCGTTGAGTCACCTGCGACTCATTGCAACCCTATCTACAGCCCTAAACCTTGCTCTATCCTGTGCCAATCTTACTGTCTCTGACATACTTCCTCCAAATACCCCAGTCACTGAATCAATCCTCATCAGAGGTCATCTTCTCTTGAGCTGTCCTTCTACCCTCCCAAGCAGGACATCCCTCTCCAAGAACTGATCCCTCATTGCAATATGTGAAAAGTATGTCAGATGAAGCTTCAGATTCCTTGTCTCCTAGGAACAGCCTGGTCTCACCCTCTCTAGGACGAACCTGTTTGTTCTCCTAGCAGTCCACAGTGAACTCAATACTCTTCTCCAGTAAATATGACATGCATCTTTCTATAGAAATATTTTTAAATATTTAGGGAATAAGTAAATATTTTCATTTAAAATACACTATATTATTTACAATGGACTGTCTGAATGCTTTCCCAAAACCCAATGACCTGTTTCCCCCATCTCATTAAAATTTCCAGAGTTCATCAGCTTTTATAATTGTAGATGCAATTAAAATGATACAAAACATGCACAAGTATTTATTATCTCAACTTTTAAAATTTTATATATAAGCCATCACAAAACTGTTACTTGCTTTGATTTACATACTTTCTTAGAACTGTATTTGTGAGTTTCTGAAGTGTGGTAAGAGGAAGGCAAAGATTTGCTTTATTTTCTGGAAAGGACTATCTCCCTTAGTTTATATTTTCTTTTGGCACATAGTCTAATGCAATATAATGTCTTGCATAATTTCATTTATCTCTTGAAGGAGATGGTAATCTCCCTGAGTAAATTAATTCACTGTAGTTAACTCATTTCTTTGTTTTCTACAAGTCCAAGCAAGATAATGCATGGCAGGTGTACAATAAATTACTGTGCCCCTATAAGTTATCCATATTTTAATTGTTGTTGTTGTTGTTATGTGCCGTCAAGTTGCCTGTGACCCTAGGTCATTGTTGTTGTTGTTATGTGCCATCGAGTCACTTGCAATTCATAGCGACCCTATGTACAACAGACCTAAACCCTGCTCTATCCTGTGCCCATCTTATTGTCTCTGACACACCTGTCCCTATTACCCCAGTCACTGAATCAATCCATCTCACCGAGGGTCTTCCTCTCCTGCGCTGTCCCTCCACCCTCCCAAGCATAATGTCCCTCTCCAAGGACTGGTCCCTCATTGCAACATGTTCAAAGTATGTCAGATGAAGCTTCAGAATTCTTGCCTCCAAAGAGCAGCCTGGTCTCACCCTCTCTAGGATGAACCTGTTTGTTCTCCTAGCAGTCCATTGTATATTCAATACTCTTCTTCAGCACCACAGTTCAAAGACATCAGTACTCCTTCTATCACCCCTCATCATTGTTCAGCTCTCTGATGCATAGCAAGTAATTGCAAAGACCATGGCCTGTATAAGGAACACCTTAGTCTCCAGACTGACATTGTTGCTCTTCAGGACTTTGGAGCGGTTTCTGACAGCAGAGCTCCCCAATGCAATTCATCTTTTAATTTCCTGGCTGCTGGTAACAAAAATGTTGATTTTGGAGCCAAGCAAACCGAAGCTGTCAACAATCTCAATCTCTTCATCATTTATCACGGGAGAGAATCTTTGTTTTCATCTCATCCAAACATCTATAAACTTTATAATCTCAAGTTGTTCTTGTTGGCTTTTATTTCATTTGTTTTTATTAGTTCTGTTTCTTCATTTTTATCTCTCTTTTCCTATCTTTGTGTCTCTGTGTAAATTTTCTTCCTAAATCTATCTTCTACATGCTGTTGCTGTTGTGTACTGTTGAGCCAGAACCGACTCATAGCAGAGACCTCAGCAGGTTTTTAGAGGCTATAGATCACATGGGAGGAGAGTGCTTAATTTTTTCCCCATGGAGCAAATAGTGGATTCAAACCATGTAAAATTGCATTGGCAGCACGACTCGCTACCAGTAAGCTACCAAAGCTTATTGCTACAGAGGGTCAAGAACTGCAGCTTTCAATATGGATTGAGGCTCAATGTCAAGAAGACAAAGATTCCCACCACTGGACCAGTTGGCAGCGTCAGGAGGATGGTGAAGAGATTGAGATTGTCCACAGCTTTAGTTTGCTTGGCTCCACAATCAACACTCTTGGCACCAGCAGCCAGGAAATTAAAAGACATATTGTGATGGGAAAGTCTGCAGTTAAGGACCTCTCCAAAGTACTGAAGAGCAATGGTGTCTCTCTGGAAACGAAGGTACGTCTGATTCAGGCCATGGTCTTTGCTATCACTTGTTATACATCAGAGAGTTGGACAATGACAAAGGAGGATAGAAGGAGAATTGATGCCTTTGAGCTGTGGTGCTGGAGAAGAGTATTGAGGGTACCATGGACTGCTAGGAAAACAAACAGATTCATCCAGGAAAGGGTTAAACCAGGCAACGCCTTGGAGGCAAGGATTCTGAGGCTCCGTCTAACATACTTTGGACATGTTGTGAGGAGAGACAGGTCCTTGGAGAAGGACATCATGCTTGGGAGGGTGGGGGGACAGTGCAGGAGGGGAAGGCCCTCTATGAGGTGGACTGACTCAGTGACTGGGGTAATTTGGATGGGTGTATTGGATACAATGAGATTGGCACAGGACAGACCAGAGTTTAGGGCTGTTGTACATAGGTTCGCTATGAGTTGCAAGTGACTCGACGGCACATAACAACAACAACAACAATAACAACCTTAAATTTCATTCATCATTATTTCTTCTGAGTTTCTAATACATATAATTAACTTCTCCTCCTCCTCCATTTCTCTTTAATCAGAAAATTATTCTTTCTTAGCATATATACACAGTTTTATTGTTGCACAAGTATTTGGGTTTTCATGTGACCAAAGGAGTTGAAATACATTGAAGATAACATTATTATTAGAATGATAATATAGTTTCTTCAGAAAATAACAACAGTTTAGAGAGCGAACAGAGACAAGATAACATATAAAACATCTTGAAAAGGTACAAGAATTATAATGGATTGCACTGGAGTATTCCACTCTGGTTATGAGAGATAAGGTATTGGGTGTCAAGAGTTTATGTCTTGACTTTCTTGGCCTTTGACTCTGACTTTCACCACATGAATGACAATAGGATGTGTATAAAGTATTCATTATGGAGTTGGTCACTTTATCTCTCCCACCAAGTTTAACTGGGCGGAATTAGCAGCTAAGGTGGGAATCTCACTGGCATGAAGGAGGTGGAAGCAGAGAGTGCACCGTGCATCCCCGGGGCCCGAGATACTACAGCAGCCAGACTGGGATCTATACAAGAGCTGCAGCAGCCTCAGAGAACCAGAGGCCTTCCTGAGACAGAGCTGACCATGGTTAGTGACCCATGGGGTCATATATCACGGCCTTTGCCCAAGCCTGCTAGGGGTATAGAGAAGAAATCCTAACTATCAAGACCCTGGGGACCCTGTAACATTGACCTGAGCCTTCTAGTTGAAGGTCAAAAGTCTGTGAACACACTTGAGAAGCTCTTTGGACTAAGGAGTTCCCTTTTTCTGCCAACCAGAGTGTTAATCTGTTCACTCTCCCATAAACATCTTAACTCTAAGTATGGTTCTATGATATCTACATGTTCATTACAATGGCTTTTGGAATCAGTAGAGCACTAAGATTAGTAGGTGCAGGAAAATATGAGACCATCTGGGACTTTCCAGGGATTCATTTTGTACTATGGATGCTGGTGATGGGGACAGTTCCTTTTTCTGGAGTTAGTAGAGGTCAAATATCACCCGTCTCATGCTGCCTGAACTTTTTTTACAGGTATATACAAACAATGTATAGATAAATAGATGGATAGATAGATAGATTAGATAGATAGATAGATAGATAGATAGATAGATAGGTAGATTAGATAGATCCATCCTGTTATTCAAATTTATATATATTATAATATGTGGCATGTTGTTCTGTTAACCAAAAAATTGAGAGTTTCAATGTCTTAATTGCTCCACTAGAAAAAGGTGGGAAATATTCTTCCATTAATATTTATAGCTCCAGAAACCCAATGAAGGGTCACCATAAGATGACATTTACATGAATATAGTGAGTTGTGGTTTGGTATGTTATGCACATCTCTCTCTGTGTGTGTGTGTGTGTGTGTGTGTGTGTGTGTGTGTGTGTGTTTATGAACCTCTGGTTGCCTGATATTAAGAAGCTGCACTGCAATCTGAAAGGCATGTGGTTTGAGGCCACCAGCTGCTCCACGGGAGGACAGGTAATCTCCTCCCTCACAATAAACTGCCTCTGAAAACCCGCCAGAGTGACAGCTATGGATCAGTTCTGACTCAACAGAACACAACAACAACAGTTGTTCATTCTAGGAGATACTGTTAGAACAACTCAATGTCTTCATTATTATAATATGACCAAAGTATTTTGTACAATCTCATTCTTCATAATAATCTCTGTTCTTATTTAAGTGCATAGCATTTCATTAGATGGATTCCGTATTTTGTAAGGCATTAAAATAATCACATAGTAAGTGGCAAACTTTGTTTTCTTCCCATTATCTCATAAGGCAAAATGACTTTGATGCCAGTCCACAATAATTTGGGAATATTTAAGCGACATCGTTTTGCTTAGCAGCTCACATAAATTCCTGAGTTGGCAAAATGTTATCTTTAAAATGCAAATAAACTCTATCTGAGACAACTGAAAAAGGAGATTCATTCTTTTCTCTTGAAGGATTGCCCTGTAAGCGGTAAGAACAAAACCTGGATCCCTGAATTTGCTACAGAGTCATTTTGTGTTCTTGGGCAAGCTACTTAAACTTGCTGTACTTCACACTTTTCAAACAGGGATAATGATAATAAGTTGTTGTTTTACATATATATATATATGTGTGTGTGTGTGTGTGTGTGTGTGTGTGTGTGTATTTGTTGTTGTGTACCATAAAGTCAGAACAGACCCATAGCTGACCTTCCGGTGGGTTTTCAGAGGCAGTTAATTGCACAAGAGGAGATTGCATGGGAGGAGATTACCCATTCTTCTCCGGCGGAGCAGCTGAGGACACCACAGTGTGCGTGAACTCGTGCTCTGTGTGTTTGTGTGTGTATGTATGTACATGTGTGTATGTGTGTGTATGTATATATATGTGAATGTATATATGTATACATATATGTGTATGTATTTATATATGTGTGTATATATGTATACATATATGTGTATGTATATATATGTGAATGTATATATGTATACATATATATGTGTATGTATTTATATATGTGTGTATGTATATATATGTGTGTGTGTGTATAAACTTATTAGAAAAGTGGCACACAGTTAAAATCCAGTAAATACTGTTATCATAATTGGTATTATCATTATTAATACTTGATTGTGAGGAGGGAAAACGTTATTTGGTCATCTTTTATTGATAGATTTGATATAATTTTAAAAACCTAGGAAAGAAAGCTACTGTTTCAAAATTTCTGACAATATTAAAATTCTATGGTTACAAGCAGTAGTGGCATCCACTTCCTAAACAGCATGCCTCCGGAAACTCTATGAACTTTGAGAAATGTGACAGTTATAGAAAGGATTCAGACCTTTTGTTCTTAGGGTCGCTATGAGTCATGCTTGACTCAAAGGCAATTAACAACAACAACAACAAACAACAGCAACAGCGTGGTTTGGGAGTGTTCAACATACCATTGCCTGCCAAGAGAAAAAACAGGTCTAACTTGGAAAGGGTGAAATCAAGTTTCTCCAGGAGGAACTTTGAAAGCTTTGTCTCATATACTTTGGGTATGTGGGTATGTGGCTGGGAGAGATTGGTCCTTGGAGAACATCATGCTTGGAAGGGTGGAGGGACAGTGCAGGAGAGAAAGACCTTTGATGAGATGGATTGATTCCGTGACTGGGGTTACGGGGGTAGGTGTGTCAGATACAGTGAGACTGGCTCAGGATAGGGCAGGCTTCAGAGCTGTTATACATAGGGTTGCTGTGAGTCACAGGCAACTTAATGGCACATAACAGCAACAATAGCAACATGGTTATGGGGAAGTCTGGATTCTTTTCTATTCCTAATTTCTTCATGCTTTGCTGATCGCGCTCCTCTGGTATCGCCTGATACTACAGAGTCACCCAAAGGCAAGTCATGGCAACCACCTGAGTGACAGAACAGTACTGGGAACCCTAGGGAATTCAATGACCAAGTATTTGTTCCTGGAGTTAAAGTGCCAGGCCTTTCTTCCTAGGCAACCCTAGGTAGATTCAAACCTCCCACCTTGTGGTTAGCTAATGAGAGTGTTAAATAGTTCAGTCACCCAAGGGTTCCTGTTGTTATGTGCCATAAAGGTGGAAAGGCCTCATAGATGATCTTCCAGTGGACTTTCAGACTGTAAACTGCACAAGAGGAAGAGAGGAAACTGTCCCTTGTTCTCCTGTGGGGTAGCCGGTGGATCCAACTCTGGTTAGTAGCAAACTCTGAGTTAGGAGTAAAACTCCTCAACCACCAGCCACCAGAGCTCCCACCAGGTTCCCTAGTTTCCCTTACTCTGCTCTCTTTCAATTGCAATCTTGATTTTTGTCATTGGCTGCCTTTCCTCTAACAAGATTCTGAACACAGTCACCTGGACGCCTAGTCAGATCAATACCCTTTATCAATCAAAGTGACACACGGACTTGCCCCATGCCCCATTCTCATCTCCCTTCGGGCAGAAACATCCCTGCAGGGGAAGACGTCTGGCTTTTCAGGGCCAGTGCACGGCTCTGAAGCAGGTCTCAGAGATGTGGGTCTCCCCTCCCGGCCACCGCCCACCCTCAAGTCTCCTGTGAGCCGCAGGACAATCACTCAAACGCAGCACAGTCATGAGCTTCCATTCTCAAAAGGCCCATTGATCCATGCGACTCCCCTCTCAGCAGAAATGAGAAGCACCTGCCTGAACGCAGCAGATGGAAATGGAAATTATAGACCCTGGTAACGCTGACTACATTACAGCGAGGCCATTTGCATTTTGAAAGTTTGGAGTTCCTGCAAGTACTATAGAGATAGAGCGCTGGGCTACAGCACAGGTCCAGGTGCCAGCTGCCACTGAGGTGGTCATGCGACCTTGTGCTGCCCCTGTCACCTGTCAGAGTGCCCTCTTCCTTATGGGAGCATTTATGAGCACGCACTGGCTGAACTGTCTTATTAGGACAATAGCCAGGATCAAATGGCATAATGGATCTGAAAGCATTTCATGAATTAGAGAGCATTTCATAAATGCAATAATAATCTGCTACATGTGAAACAGCGACACCCTGTTCCGTCTCCATCTGCGTCTGCCCTTCCAAGCTTCCATCAGCAACACAGTGGTTTTTTTTTCTTCTCCAGGATACACTGAGTTATGATTTTACCCATCAACAGAGACCTCAGCAATTTTCAGAAAGATTCTTAAATCTGTTTTCAAATTCCATCTTTAAATTGGCGACAGATAGCAAATTCTATTTCCATTTTGTGTCTGCTTCTTCTGACACATGTGTGCTTGCTTTTTGAGAGGACACCGTGAAACCGGGCTGATGGATACTGGGAAGCAAAGCGGCTTGTTTATCTGGGCTTTTTGTGTGCTGGATGATTTGGACACTGCCTTTCGCTAAGCTGTTTTGTCTTCTTGTCTACACAGGCTCTGTGATAGCCATTTCAAGTTCAAAATTACTGCCAAAAAGTAATTGATCCCCTCCTTCAATCTGCCTGCTGTTTCATGAGCTCTCTTTACAATTCGGAAGAATCTATTTCTCACTGATGTTGAAAAACATAATAAGGTCACAGCAGGAAGGCTTTAGCTTCATTAAAGAACATTATTATAAAAAAAATAAAATGATCGAGGGCAAATTGTTTTTGTCCTTGTGGTCCTGTTTGCTGCGGCTCCGCATTAATCTGGGCCTTTAAAGCAGCAATGATTGTGTTAGCTTCTCCCCATCTTTCATTTCACCATGGTAGCCCCTAGTGGTAGAAAGATACGCCAATCCCACACATTCTTAGAGATTTCTTCCTCTAGTGAATGGAAAGGAGTTAAGCCTCTTTGGAAATGAGGGCTGTGCCTTGTCAATGACTAAATTTATTTCTGCTTTTAAAATCTCAGGGAGAATTCTGGTGTCCGGCAAATGGAGATGCCAGCATTATTTAAAAAGTGATTGAGCAGAGGAGTGAATGGAAACTCCGACCCATCCAGGCATCCATCCATCATGAGAGCCTATCACAGGGCAACCAAGAAGGAGGATGAATTTAAGATAGGGAATCTGGAATTGCTCTATTAATCTAGTTTAACTGATACTAAAATCAGACAGAGAGAATTACAAGTTGCAGGCATGAAGGCTTATCAATTCATTACCACGTTCAAGGCTCTCCCTTTGCCTGTTTTTGCCTTCAGCTGCTGGCAAAGAACAGCCTTTTACAGTTCAATTTCTCAGTTTATTTTTGACTGCTTTTAATTAAATTTGATGGCCTGCTTCTGCACCAGTGAAGTTATTGGAGTTGCAAAGCACTTTGCTGTTATAATGATAGCTCCCTTGATGTCTGTTCATTATTAACTGCTTTTCAAAAGTGCTGCTCTCAACTCTCATTTTATAAATATTTAAATAACTGTGTATTTCTATAACATAAATATCTGTGCACAGAAGAGACGGATTCTATTGCCTGTTTAATAGCATAGACACAGGAAATAAAAGTCTGATTTTTATAAAGTTATATATTATAATATTAATTGGGAATATGATCATCTTACATGTAAGTTCATACAAATAGTAGCAATATCTCAAGATAACAATAACCAGTGAGTTGAGTGAGAGCTTATAAGCTTCTTTACACATATAATTACATCTAGTAAACTCTCTGAGAAAAAGAAAATGAGCTTTCCGCAGACGGAGAAATAAAATCTTCAGATAACCTGGGTGTTTTCCAAATTTAAAATTACTTTTAGTTCTTCTGATGAAACAAATGGATATGTTAAAAGAGATTTCACTGATCGCACATTATCGTGTCTAGGAAAAATGAGTTGGAAGAGCACACAAAAGTAAAATTAAAACCTTCAATGTTAAAAAGAAATTAAAAATTATTTGCTGACCATTGATGTCAATTAGTTGCCCAAACTCAGATAAATTGTAGTACAAGTTTTCAAAATTATAAAAGTTCAATGTACAAGGATAAGGAATATCTAAGTGTAGATAGTAGAAGAGTTATAACGAGAGAGCAACTCCATTAGACGTCACATGAAGGATGTTTGGGGACTCTGGCGATGTAGTCCGTGGGCAGTTGCGTTGTTGTTTTTGTTGTTGTTGTGTACCATCAAGTGGGAACCGACCCATAGCTGACTCCTCTGGTGGGTCTTCAAAGACCATTAGTCTCACGGGAGGAGAATACCCATCCTTTTCCCAAAGATTAGCTGGTGGACTCGAACTGCATGCCTTGGGGATTACAGCACAGCTTCTTACCACTCGGCCACCAGTTGTGACACAAACTCAAATATAGTGCCTCTCTGGTGGTTCAAGTCCAACTACAGCTCCAAGAAAGAAAGATGGGCAAGCTCCTGTGGGGTTTACAGCCCCCAGGAACCCACTGGAGGGTCAGCTATGACTCAAATCCAATTCAACAGCAAACAATACTGTAGCTCACTTAGTAGGCAGAGCCATCCAAGGAGGACGTACTGTCCCTGTCCCCGTTTCACAGCTTAGAAAGTGGAGGAGTAGTAACATCACTCCTCATCGTATGTCCAGCCAGCATGCGGTTAAGATAGCATTCAAGGCTAGAAAGCCTGGATTTAGAGTTTTGTTTCATATACCGCACTCCAGTCATCATTTTTTCTCAAAATTGTGGGGAACAGGAAGTAGCTAGGAAAATAGGAACAGATGTAGAAGATCCAAGAAAGGATTATTTATGTCTACCATGAGTAAGACCCCCAACATGTCAGACAGTCACCCACAGAAGCCATCAACAGCTTAGTCCTTGGAACAACCAAATGAGGCAGGAAGCAAGGTTAAGGAGTGAGTCTGAAATAGGGTGAAGGTAAGAAAGGGGGGTGTGATTAGTAAACAATCAAAGGACTTATTGTTCAGTCACCAATCACTGACAATTACCACCTCCATTCCTCATTCCCCAAACACTATATTCTAAGTGATTAAGCACTCTGGAGACTATACGCCTGAGAGCTAAATTTTGTACAAAACTATTATTTAAAGTTGACATATTCAATGAAGGGGCCAGTGACCCTCTTCCCCTGCCTGGATTTTAGAACACAAGCAACCAATTAAATGACCCTCATTCTTCTCCTAATGTTACTACAATAATACAAAAAACAGTTTAAAAAGACAGACATGAGATAAAGATAAGCTTTATCGCAATAGTCTAGAAGGACTGAAATAAAATTTAGACAACAGCTCAGAGATCCTAAGAATGGGGCAGGTGGCAGTGTTCTGTTGTGTTGCCCACGTCACCTCTACGTTCGAACTGCCCCAAAGGATGTAAAAGTAATAGCAACATTGTACCAGTGTTAAATGTGCTGGTGTTGATGACTGTAGTTTTGTTATGTAAAGTCATATTTTTACTCACAGGAATCATACACTGAAATATTTAGAAGCGAGGGACATTTTTGGAAAAGATTAAGAAACAATGCACAAATGAATAGACAGGTAGGTAGGTCTTATGCTGACAGAAAGAAAGACATGCACATACATGCATACAGGATGGTATGCGTGTGTATGTGTGTGTGTGTGTGTATATGTATATATATATGTATATATGTGTGTATATGTATATATATGCATATATGTGTGTGTATATGTATATATGTGTGTATATGTATATATATATGTGTGTGTGTGTATATATATATATTTATATATACATACACATATATACATCCCCACATCGAGAAAAAGTGAGCAAGTGAGTAAATTCTAATGACAGATACCTGACTAAAAATATAAGGGTTCTGTATTTTTTTAATGATGAAAGATTTAAAGTGATCAATAGATATGAGGACTAAAACTCAAGAAAATCTCTCAAAGAATAAGAATAAGCAAGTCGAACAAGAAGTTAGAAATAGAAAAAAAAGGAAACATACATGAGAACTGATAGACTTAGGAAAGCTGATGAAAGGAAATTATACAAGATATTTTCTCGGCATGAAAAACCTCAGTCTTCAAAATGGGGTAGACCTATGTCAAGGCACATCATCAAGAACTTCAGAAACCTTACAAGGTTCCTGCAAAACAAAATAAAACAAAACCAAAAGCAAAACACAAACAACAAAATAACCAAACCCACAACTAAACAGATTTCTACAAATGGAATAGGACATAGACTGGCATTAGAAAAAAATTGTAAAATTTAAAATTATGAGAAAGAATGTTTTTCAATCTAGAAAAACCTACAATATTAGGTGTACTTGATACAGGCTATGGTCTTTGCAATCACTTGCTATGCTTCAGAAAACTGAAAAATGATTAGGGAAGATAGAAGGAGAATTGATGCCTTCGAGCTGTGGTGCCGCAGAAGAGTATCGAGGGTACAATGAACTGCTAAGAAAACAAACAGGTTCATCCTGGAGAGGGTGAAACGAGGCTGCTCTTTGGAGGCAAGGATTCAAAAGCTTTGTCTGACATACTTGTAAGGAGGAAACAGTCCTTAGAGAATGATGTCATGCTTGGGAAAGTGAAAGGACAGCGCAGGAGAGGAAGACCCTCTATAAGGTGGATTGATTCAGTGACTGGGGTGCTGAGCGTAGGTGTGCTGGAGACAATGAGATTGGCACAGGACAGAGCAGGGTTTAGGGCTGTTGCACATATAGTCGCTATGAGTTGCAGGTGATTTGATGGCACATAACAACAACAATAACAACAACAACAACATTCAATGAAGCATCAATCATGTGAAAGCGTCACAAATATGTCCTTTAAAAAGAAGTATGAGTTCAAAATGTATTATTGTTATGCTTCTTTTTGTTGTTGTTTTTGTATTTAAATAAAAACAAAACAAAATAGAAAGAGTGATTAAATGGTAAAGTACACTACAGGAACCAGAAATCCAACACTGAGAGGTATAGAAAAAGCAGCTCCGATGGAAGTGGAGCACAAGGAAGACTGGAGAAGGATGACCTCAAAAACAGTATCATAACAATAACAAAAACAGTACTAGCAATACTCTTTTGTTAAAAAATAAAATTTTTATCTTATATTGATTTGTATATGCTGTTTTTCACACTGAATCTTTCCCATTTCCTTTGATACTGTTATTGTTGTTATGTGCTGTCGAGTTGTTTGCGACTCATAGCGACCCTATGTACAACAGCCCTAATACTCTTATAAATATTTTAATGACTCTAAATTTGGAGCTATTTTGAGTCTTACACAGTTTAGGTGGAACAAGGATCCTATCCTAAAAAAAAACTGTAACATGGAAAAAAAATATTTACACAAGAAATCAAACCCAACACACTACAATGAATTTGCTGACAACTCACAGTGACTCTGGTACGCAGGAGCGTTGCTCATACTTAGGGTTTTCAGGGCTGTAAACCTTACAAAGCAGACTGTCTTGGTTTCACTCTTTGGGAGCATCAGGTGGGTTCAGATCACAGACCTGTTTGTCAGCAGTGGAATCTTAACCACTGCATCCTCAAGCCACTTAGAATACTTGCATAGTCTTTCAAATCACTACTCACTCATTGTCACCAAGGAAAATCAACTCCTGGCTGACCCTCCAGTGAGTTTCTGAGACAGTCAGCTGCACAGGAGGAAGGCGGAGACTGCCTATGTCTCCCCCATGCAGTCATAGAATCAGTACTGACAATACGTTTACAAAAACCCCAAACACAACAAATTAAATTTGGTTGAACAGATTGAGAAGAAGATCAGTCCTGTTCTGAGTGTGTGGTTGTGGTGTACCATAGCGGTGGAATCACCCATAGTTGATCCTCCAGTGGTTTTTTCAGGGTCGGTAGATAACACAAGAGCAGATGCCCATCTCTCTCCCATGGAGCAACCGGTGGATTAGAACTTCATACCTTTGCATTGGCAACACAATTGCTTTCCACTAAGCCACCAGAGGTCCCTAACCATCTCCTCCCGAGTGCACCTGTCTAAAGTTCTCAATAACAGTGAAAACTGACAGATGACGTTTAATTTGGTAAGCCAACAAATTTTATTTTACATCTATGATCCAAATACAAATTCTAGTGGCAATAATCACTTATTCTGAAACCATACAAATCCATACAAATAAAGTTATGGCTAAACTGTATGTTTTCAAAGCACATAAATATTGGAGAATAAAATCTCCCATCATACAGTAAGATAAAGGAAATTATCCTCTTTAAAAGATATTTTAATTTCTTAACAAGAATAAAACCTGTTAGTGACTAATATATGCAAAGTCTGAATTTTTAGGGGAAAAAAAAAGACATTAAAAGGAGGATGTGAAAGAAGACGCTCAAGCTTGGAAATCTGTTTCACTCTATAAGCATATGTGGAATTAATAGAGCAGATGAAAGGAGAAGGAAAAAAATGGCAAAACTCAACAACTTGGAGGATAACTACATCACTAGCAAATGAAGGAGGAGATCTGGTGACCTACCAGGTTATGATTTGCACTGACAACTCAAAACAATTCACATTCACCAGCTGCTCCAGGAGAGAAAGATAAACAATAAGCAATCTCCTTCTCTGTGACTTAAAGCCTCTGAAAACCTGATGGGGTGTGTCAACTATGAGTCAGTTCAGTCTCAAAGGCAAATAGCTGAGTTGTGTTGATGGACTAATGGCATTATTCTTGCCTAAAATGATAGTTGAAATTTGAAGTCAAAATTTCTAACTAACCTTTAAAATAAATATTTCAAATCACACAGTAATAAAGAATCAACCGACCCATTGGTTTGGGAAAGCGAAGTTTAGCTTACCCATTAGTCTTGGTCTTGAAAGATGTTACTACAAATTTTCCTATGTATTACCTTGAAGTTTACATTTTAGTTTATAATTCTCAGTAAAATGTCATCATAAATTTGAATGCTAATTTGCTTACTAAAATGGTGGACAACAAAAAAAAAATCCTGTAATATTTCAGGGTTATTTTTTGTAGTTTAAAATCTTGTTTGAAACTGGAGACCATTAATATTTGTTATGAAAAAGAAAATATGTTTTAATGATATAGATAACAAGTGTTAAGTAATATAAACATATGGCTTAGGGAGCTCCAATACCCATTTGTGCTTCCAAACCAAAGGCTGGCAGTTTAAATCCACCAGCTGCTCCATGGGATAAGATGAACAATCTTCTTCTGTGTGATTTACAACCTCTGAAAGCCCACAGGAGAGTCAGCTATGGAAATGAAAAGGAAAGTAAACATTCTATTTTGCTGCTGTTAGTTATTGTTGAGTTAGAACAGGTGGTGGTAGGATTTTTTCCTTTTCTATTCATTGCCTTAGACCTAATCACACAGCCAACAGAAATATGAAAGCAAAATGACTCTTTCAGGTTCCACCTATCACCCTTCTCTCACCTTGAGGTATATTGAGACCAACTGTCTCAACGGTGGGCACACAGTTTACTACATCATCAACATTGTGAGGCCAAATAAAAGAGAGTGCTGGCCAGGCGGTGGGGAGACTGTGGCAAGGTAGAGTGTGGCAAAGCCAGACGCAGCCGACAGAGCCAGAACCAGAGCCAGAGGTTTTTCTTGCTGCACTGAAGGAAGATCTGACTGCTATGAAATGAAGCTTCCTGGATGACTGGGGAAACCAGAGGCATCTTGCATTTGTGTTGCTAGACTTTCCCTGTGCGCTTTCCTTTGCCCTCCACAACCTGCTACCCTAATAAACCTTGAAACTATGAGTAAAAAGATACTTTGTAAAGTCTGTGTGGTCTATTTACAATGACTGTCGGACCCAGGATTACTAGAGACAGATGCATCAGAATAGAGTGCCATGTCTGACCTCATAGGGGCCAGATTTATATTGTGGTTGTTGTTGATGGTGACAGCTCTCCTCTGTGGAGTTTAGACTCAGCCTTCCTCACATTGCCCTTTCTCCTCTTAACAGGCAGTAAATCACACAGGAGGAGACTGCCCATCTTTCTCCCTCAAAGCAGTTGGTGGATGCAAATTGTGTACCTTTCTGTTGGCAGTGCAATTCCTCACCACCAAACCACCAGACCTCCCTATGCTAACTTGTCTCTCATTAAACTCAAAGTTTCTGATGGGGATTCAGTTCTATCTCAGGTTGTTGTTAGGTGCCGTTGAGTTGCATATGACCCATAACGGTCCTATGAACAGAACTCTATCCTATCCTGTGCCATCCTCGCAATCTCTGACATGCTCGAGCACAGATACTCTTCCTCTGTTTTCTGAGGCTTCAAATCTTAACAGGAGGAAACTGCCTATGTCATCATCCAGCAGAGCAGTGGTGGATTAGGATCTCCTGAGATGCTCACTTAGTGCAGACTACACCACCAGCGCTGCCTTACCACCTCTCAGGGACAGAAAATTACTTAAAGACCAAAGGTTTTGACTAGTCCCGACATTCCTCACAGTTAAGACCATGTAGCGCTTAGTAGATGTTGACTATTTCTGGAATGACTGCATTTTTCTTTACTTACTAAAAGTCATCATTTTCATCTCTATCTCATGCTCTTTTGTAGACTATCTTCATCCAATGCCTTTAAATCTTTAGACTTTCAACTAAAGAACAATAAAAAGGCCATTTGAAAGTTTTGATTAATAGCAATCTAAATCACTTAGTTTTTACTACACATTATTTGGAACTTCAAGTGATGTGAATGGTACCAACAGGGGACTCCTTTTGATTTATGCTAGGCATATTTATTGGATAATTAATGAATACTGATTTAGGAGAACACATCCTCATCGTCTAATAATTTCCAATATCTGATTGCCTTGCAAAAATCCTCATTATGGTTCTTCAACAAACTAATTTCAACAGTGGAAACTGAACTTTACTGCTGTCGTGGGCAATATTAAATAATTTTTGTTGCTGCGTGAAGTAGGCTGCAGCTTAAATTTCAGATCATGAAGTGTTATTAACATTGTATGGCTGGAATTAATTTCCACATCAATGAATCAATGCTATCTTAATATTCTTTAATTTTCATACCACATTTATTTTGTGAGTGGTTTTCACAGAAGGAAGCTGCTCCGTGTTGCCAGCCTCATTATCTTGGGTTTTTGTCCAGAGCTGAATTCCCTTTGTGATCAAAGGCACAGAGAACGCCTCGTGAACTATTGAACCATGCTGATTTGATGGGCAGCCCACATGCATTAAAGCAAAAAAAGGAGGGAACTTCAACCACAAATATCTGCTTGAAAGATCCTTCATACAAAAGCAAAGAGACAGTTCACTACAGGAACAATAAAAACAAAGACACACAGTTCTAGAAAATGTAAAAAAAAATAGCCAAGACAGAGATCTTGCTATTAACATCTTCAGAATTGAAACTACAATTGTTCTGAATGTTTTCATTTGAAAACTTGACTAGTGATTGCTGACCTTCTGATAAAGCAATAGAAAATATGGAGCAAAATCGACTTAGCACGTACCTGGTAATGTTGTTGTTGTGTACTGTCAAGTCAGAACCAACTCATAGATGGCCCTCCAGTGGGTTTTCAGAGGCAGTAAATTGAACAGGAGGAAATTGCCCAGTGGAGCACCTGGTGAATTTGAACCACATACCTTTGGCAAGAAGCTCCACTGCAATTCTGAGGGCACATGGCTGAAATCTACCTGCAGCTTCATGGGAGGGAGGGCAATCCCCTCTGTGCAATTAATTGTTTTTGAAAACCTGCCAGAGGGTCAGTTCTGACTCAATGGAACACAACAAGAGCAACCATCTTTGGGTTGGCAGCACAGATTCCTTACCACTAGAACACCTCTGTGTGTGTGTGTGTGTGTGTGTGTGTGTGTGTGTGTGTGTGAGAGAGAGAGAGAGACAGAGAGACAGAGAGAGAGAAATGGAAGGATGCATGGCTACATAGATACATAGAAACAAAGTAAAGTCTGTGAAATTCTTACCCCAAAACGGATTACTTTTTTAAATTGCATAATTACATCAGAAACTTTGTAAGTTCATTTTTTTTCTTGACTGTTACATTGTTTTCAGTAAGTGAATGTATAACTTACATGTGAAATAGGTTAAAAAATTTGAAAAATATTGTAATGAAGCATTATGTTACTTTCAAAGATTTAAGGAACAACATATGTTTCTGTGATTCTATATTTCTGTGTCTTATTATAAAAATGACAGTGATGTCATTTTTATAAGTATACAATATTTATAAAGACTACAATAAAAAATTTAATATACACCAAATATAATACATACAATACATATAACAATTAGTATTTAAAAATGCTGCTACTCTTGCTGTTAGGTGCCCTCAAGTACAGTTCACAGAGACCCTATGAACAATAGATTCTGGACCTTGCCCTATCCTCGTCTTCCTCACAATCTCTATTTATGCTCATTGCTACAATCATTGTGCCAATCCACCTTGCTGGGGGTCTTCCTTCAAAGGTTTCATTTGTTTGGTTTTCATTCTTCATTGTCCAACTTTCAGAACCATCAATGTAACTGAATAGGCCATGGATCAGGCATGCCTTAGTCTTTAAACTGACATCCTTTCTCTTTCAAAATTTGGAGATATCCCACAAGTAGATTTTCCCAACTATTTGTTCATTACTTGACAGCTGTCACCACAGGATCCAAGTAATATTAAATCCTTGAAAACTTCAATCTTTTTCTATCTACTATGATGTTGCCTAGAGGTGCAGTGGTGAAAAGTTTTGTTGTTTTGATGGTGAGATGTAACTTATATTGAAGGTCATAGCTTTGTTTTTTGTTGGGTTTTTTTTTTATATTCTGCAGCAAATGTTTCAAGTCTTTTCAGTTTTCCGCAAGCAAGGTTGTGCCATCCTTATGATGCAGGTGGTTGTTGAGTTTTCCTTCAATACTGATGTCACATTCTTCATAGAGGCCAGTTTTTTTAATTATTTACTCGGCATAGCGATTAAACATGTACGGAGAAAGGTACAGCCCTTAATTTTAAGCCACGTATTGTTCCTTTGCTCTGTCCAGACAACTACTTCTTTGTCTATGAATAGGCTTTGCATGAGCACACTTAAGTGTCCTCAGATTCCTATTATTCTTAATGTTCTCCATGTGCTGTGATCCACACAATCAAATGCCCCTTCACAGTCAACAAAGAACAAATAAACATAATTCTGATGTTGTCTGTGTATATATATATATATATTACAACAACAATGACAACTTTCATTTTTCATTTATGGCTTCATTTGAATCCAGCTTGAATTGCTGGTGTTTCTCGATTGATGTACAGGAGTAGCATTTAGTGTAAGAAATCTACTACTATATGATGGAAGTAAGTAAATTAAAATTCATATGTAGGCAAATGTTTGTAACTTACGTCCTAATTCTTATAAGAAGGAAATAGGTCTGTAGAAAATGTAAGTGAAAATTCCATATATTTTCCATTTGAAGAGGCGAAAATAGTTATTATAAACAGCATGAAATTAAACAGCTTCTTTTCAATTCTATTCAAAGTCCATCTCATTCCTATTCAAATCCTATTTCTTCACTGGGGACCTGGGAAATGTCTTCAATAAGAATTATTAATATATTCATGATTTCAATAAATTAAAAGTTTTATATTTTATTATTAAAAGTCTATAGAGCAAATAGCCTATATAGATATGTCTTAACATATTTTTATACAAGTATAAGATTGTACTCTAATTGTGCTTTGCATATAACTTTTATAATGTGGGAAATTGAGAAAATTTTAAAAAAATATATTTTTACTCAGTTCTATATTTTCCTCTCAAAATAAATTTCAACTTTTTTTAAATTGTTTTTTTCCCTTCTAATATTTTTATTAGTTTGTAGACAGTAACTTGTATACATGTGTTTCATTCATGTACATTGTGTTTTATACAATCTCTCATTTACACTATATTTCATACAATACTTGATATGCATTGTATTTTATATACTTGATTATTGTTGACTTATGGCTTCCAAGTCCTCACTGAATCGTTCCGATTCCCTCACCTTCACCCGCCCACCAACCTCTGCTCTCCTAGTGATTTCCACCCTCTCTCTTCTATTTCCCATTTTGTATCTCCCTTCTGATTTTGAATATTGAATTCTATTTTTTGTTATTTCTTATTAAAACAAAACATCCACTATGAAAACATCTATAAACAGGAAGGCTAAATATGTGATTGAAATAATTTTAGCATTGTGTCTCTTGCCTCCTGTATTCTCTTTCAATACATATACAAATGCAATCTCTAGATGCCTTTGAGCTGTAATGTTGGAGAAGAGTATTGACTATATCACGGACTGCTAAGAAGATGAACAGGTTTATCCTAGAGAAGGTTAAACCAGACTGCTCCTTGGGGGCAAGGATTCTGAAGCTCTGTCTGACATACTCTGGACATGTTGCAAGGAGGGACCAGTCCTTGGAGAAGGATGTCATGCTTGGGAGGGTGGAGGTACAGTGCAGGAGAGAAAGACTCTCTATAAGGAAGATTGATTCAGGGCTGAGGTGATGGGGGTTGGTGTGTTGGAGACAGTGAGATTGACACAGCATAGGGCAGGAGTTAGGGCTGTTTACAAAGGGTCGTTATGAGTCGAAGGTGACTTGATGGCACATAACAACAACAAAACCAACAACCAACTTTTAAATAATCAAATATATAATCTGCTTTCTTTATGGCAGAGGTCTGCTTCTAAAGTATTTGTAAAGAGTTGTATACAATTTCATTATTTCAAAAACTATTTTATAAATTTCATATTATTAAATATTTGTGCTATTTATAATAATTTACTGTTATTATTAAAACTGACTCCACAAATTATTTTGTTTCTATAAACTCAGATGTTCTTAATTATTTTAGTATATCATTTGATGTAGAAAATTGTCTCAAAATGTAAACAGACTCCATATTACTTCATGTTCCTTGAGCTGTTTTGTTTTTTGCTTGTTATTGGTTTTAACTTAATGTGTTTTAGTGAAATACGTGAATGTATCTTCATTACTAGTCTCTGAGAAGCAGATCTGTACAATGCCACATAACCCAAGCATGCAGCTCTAGTGTAGAAGGTCTCTAAAATGATATAATAATTTTCAAAGAAGAAATTGTATATCTTTTCCATTATCTAAACATACAGACTTTCCTTCTATCTAACCCACAAAAGATTCACCTCTCGGTGAGGAATACATTCTAGCATGTGGATTCCTGAAGCTACAGACCCAGGGAGAATCATAATTGGAATCTGTGTAGCTGAAGGGGCAATTGACCTTCAGTTCTGACCTCTTGTCATTTGAAAACCAGAAATCAAGGGATATTTTAAATCAATGTATTATCAACCTGCTCCAATTGCCTGACTTTGGAAGGAACAAAATTTGGGGTCCTCCAGGGTAACTCAGCCCTCAGGTGGTGGCCATTAAGAAGGCCACTGACCCGGTGCCCGTTTGAAATGCTTATTAAGATCACTGCAGGTCACCACTGTTGATCAATGCCAGGAACAGTGTTCCAACCTCACCTCCAGGTGATGCATGAAGCCTTGTCTTTCTCTCTACTGGCGGCTCCTGCCCTTTGGCTCTCGGTACAGAAGGACTTGCATTTATAGCTCTCTGCTGTTACCAGGTATTTTTTTTTTAAGAAACTTATGCATTGGCTTTTAGAGACATGCTTAAATCTAAAAGCCATAATCTTTTAATGGAAAGTAGTAACCCAGTATTTTGAAAGGGTCCAAGAGTTGATAGAATTATACTGTGAACTCAGTGATTTTTTTCAAAGATTATTCAGCCAAGATTTGGAAAGATGTGTACCTGCACCTTGGAGAACCAGCCAACTTGGTTATACTCCACTTACCTGGAGCCGAAGCCCATGGCTTCCCTTAGTGGTGGTGCCAACATTCTGCCAGTCAAACACCCTGAACTGGATTTTCAGGGCCAGGAACTTGGTGCCTTTTCTTCCTACCTGGAATGAAATACAGTGTCAGTCTTTTTTTCCCCTCTCAGATGCTCCTTCAAGCATAATAAGATATTCATTATGTTATCTTTCCCTGTCACATTAGACACTCATTTATCAGAATTCTTACCACAAAGAGAAGCAGCATAAACTCTTCACCTCTATAATTTACACCTTGATGATTAATACAGCACTTGTATAAGTCAAAGGGACTATCTATATTTTATCTCCTATAAAATGTTCCTTATAAAATGTTATTTATTATTTCAGCACAATTGTTCCTATCCATTTCATTTAAGTAATTGATGTGTTAATTTAGGAAGCCATTATGTACAGTGTGTCCTGGGAGACTGTAAATCAAAATATATTTTTAAATCCTGAGAGAAGCTAATGCTAAGAAAGAAATATCTCATTTTCTGAGTAATTTCCCCCCTTTTTTTAACCATCAAAAAGAATCTCAGTAGAAAACGGAATTTAATAATGCAATTCCATTAGTTTTATGCCTGCCCTGTTTTATATTCCTCAGTTTGAGAGACACTGATCAAGAACTTTGAGGGTTCCTGAAATGAGCACGTGTCCCCACTACAGAATTTATGATGGACTTAGAGAGGTTGGCCACATAATGAAACCATAGGTTTGGCAACAATTCAGTAACTTGACTTCTTTTAAGAATAATATGTGCTAGATCTTCTCCTTTGAGTTTCTCTGTCTATGTGTGATGACTTGTGTATCTCTATCAAACAGGAAATTAAGCTGACATTATTTCACAGCGGTTTTACCAGTGATGAGAAAATGCCATTGGACTAAGATAGATTAGAAAGAAAGACCTGGCGAACAATTAAAAATATCAGCCAAGAAAACCCTGTAAATCGCAACAAAATATTGAGTGAACTAAGAATGCCGGATGAGTCTCTTAGGTCGTACGATTCTCCGAATACACAGTGGGCACAAGGGACTGAAGACCCCTCCCTCAGGGAAACGGCACAGAATCCATGGATGTTTCACGGGAGGGGGCCTTGAGTTGAAGAAAACTTGATGGCAGGGACCAACATCAAAGTCCACACTCGGAGCCGTCTAACCTGCAGTCCCCCCAGGTTTTCCACCCAACTAAACCCAAATGCATCTATACTGAAATTGATCTAGACTCTTGGAGAACCTCAACTGGATTCCTGACATCACACATATTCCCAGAAAGATACTACATTTCTTTCTCTCAAGAACTAGCTGGTGGATTTGAACTACTGACCTTTTTGTTAGCAGTCTGACACATAAGATTGTTCCTGTGTACCACTGAGTTGGAAGTGAACCCTGGTTGACCATCCAGTAGGCTTTCCGAGGCAGGAAATGGCAGGGGAAGAGACTGTCCACCTCTTTCCTGCAGAGCAGCTGCACATGATGCCAACTGCTCGGTTTAAGGAGCTCTAAGTGAGAGGGAGTTCTGGTGGCTGAGTGGTAATGAATAGCACTGCCATTGCAAAGGCAGGTGGTTCAAATCCACCAGCTGCTCCTCAGAAGAAAGATGGACCATCTCCTTCCATCTCTAAAAACCTTCCAGGTGGTCAGTTAGGAGTCAGTTCCAACTCGATAGCAAATGACAACAACCTTATCTGTGAGGGAACTCTGGTAATGTGGCCTTTAGGGAGCCGCACTGATAACCCAAAGGCGGGGTCTCTCGGGTTCAAATGCAGCAAAAGTGCAGCAAAAATGCAGGAAAAGATGAGGAATCTCCTCCCATGGGATTTTCTGGCCTTGAAAAATCCACTGAAGGGTCAACTATGAGATAATTTTGACTCTACAGCAATGAGAGTCTTAACTGAGTAAGAATCTTTGCATGTTGCAAAGAGTTAATATGATAAGCTGGTAACTATAAGGTTGGAAGTTCAAGCCCACCTCAAGGCAGCTTAGAAGAAACCCCTGGAGATTCAATCCTGAAGACTTTTGGTTAAAAAACCTTCCGGAGCACCGTTCTCTGACACCTGTGGGATCCGTGAGCATGAACTAAACTTCACAGCATCAGGTGACGACCCAGGGGACAGCGCTGGCCTTGCTGTAGGACACGGAGTCCAGGCTCTGCTTTGCTCCCCCTTCGCATCCAGGCATTTGGAGCCTGACTCTGAATGGAGGGCAGAGGGGCCCAGCTGCTGGCGGGCACACTTCTCACTGCACACCACAGTCTTCAAGACCAGCTCTGACGATGGCAATCCATCACGCTGCTTGACCCACCTGCCAGGGCACCTTGCCACCTTTTGTCATAAGTCAGAATCGAAGTGACAAAAATGGGTTATTTTTTATATCTGCTTGCCACTGGGTGCTTGCCACATGCTCCGACCCTCTGTGAATGAATAATGTTCTTCCTCGTGCTTTATCACACACAGTGGATCCATCCTTTCCACCTTCCAATCCTCTAGCTTCGAAGAGGTAACCTGCTTATTCATTACCACCTGGCTGCTACATTTTATTAAAAGTGTGTGTGTGTGTGTGTGTGTGTGTGTGAGAGAGAGAGAGAGAGAGCATGTACACACATTCTATGTAGTATGAGGTGGTAAAAGGTATAGAAAAGTCCGACCTGCATTTCTTCATAGAGCTAAATCTTAAGAAGGCATGTTCTGCTAGCCTCCTAACTCTCTTTCAAAAGCCACATTCCTCTCCTATCACTCTGAATCCACTTCATCACCTTCATTTTTTTTCCCTGCTGTTGTTACAATAGACTTTCATCTTCCAGCAGCTCTCTGCTTAGTTAATAACAATAACTTCCTGAATGTTGATCTGGTGCCAGCTGAAAACAGATGGCACTTTCAATTTAGGATAATTTGAGGGGAGTTTAATGAAGAACCTATTTACGAAAGTGGGCTGAATGTGAGAAATCAAAGGAGAAGGTGTGCTGGAGGTAATGGAGGTGTGATGGATAAGCCTGCAGGCCCAAGAGAGCCAGCTGTTTAGTCCCTCAGAAGAACTGGGCAGGCCGTTCTTCCCCTGGAGGGGAGAGGAAGCTTTGCTTAGGAGTCAGAGGTAGTACAAGAACACAGCCTCCAGGGGGAGTCGGCAGACAGATCCCCTCTGCTTTTCTGCCCAGGCTGTTCACTGGACAAACCCAAATGGAAGCTGGAGAACAGATCAGCCCACTGCCAAGCTTCGTCAGGAAACACATATATTCATTATTGTGTTGCAACGTCCTGGAGAGTCAGGACCTGACCCATTGCTGACCCTCTGGCAGGTTTTCAAAGGTGGTTAGTTAATTGCACAGGAGGAGATTGCCCATCCTTTTCCCATGGAGCAGCTGGTGGCCTCGAACCATGCACCTTCAGAGTTGCAGCACAGCATCTTGCCACTAGGCCACCAGAGGAATCAGGTAGAACTGACTTGGAGTTCTAGATCTATCTATTGGCTTTGTTATTAGGTGCCATGGAGGCCACTCCAACTCCCAGGGACCTGACACTGTGGATAGAAAACTTGCCCGAGCCTGAGCCTGGACTAAGCTCACAGCCCACACTCTGCTCAAGTTCAATGTTCTGACACTGGGTCAGTCCATCTTATCAAGAGTTTTCCTCTCCTTTTTGACCAAGAGATATAGCCCCCGATAAATGCCTTCCTTTTATAATTCTCAGTAGCATTATTTGTACAAGGAAAGTACTATGGATCTAATTTGCTGTTGTTCTGTACTGTTGAGCCAGAACTTATTCACAGCTGCCCCTCCACGGGGTTTTAGAGGCCATAAACTGCAACAGAGAAGACTGCCCCTCTTTCTCCTGCAGCCCAGTGGGTGGATTTGAATCGTATGCTGCTAGGAATGGCAGTGCCGCTCCTTACCACAAGGCCACCAGGGCTCCTGTATTACAGAATTACAACATGCCTCTGGAAACTCTAGGAACTTTGAGAAAGATGATATTATAGAAAGGCTGCGGTCTTTTGTTCTCAGGGTCACTATGAGTTGTGCTCGACTCAACGGCAATCAACCCCACCACTGATAGTATTAATATGTATTATGCATCTTATATGGATTTAGACTTGTATCTACATAATCTTTATTTCTTTATGTTTGTGTTTATTCTTCATTATTATGTTGGTGTGCATGTCTGTGCAGTATGATGTGAGGGGTGTGAGATTTAAAAATAAAACATAACTGTTATTGTTGTTGTTGATTGCCATCGAGTCTAGCACGACTCATAGCGACCCTAGGAACCTGAAGCCTTTCTCTAACTTTCTATAATTATCATCGTTTTCAAAGTTTCTAGAATTTTCAGAGGCATGTTATTTACGGAGTGGAGGCCACTCCTGCTTCCAAATAACGTAACTAGAAAACATATTTCGCAGAGCTATTAACAATAGTGAAATCAGTGCCATTCATTAAAAACAAACCAAAAAAACCTCACACCAAATCAACCAACACAGATACCATACTACAGTCCTGCTGAACTCTTCAAATCCTTCCCTAACTATGTATTTTCAAACCTCTGTACTTCCTTTCATATTTGGAAAGATTATTCCCTTGTTCCTCAATCTCAACCTTTTTTGTTGTGTAATGTCAAGACCAAACAGACCCATAGCTGACCCTCCAGCAGGTTTCAGAGGTTTCAGATGGCATGAATAGAGACAACCATCTTTTTCCCACAGAGCAGCTGATGGATTTGAACCACACTCCTTTGGGCTAGAAGTGCAATTTCTTACCAATAAACCACCAGACCTCATTCCAACTTTGATTAGTAAACTGCAACTCTTAAGAAAAGACCAGAGGTTCTCTTTGGACTCTATCAGGACAAAGTAATCATCTTTTTGTCATGGGTTATCTGTATATACCTCTTTTAGAAACCAACACTCCACAAACAAACCCTTCATGCATTCCTCCTCTTTAACTGTTAGTTTGTGAAGGAGGCAGGGAAATGCCAAGTCAGACAGATTTCCACCCTCAAAAGGTCATCACTGTGTCAAGCGGACTGTTGAGGGTCCTGTTCTCTGTCACTGACACTGTACCTTTTCCATCTTCATGTCTCTTTGGAAGGCCTGGTTTCTCTTGAAAATATGCCCACAGTGAGACAAAGTTTCTCCACCCTGGCCTCTTATTATCACTCTGGTTGCACTTTCTTGAAGACAAAATTCATTAATCTAAGCCATATAGACTGGTACATATGACAATCATTCCCATCATAGAAAAATAACAATTTTTTTAGCATGTGTATGTGATATTTTGTTTTTCACATTCTAATAAATATCAATAATATTTTTCCCCTTTAAAACATATTGCATGCTTGCCTCAGTTATGGGCCCTTTGGTGGTGGTGATGGGGGTGGCAGTGTATGTGAATGTGTCTGTATCTGTGTGTATGTGTGCTTCTTTCATGTAGAGCAACTTTTCAACAGAATTCACCCATAATAATTTACTTAAAATATTTTGTGTTTATTACAGAAGGTACACAAAACCGTGTTTTAGAGTTGAAACAATGACTACATTTCTAGATGTTTGTGCTGAGGCCAACAAGTAAACACTCTTGTGATTTTCAAATATTACCAAATTTTCTTAGATGGCTAAACTAATTTTGACCCCTCCATAAAAATGCATAAGCAGATGTACTTTTAGATTTCTATACCTTGATAGGTGAAAAATTACTTCTCAATGTCTTCTTTTTTCTTTAAATCATGAGGAATATTGGGTACCTTTTAGATTCTTTAAAAGATATTTGTATGTCTTTTTTTCTTGGTTAAATTTCTTCTCCTACTTTTTGCATTTAAAAAATCTATTTTTCAGTGGTTCAAATCCACCAGATGCTCTGCCGGAGAAGGAGGGGCAATCTCCTCCTGTACCAGCCGGATCCGATTTGATGGTACACACAAAAATAATAAAGTAAAAGTAATAAATTTTTTTTAAAACCAAGCTATTTTTTAATTAAAAATGACATTTAAATTAAATATTAAATTTTACAATTAACATTCCAGCTGCAATTTTAAAGCATTCTTTCTTAACTTTCGTGTGTTATCAAATTAAGGTGAAAACAGGGACTACAACAGTAGAATATCTATGTTCGGTTTTTAAAAGTGGATTTTGATGGTTTGTTGTTTCCCCCCCCCCCCCCCCAATCTTATCCAGCAATGATTGGTATAGAGGAAGTATGTCTCACAAAGAAGTCCTACAGTGCCCTCTGGTGGCATTTTCCTCCATTGCAGTTCTGTGCAATATTAAAGAAATACCATTCATCTGAATGTAAATTATGCTAACCCTCCCATTGGATTCCTACAAGTCTTAACAGAGGCAGACTAACTCATCTTCATTCCACGGGGCAGTTGATGGATTTGAACTGTCAACCTTTCCTTTAGCAGCCAAGCAGACACCACTAAGATTCTAATATTAGCCCGGGATAAAAGATTTGTATTAAAATTGTCTTCCCAGCTCAAGATTTAACATGTTCTTAAAGAAGCAACTGGGCGACTGTAGTTGGCAAGGCACCACCAGGCTAGTGCATGCCTTTCAAAGGTTGGACTGTTCTGTCCCCTAAATCCCTCTCTACCTCGCGCACAGGACCTGCTTTGGATGTTGAACATTGCTGTTGCTGTTGTTGCGTCCGAACAGACCCACAGCTGACCTTCAGGGGGTTTTCAGAGGCACAGAAGGAGATTGCCCTGACGGCCTCGAACCACATGTCTTCGGGATTGCAGTGCAGCTTCTTGCCACTAGGCCACCAGATCTCGCTGTTGTTAGCTGCCTTCAAGTCAACTCTGGTTCACTGGAATCCACAGTCCAGCAGAACAAAGCACTGCCAGGCCGTGTGAAATACTCATAGCTGGTTTGAAACTATTGTTGCAAGCTGAGCACTAAAAAGATTTAAAGGAAATATGGAGAAAGAATACAACCCTGATGTCCATCTTCCCTAATTTTAAACTGTTTACCGTTTCCTGCTCCGTTCACACCACAGGGAATCTTGTCAGGTCCAGAATTCTTTTCGCTTATTGTAACCAAAGAATGTCTTAAGAAAAAAAGATATTTTAACCAAACATTCTAAAAATGATCAAATAGTAGGTACTAGATTGGACATTGCAGGTAAGGTAATTTTCATCAATGAAAAATGTTCTACTAGGCAGTGTTACTAATGATACAATTGGTAACTGAAATGCCTAATTAGAGGATAAACATTTTATTTAAGCACACATAAAACATTTTAGCAGACCACATAAGTGTTTTAGAATAAAACTCAAGACATTTAAAAGTATAGATAATTTACAGATCAAGTTCAGTCAGTGGAAATCAATCCATTAAATGTAATATAACCTGCAAGGATACAACAGTGTACTTTTGTTTTAAACTCACAGCCACTTAGGCCTTTAAAACTGACTTCTGAATAAATAATGGACCACAGATTAAGAAGTAGCGGAAAATAACCGAAAGGCATGCAATTCAAATCCACCAGCTACTTCCAGGAGAAAGATTGGCAATTTCCTCCCTCATGATTTAATACCTTTGAAAGCTCATTGGAAGTTCAGTTATAAGTTAGTTCTGACTCAACAGAATATATCAATAACAATAATGGCCTAAATGATAAAAAATGTATTAATACTGGTTCATCAATTGCAATAAATGGCCCATCTTAATACAAGATTTTAAAAATTAGTAATGAAAACAAAGAACATTGTTTACTCCCCCACAATTTACTGCATTTGAAAACCCCCAGACACTGAAATCCCAGAGGTATGTGGTTTGAATCCACCAAACGCTCTTTTGGAAAAGGAGGGGCAATCTCCTCCTGTACCAGTCAGATCCAATTTGACCGTACATACACACACACACACACACTCACACACTCTTAAAAACAACAATAATAATAATTTTAAAAAACCCACCAGAGGGTCAGTTATGGGTCTGTTCTGACTTCACAGTACACCACCACAACAGCAAAGAACATTATTAGTGCTGAGTAACAATTAATACATTGTCTAAGGGAGCTTTGGTGGCCTAGTGGCAAGAAGTTGTACTGTAATACCAACTGTAAGCAGTTTGAGGCCACCAGGTACTTTGCGGGAGAAGGATGGACAACCTGCTCCCTTGTGATTAGCTGCCTCTGAAAACCCGCTGGAGGATCAGCGATGGGTTGGTTCCGACTGGATGGTATGCAACAACAAAAACATCCAATGTAGTTAAAAGGATTATCAGAGTAAAATTTACAGCCATGATATACTTTATTAGAAAGGACAAAAGAGCTAGAAATTAATGAGTGAAAAGAAAAAAAAAACCTTAAAGACTCAATATTTCAGAAGAAATTTAAGTGCCCAAATTTGTTAATAAAAAAATGAAATTACATAAGAAGTTTGACAGATACAAAAGCAGCTTATTTGAAAGAACTGGGAAAAGAAACAAAACTGAGTAGAAGACAAATGCAAATTATGTTTTAATTTATCTGTGTGTTTGTGAAAAAATGAACTGTTTATGTGTGTATACACACAGTTCTTATAGCTTAAAGGATCTATATTTACTACAAATATTGTAGTACACACAATTTTGGAAAATCATGTTTATTGCATTTATTGATGGATAAAAATATTAATAGTTAATAAATCCAATCATACTGTGATCTAGTCTATTGTAATTCTCAGCAACTCTGATGGTTAGATGCCATCAGATCCAACTCACAGTGGCCCCAGGAACACCAGATCTGAAGCTTGTCCTGCCCTGTGTCAGCCTCGCAATCCCCAACACCCTCAACTCCATTGCTACAGTCACTGTGTCACTCCACCTGATTAAGTGTCTTTCACTCCTTCATTGTCCCTCCACTTTCCCAAGTATCATGTCCCTCTTCCAAAGAATAACCCTCCTGACAACATAAGTATACGAGGTAAGCATCGTCATCTTTGCCTTCAAGGAGCACTCTGGCTGCACCTTCTCCAAGACATATCTGTTTGTTATCTTGACGGTTCATGGGATCTTCAGCATTCTCTTCTAACATCATATTTCAAAGGTATCAATGATTTTTCTGTCATCCTTAGTTACTGTCAGCTCTCAGATTCATAGTAAGCGACCAAAAGACATGACCTGAGTCAGGCATTCCTTACTCATCAAACTGACCATATTGCTTCTCAATAATTTGGAGCAGTACTGACTGCAGACTTTCCCATTGTAATATGTCTCTGATTTCCTGATGGCTGGTACCATGAGTATTGATTGTGGATCCAAGTAAGAAGGAATTGTTTATAATCTCAGTCTTTTCTCCATTTGTAGTGATGTTGCCTACTGGTAAGGATTAGTGTTTTCTTGATGTTGAGATGCCATCCATGCTGAAGGCGGTAATCTGATCTTCTGCAGCAAGTGTTTCAAGCCTTCTTCACTTTCAGCACAAAGTTATGTCATCTGCATAACAAAAGTTATTGATGGATGAGTCTTCCTCAAATCCAGCCACAATCTTCTACCTAGAGACCAGGTTATCTAATAATTTCCTCAACATAAAGATTAAATAGATATGGAGAAAGAGTACAACTCTGATGTACATCTTTCCTCATTTTAAACCACACAGTGCTGCTCCTTTGCTCTGTTCATACAACCACCTCTTGGTCTAGGTATGGGTTTCACACCAGCACAAATAAGCATTCTGGAATTAGGACAATATAAAACCACTCACAGTGTTTCTTTATGGAAGCACCACAACCCATTTTTCTCCTACAGAGTGGACAGTAAGGTTTGAGCCACTGACCTTTTTTTGCCAGCAGCCAACATTTTTTAACTCCTGCACTCTCAGTGCTCTATAGCGAAGTATTAGAATTTGGAAATGCCATGAAGAAAACAGCTTTTTAGGCTGGGTAATGCTATAGCAAAGCCATGGAGGGACAGAATTTAAAAAAAAAAAAAGAATTGCACAGGAATAAATAAACAGCATAAATTGACAATAATAAAAATGTATATAGGTGTGAATATTGGACATGACATTACATCAATATGTCAAAGGATGACAGTGGAGAGCTTTGGGTACAGAGTGAAAGAAGCGACAGGGAGGTGTCAATAGAAGAGGAGCAGCAGCATCGAAGTCTCGTCTTCTGGGAAGAAATCCACAGGTTAGACGTGGCCAACGGAAGCAGCGAAAGCATAAATCGAGAAGGAACACTGAGCTAAAAGGGCGAGCATCGGAACTGAAGATGTACTTACAAATAGAGGCAGAGCCCTCCAGAATATAGGGCAGTGTTAGAGAGGTTCACAAGACTTCTACTCACTCCAGCTCTGCTCTTCTAATCTGATAAACAGAAGCTGATAAAAGCTCAATTACTGGTAAAAGGGCGTCATGTTTGGGAAAGCAGAGAGTCAGAAAAATGAAGAAACTTACAAAGAAGTAGATTTATACACAGTTTGCACCAATCTACCAATCATTTTATTGTGTAGATGAAAGAACACTGTTTTCCAGGGATACATATGTCTGTCGAAAGTCTGATCCAATTTGACGGCAACTAATGATGAAAAAAGTTAGATGAAATAAGAGGAAAAGTTGATTTGGAAATCACTGAGATTATTTTGGGTACTAGAGTTAGAAAGGCCAACAATAACCCAGGTAATAATGCCAACTAGATTATAAGAAGGACGTTAGAAACAAAACACCACAATGACAATAACGCTGTGGAAACAAACAGACCCGATGATGACGTGCGATCAGCATTATTGGAGGGTAGAGGGCTGGGCCTCATGCAACACCACTGCCCTCCTTCCCATATACATCAGTCATGTCAGCGTGGGCTCTCTCCCCACCAGCACACCCTCCCTACTACCATTGAGTCTGAGAGCTTTGGGGTGCAGGTGATGGTCAAGTAACATCCACTACCTATCCCATACCTCAGGTTCCCCTACCTGGATGAAAATCCTATTAACTCTCCGTCTGCTGCCTCCTACTGCCCATGGAGGGGCTCACAATTTCTGTCCACCCACTCCAGCTCTTCAGTCTTGTGAAGTCTGCTTTCTGCCTTCCCCACCAGCCTCCTTAGAACCTTTGGATGCTTCTCTGGTCCCTCCAGTCCCCTCCATGACCTTCTATCACCCCTGTACCTCCCTATGCGACTGGACTCAGATGGCAGAGATGGATAGGAAAGGAGTCCGCTGGCCAGCCGGCTGCCTTCCCTCCTGTAGGACAGTCATCATTTGAGGAGGCCTGTGGAGGGTAGTGCGGGTCTTGCTGTGGTCCCTTGTAGGGCCTGGGACAGCTGAGAGTTCATTTCCTGAGAATGTATTTCCAAGTTGTCCGAAGTGCGTGACGTCTAATGAAGAAACAGTAAGAATGGAGTAGGTGCATGTGTGTCTTGGTTCCAAAAATAAATGCATTCTGTTGTCATGCTGTGGTGTCTGGACCACGCAGTATCCACTGAATGTGGCTAAGTCGTGGTGTGCCTCTTCTCCAGAGCAAGTTATTTGCGCTGAGCACCCTTGATGACCAGCAGAAAGGTCCATGCCATTGGATACAGACAGGGTCAGCGTTGGTCCATCAGGGATAATGTTCCTGCTTTGGGGAGTCATTCTGTTGACTATGACTCATACGGATGCTGTGAACCACAGAGATCTGAAGCTTGTCCTATCCTGCACAGTCCTCACAATCTCGGAGAAGCTCACGCCCGTTGTTGTAGGTACTGTAGATCCATCTCACTGGGTCTTCCTCTCCCCCACCAACACCACGACTTCCACTTTTCTCAGCATAATGTAGGTCTCCAAGGTCTGCCTCCCCCCCCAGCCTGCAACAACATTCCTAAAGTACGTAACATTGACTTCCACCATCCTTTCCTGCAAGGAGCATCCTGGTTACAACTCTCCCAAAGCAGACTTGATATTTTTCCTTTCTGGAAGTCCTTGGGATATGCAGTACTCTTATCCAACACCACAGATGAAAGGTATTGATTCTTCTTCATTTTTCCTAATTCAATGTCCAACTTTTAAAACCATAGGAAGTAACTGAAAATACTCTTATTGGATTAGACATGCCTTAATCTTTAAACTGAAAGCATTACTCTTTAACACTTTGGAGAGGTATTTGACAGCAAATATTCCTAAAGTCACATGGATTTTTAACTAATATTTTTATCATTCATATATGTTGTGTTTCATGCATTGTGTTTCATACAGTCTTTAATTTAGATTATATTTTGTTCATTTGTATTGTGCTGTGTTTACCCCCCTTAAAATCATCTTCTAATAACTATTCTCATGAAAGCATGTATATCAGCTACT
The DNA here is from genome assembly GCF_000299155.1 of Elephantulus edwardii. Lineage (NCBI taxonomy): Eukaryota > Metazoa > Chordata > Mammalia > Macroscelidea > Macroscelididae > Elephantulus > Elephantulus edwardii. The sequence goes on along the minus strand of NW_006399764.1, from coordinate 22,394,907 downwards.
TCATGCCTCAGTCCTAACATTCCCCTTTTAGAAAGCAAATTTCTGTTTGTCCATCCCTGTCAAGCCAGTACTCTGAGGCAACAAACATGTCTTCTGATTTTTTTTTTTACTGCTGTTTCCTTGGGTGGTGATCATGGATCCAGGTAAAATGAAAGCTCTGACTACTTCACTCTGTGCTCCATCCATCATGATATTGGTACAGGGGTAAGGATGTTTGATTACCTGATGTTAAAATGTAACAGATACTGAGGTCTGTACTCTTTGAATAATAGTCATGAATAATAAAATTCCTTGATTAAAAAACTCCATTCATCCTTGTTAAATTCTTAATTAAATGTCCTATGTATTTAATACTAAAGACAACTCAAGTCACAGCAGAGTTGGGCCAACCAATAGTCAACCTTCCAACTGGGCTTCTGAGGCTGCAAATGACACAGGAAGAGACTGTCCCTCTTTTTCTCATGGAGCGTCTGTTGGATTTGAACTGTTGCACTTCTGGGTTAGCAGCCAAACAGTCTACAGACGATGCCACCAGGGCTCTGTGTTAAGGAAAAGTCTGGTTAATTTTATTTCGCTCCATAAATCAGCACAGACATGGCAGGGGGAAATGGCAGATTGTTTACATAACAGCCAGTAGAATTTGGAAAATAAACATTGAAAGTGAAACATGAAATCAAAGCATTTTAAGGTTAAAAGGCTCAGAAGAGAACTCACGTGAACCTGGATCGATGTATGTATTAAGATGAACGGCAATGGCAGAGACTCAGAGTAAAGTAATTGTTAGGAAGTCTGCTTACTTTGACTGAATTAGTATTTTAATCACACTTTCGGCTATTAATTCTATCTAATTGTGTAGAGAAACAAGAACCTTACAGTGAGAGGATAGAAATGCTGGATTGTCAGAGTGAAATAATTTAATTTCCTAAATAAATCCATTCCATCCTTTCTATATTATTTCTACTTGTTGTTTGTTGTTGTGTACCATAGAGTCAGAAGTGACCCATAGCTGATCCTCCAGCGGGTTTTCAGAGTCTGTTAATCGCATGGGAGGAGATTGCCCATTGTTCTTCTGCGGAGCAGCTGGTGGTCTCATATCCTGTGTGTTTGGGACTGTAGCACATCTTCTTACCACTAGACCACCAGGGGAAATATTAAAGATTTCTCAAACTTCTGACTGGGAAGAATGAATATTTAATTCATACCTCCAAACACATGTTTTCTTATTATATTTTGTCCTTTGTAGAAATGCCCCTTTCCAACTCTTAGAACCCTTTCTCAAACTTACACAATCTGAAAATAACTAACAGTCCTTCTTTTGGGGAAAATAATAATATCTGATCACTAAGAGGAAGAATCCTGATGATTCCAATATGGTCATGACGTGATTATCAGCTTCACGTAACACCAGCCCTCCATCTTTTCATGTCATGTCAGGTGAAGACATTGGATTCTTTTCTCTTTCTGGCCTATTTAAAATGCTACAAAACTTGGAATCCCAAAGGAAAAGAATCTGACTTGTGTTGAAGAAAAGAACCCCTGAGACATGACTCGCAGCTGTCACACTGACTCTGCCTCACTGTGACCCCTGCCCAGGTTTCCAGGGGATCGGAATCTGTGTGAGAAGATTGCTCACCTTTCTCCTGTGTTGTGGTGCAGGGATGTTATGAGGTGGAGCTGACTCCATGGCAGAGATCTTTTCTGGGATTTGTTGCTTGTAGTGCTTGTACCGGTTTATTAACATAAAAAGGTGACTAAGACACGATGGGGCAAGACCAGAGGGTATTTTCTCATGTTGTACGCAGTCTATGGATCAGACTAACTTTACTGTGTGCACCAACAACAGTAGTGTGTTATTATGCTAGTACACAGTATCTATTGTTATGCATTGCTGACTTGAAGGCACACAACAACAACAACCCAAAGTGGGCACTTCTTTGGAGAAAGATCATTTCCCATGTCAATTACAGTCCAGACTCTTAGAATATCCATTACTTACAGTCTGACTTAACATCTTCAGACACTTGAGAGAGGGGTCAGCTACTAGTCGGTTGTGACTCTATGGAAAAATCTTTGACTTGTCTATTTTAACAGATAAAGAAACTAAAACTCAATAAAGTTAAATGAGTTACCATTATTACTTACATATGGATATATCTGATTATGTATGTCGTTGTTGTTGTTATGTGCCGTCGAGTTGTTTGCGACTCATAGCAATTATATATACAATTTATATACTTAAAAGTACTTCATGGAAGTGAGGCACCCCTTTTCTGTATTTAATCTATCTGTATGCTAGATAAACACTTCAACTAATCAAATCCTATGAAGAAAAATGTGGAATCAGGATGTGGGGGAAGTCTCATCAACAACCTGTGCTATATGGATGACCTCATCTTATTGGCTGAAAGTAAGAAGGACTTGAATCATTTGATGCAGGATACAAACCACTATAGCCCTCAAAATGGATTACCTTTTAACATCAAGTAAACATAAGTTCTTACCACTGGGTCAATAGGCAATGTTATGACAGAGAGAGAAAAGATCCATAATCAACACCTTTGGTGATAGCAGTCAAGAAATCAAAAGATTTTGATTTGCCAGGGAGCTCACTGAAGTACTGAGGAGTAATGATATTAGCTGGAAGACTAAGACATGCCTGATTCAAGCCATGGCTTTTTCGAGCACTTGCTAAGCATCTGAAAACTAGACAATGGATAAGGGTGATAGAAGAAAAATGAATGCTTGTGTGTTGTAGTGCTGGAGAAGAGTGCTGAATATCCCGTGGACTTTCAAGAGAACAAATCGATATGCCTTGGACACAAGAGTGTTCCTTAGAATCAAGGATGATGAAGTTTGTCTCACATACTGTGGGTGTGTTGTTAGCAGAAGATATTCCTTGGTAAAGGATATTATGCTAAGAAAGGTTGGAAAATTAGTGGGGGAGAAAGGCCCTAACTGAAACGGATTGACACAGTGACTGCAGCAATGGGTTCAAGTGTGTCAGAGATGATAAAGACAGGACAGGACAGGGTCCAGATAATGTTGTTCATAAGGCCATTATGAGTAGTATCTGACTCGACAGCACATAACAACAAGAACACATGCATGTATATGTTCTTCCCCTACAAGTTATTGCCATCTGTACCTTTCAATCCCTAGCAAAACTTGGAATTAAAAGTATTAGAGAAATAAATTGAGACCCACAAAATACGCCTTCACCTATATGAACAATAATAGGTATTTTTCTCTCTGCAACAACGGTCTGAAATAAACAACTGAACTTAATAGTAAATAAAAAAATTTTGAAGGTATCTTTGGTCTTTTATTTTTAATTATGCATGGAAAATATCTATTATCCAGCATGCCCAAATGCTGGCCAGCTGTGGCCCAGAGACCCCCCCAGGTTTCTGGCAAGTCCACTTTGCCGATCCACACTTGGGGCACAGAGAAAGCCAACACCTAGTGACATAAAGTATGAGGAAACAAAATGCTCCCTGGCCCTATGCCATTTTCATTATGTCTATAAATCTATCGCTACAACTACAGCATCAATATATTCCAAGGAGAATTTCCCTTGTCTTTTCTGGCTTTTTCTAATGATAGTCTTTCCTCATGACATAGTTAACATAATCTAGTGGAAGATTTTCCACCCTAAGTTACAGAGGCTCTTGGTTTTCTCTTGACAGCAGAAGCAGAAGTTTTTCAATAGTGATATAAGAAAGGATATCATTAAGCTCTCAAAAATCACAAACCAAACATCAAAGTGCTGGACATATACGAGGTATGTCAAGAATCTCTGATTAGATACCCAATCCTGTGGATGAAGAAAACCACTCTATGGTTGAGTCATTTTTGAAAGGCATCAAAACAGGAAAGTAGTTTTGGGTTTTTTTTCTTTGCTTGTTTTGTTGGGTTTTTTTAAAACATATTAAAATATAGATAAGAGTCAGAGAAACAAAAAGCAGTGATTCAACGAAAGTATTACAAATAAATAATTTAATTTGTAAATGTGCAGGTAAATGTATAAGATGCCGTGCTACAAAAGTACTCTAAGTACTAGAAAATTCTCTTAAAGAGAGGCTAAGCATATGGGATCTTACACAAATGTGCTCTCTTCTGCTGCTCTCATCTCTTTCTGCTCCACAAACCATTCAAACATTAATCCCCAATCAATGTTTAGAAAATTGCTTTTCTTCAGAAAAATGTCAGTTCAGCGCCTGCTAGGAACAACACTAGAAGTCCTAATCCACAACATAAACAGTCTTCCCAGTATCCTGGAAAAGCTACAACCAGGAGAAGATAACACAGATGAATGGGACCTTCTAAGACTCAAATCCCTATGCACATCCAAAAACTTCTCCAGTAGGGTAAAAAGGGAAGCCACTGACTGGGAAAAAGTATT
>NW_006399764.1:22336013-22389154 GCF_000299155.1 Elephantulus edwardii | reverse complement strand
ATAGAAAAAAAACACAAAAAACAAAACAAAACAAAACAAACAAACAAACAAAAAAAAAAAAAAAAGAAAATTGCTTTTCTAAACCCTGTTGCCCCTACTCCAAAACTGACACTGTTATTTCTCTTATAAAAAGTTATGATTAATATGTAGACCTAGTAATATCTCCCTCTCTCTCTTTTTATCTATTTCCCATCTGCACACACACACACAGGTTATTGGATGCATTATTATGAAGAAGCTTATTCTTTTTAACAGATGACTTTAGAACATCCACCTTTATAATACCATCTAGGTCTTTGGATGTATTACAAACCTGCTTAACAAAGCAACTGATGCAGTCACTAAATCTCTTCATTGAACATTTCTAACTCTTGACTTCCCAGGGACACAGGAAGATTGACTCTGATTGCCTGTAGTCCAGGGAGGGGCAAAAGGTGTGACTAGTGGTTGGATATGACACATGCCTAGGGATTGATATTCACTCTTTCCCCCCAAAATGGCAGATTCCTTTTGAAGTGGTCTCTCTATAGCAACAAATCACTTTTCCAACATGCATAAGCTTTGAAGCCAGGAACATAATTGGCAAGGATCATTCATCTAAGTTGCACCATTTCTCTCAACCTCAGGGCCAACAAGAGCTCTTGGGGCAAAATACAGCTCATCTGATCCCAAAAACAGTCTGTGTGATGTGTCCACCTCAGACCTACTTCTTCTAGGAAGCCAGCACTTTGAAGATATGGACATGCCTCCTGTTCAAGCTGCCACTGGGGTTCTCCTAATGGGCCTCTGGATAAGTCAGTCACTGTGATTGACGACAAAGGTAATTAATGACATCATTTATAGAGGGTCACATTTTATTTAATAAACTGCGTTATTCAATCAGAACATCAAAAAATGATAAGGACAAAAGGAAAACAGACAAGGAGGAGGCCATCAGTGCGTCTGAAATAGGTCAACAAAACTAAGCAACGTTTTTAACAAATAAAAACAATGGTTAAACAAACATGGAGGTAGATGAAGGGTCAGTGTCTTGAAAATGAAAATAAAATAACAGCTCTCTGGACTTTTTACTTAGATCTTCTTTGAAACTTTGCTAGAATAGTCTGCATATCTACCTATCAATCTATCCATCTATCTATTTATGCATCCATCCATCTATTCACCCATCCAGCCACCCATCTATTATTTATATTTCCATTTAGTCTGCAAGCAGAGGTTATTTTATGCTCTAGTTACTTTATATATCCATGTTTTATCTTCGTAGATGAAGCTGAACCTTTCTTATTGGTTGAAATGGCACATACAACAACTTTCCTATTCAACTTCTTACTTAGAATCTTAGTGAAAGCATTTAAGAGCTCAATAAAACTTGTCAGTATGAAAGAAAAGATGGCAGTAAATTTTTTTTCCCCAAATTGTAATGTACCATAACTGGAGTAAGCCATCTGAATGAGGATTTGCAAAATAATGCAAAAAACTAGAATAGTAACAACAGGAACCCACTTTGACAGTAACAGTGCACAGCACTTAACCATTACCTGATATATCAAGGGAAAGAAGAGTTCTTCTTTCTTCCTACAGCTAGATAAACCAAGCTTAGAAATAAGGATGCCAGGAAAGCAAAACAGGAAGATTTAATATCTACTTTGCTCATTTTAAAAAAAATACAAAATGCTTCCATATAAAACTGTGATTTAACAATCTTTGTCAAATTCAGACAAACTTTTAAAAAAAAGAAATAACTTTCTAGACTCTATTAAATGGAATTGTACCCTCCTAAATCCCATTTTCCATTACTGCTGATTAGCAAAATTAAATATTTGAAGTCTATTTGACTCTCAATAGCTCCCTGTAAGTCTCTTTAATGGTAATGGAAATCTTTCTGAGCACTGAGGAAAAGAAATCTCTGTGTGTGCAAATAATTTTCTTTCTCATAATCAAACTCCACGTTCTACCCAGTTTCTTGCTTTTAACAGCGTCATTCCTTCAATGGGAGGAACTGGATCATGACAGAAATCACATGGTAACACACTGAATAAATCAGGGTAAAGGATGCAGTGGCAACATCACAGATCCTAGGATATTCATCAGTGTCTAATTTATTACCATGGGAAAATGCAGCATAAAATAGGCAGTCAAGATATGTACAGGATTTGGGGCAAGAGGAGCTCGTTGATGTTTAAAAGGATAAGGAAACTGAAGCCATCGAAGACTCTTCTCATTTGATAATGAAACCTCAAAGTTCAGATTAAGAAATACAAATTGTTTATGTAACAACTAAGTAAATTAATTTTAGTTTAGTAACTTCAGCTTAATTCTTTGGAGAACCACATAGTCCCTTGTCAATGACCATTATAAAACTTCTACTGTATTAATAAATTATAAATATTTACATTTATTAACATGTTGTTGTTGTTGTTGTTGCTGTTATGTGCCGTCGAGTCGTTTGCGACTCATAGTGACCCTATGTACAACAGCCCTAAACCGTGCTCTATCCTGTGCCAATCTCATTGCCTCTGACACACGCATCCCGATCACCCCAGTCACTGAATAATCCACCTCACAGAGGGTCTTCCCCTCCTGCGCTGTCCCTCTACTCTGAAAAGATTGAAATTAAAATAGTCCCTATAGTTCTCAGCTGAATTAAACTCAAGTTTCTATAGTTCTCAGCTAAGTTAAACTCAGGAATGTTTCCATTGTCTCGAGTAAAGCCCCACACCCATGTACCCAGGGCAACAGTATTTCAAGAATAGCTAACTAAAAGGCAGGGCAAACAAGCAGAGGTTTCTCGACTGATAACCAATGTATCTTGTGCTTTTCCACTGCCCTGGAGTTTGAACTCATTTTATACTTAAGAATTTGTGACACCACCCTATAGTTAAAGATCTATCTAACTGCTACATGTGCTACGCGACTGCCGCAAGTGCTACGTGCAAAAATGCTGTGTAAACCCTGAGCGAACACTGAACCAATGAATTCAAACTGTGCTTTCATCACCCAATGAGAAGCTGATACTCAGTTGTATCCCCCTAAAGTGTATAAAAAAACCCAACTTTGTCTGCTCGCGGTCGGCTCCTCTGTCTCCTGCGAGAGATAAGAGTCGGCCCAGAGCTCCGCAATAAACCTCTTATCTCTTGCTGTTGCATCAAGCCGGTATCTTGGAGTCTTGGGTCTTCGCCGTCCACTCGGGACAGAACAGGACCAGCGGTTTGGGGGTCCTTCAACTCTACCCAGCATGATGTCCCTCTCTAACATGTATTAACATGTTAGGCTAAAAATTATTTTGCTTATCTTGACAGGATACCAGTGATATTCCTGTTTCCATCTTAGAGATTTTTTTTGGTTATATTGTAATATATTTAATATGAGATGCTAGAATTTACACATAATACTCTGTATGTATGTGTGTATATGTAGAGAGATATCGTCTCAATCTTGGGATTTATCAAATTAGTAAGGAAAATAGTCACCAAGTTAAAACTGGATTTGTTTGAGATCAAGGGATTCTAACATCAAATATTTAACTACTACCAGAACAGGAACAATGTAGGAGCTTATTGAAAATACTACTTCAGCTACTTAAAAATGAATGATGCCTTTTGGAGACAGGTGTGACTTGTGGGGAGCATATTTGCTCAAAATTTAGAAATACAAGTCCACATTGAGTGGATAACAATGTTCTCTTTCTGGATAATTCCATTTATTATTTAGGATGTAAAGTAAAACATACAGAAATTCACAGGAATATGGTAATAGTTTATTTAATGGGGGGTGGGTGGGGAGAATACTACAGCTCAATTCTTAATCTCAATAAAAACTTTAGTAAATGCTCTCATTTGGAGTTATCAGTGGAACAAACTTGGTTTTCCAGTATAAATTTGAAGAATGTTTTTAAGTTTTATAGGTTCACTCAAATTATGTGCAACAAGTTAGAGCATGTGAACATATATTTAGGAAAAAAATTCATTTGAATATTTGCCGTTTATAAGTTAATATGCTCAAAAGGAACACATTAAGAAATAACTATAATAAAGGCTACATTTGTATAAGTAAATATACAATTGATTTATAATTTTAATAAATCAGAGGACATGATATACTTGTCAATATCCAATCTAATGTAGTAAATTTTTTGTTTGAAGTGTGAGCAAAAATAATTTTTAAAATGGTTCTTCAATTTTATTCTCCTTTAATTTGGTAGTTTAAGTAAAATTACATTTTAAAAAATGTGATACTATACATGAAATACAAAATACTTCTATTTCGGTCTTAGAGTCTCTAAGTCAATATTTTCCTTGATTTATTTAATTCAGTATATAATTTTATAAGACCCATCTGTGATACGCAAAATAAAGAGGTGTGTGTGTGCCTGTGAATAAATGAACGAACACACACACACACACACACACACACACACACACCCCACCATATCACACATGTGGAAGATAAACTGACAATTTTTCAGTCCAGGAAGATCAAATGAAAACTAATCTTAAAAAGGAAAAAATTATCCTAGAAAAACTAAAGCCAGACAAGCAGATGGGAAGAAAATGTACAGAGGGACCTCCAAGAGGAAATTCCCTTTAACTCAATGATTTAGAAGTGCAAATAGCAAAGATGTCGGGGGGTGGGGGGGGAGGGAAGATACTTGAGGTAGGTATAAAACTGTGGGAGAAGAGATCCAAGATGAGGAAACAGTTCACGGATTTGCAAAGACAAGGAGTTATGGATAAGTAGAGAAGCTACTCCCCACAAGCTGGAAGAGTGTAAGATACAATGGATGAGGTTAGATATGATTACCACATTGACCACAGACAGACCTACAGTGGCAGAGTATATTACACATTAGACTGGTAACTTGAAAGGTTTGTACTTACCAGATGCACTGTCGAGGAAAGATGGCGAGTCCCCCATAAATATTTATCGCTTCAGAAGCCCTAGAGAGAGTCACCATGAGTTGGATTCTCAGAATGGGTTTGGGTTTTTCTGATTCATGTGCTAATTTGGGAGATTCAGAGCCATTCTGTGACTCTGGTGGCCTAGTGGGTAACTGCCCTGCTAATGTCAAGGCATGTGGTTTGAATTCACCAACTGCTCTTTAGAGAAAGGAGGTAAGTCTCTCCTCCTGTGATTTATAACCTCAGAAAAATCCTGCCAGAGAATCAGCTGTGGATCGTTTCTTACTTGACGCCATAAAACAACACAGCAACTATGATTCTACTGACATAACGTGAAGTTGTGCATTGTAATTTCATTGCTTGCTCTGCCTTTTCTCTTGGACCTGACACTATTTTCCCATGGGTTAGACCCACTCCTGTGTACTCAGCTTGACCCAGAACGGCCCTCTTGGACAGACTACGGCTTCTGAAGTTGTAAATCTTTATGGAAGTAAGCTTCTCCAGGTTTTTCCTCTCACAGAAAACGGTGGGTTTGAACTGCAAACCAATACTTAATGCACAAGCCACCACAAGTCCATAAAGGTATATTGTTTTATTTCTGGGGCCACATAACCTGAATTTGGAACACGGCTTCAGCCCACAGGTGTATGTATTTAGATCGGTATCATATCCCTCCAAGCATTAGGCTTCTGGTCATTCAGTGGGTGGAGCAGGGGGTGGGTGAGGTAATGGGAAAGGCTTAATGGGGGCTTGAAAAGATGGGGTGATAGTAGGCATAAAACAATTATAGAAGGTGTAATGTATACCAATAATCTTATAAAACACAAAGTACAAAGCATGATATATATGAATGAAAAGCAAGAGTAGCATCTGCTTCCTAAATAACATACCTCTGGAAACTCTATGAATTTGATAAATGTAGAGGGGCTTCAGGCCTTTTGTTCTCGGGTCTCTATGAGTCGTGCTCAGCAGGAAGGCAATCAATAACAACATACGGATGATTATATGCAAACCAATAAAAAAATTACAAAAAGAACTGTAATACGCAGCATGTTGTCCTGCTAATGTAAAGGTCAGCCGTTCAAATTCACCATCTGATCATTGGGATATGATAGATAGTCTCCTTTCAAAAAGATTTACAGTCTCAGAAACCCAGTAGAGGGCTACAATGAGTTGCAAACAACTCCATGCCCCCTTTTTTAAAAAGAATTATTTTAGAGTGTGGAGTGGAGAGTAATAACGGGCCCTCCATCCACTGGGCTTCAGAGGAGATTTCCCACCCTCCTCCGGAGGAGCTTCTGGTGGATCCAAAACAAGAGTGGTGATGCCACGTTAGCAGCACAATTCCTTACAGATGACACCTCAGAGCGCCCTGACTCCACGACAGTGGGTCTGAAACAGAATAGTGATTGCACCATCTAGGAAGAACTGCTATGAGTAAAAATTGGTCGCCCTTCAAAAGCCATTTATCTTATTTCCTGTCCTGTAGAAAGTAAAGAATGACTGTTATTTATCAGTTAGTCTCTTAGTGCACATGCTAATAACTTTACAAAAAAGTGCATGCATTTTTGGTGGAGTTTGGGAAAAAAAGGTTAGAAGAAAGCACAAAAAAAAGAGTCACTTTTATCTTATTGGCAATAAGCTTGCAAACAGGCTTAAGGCATATTATTAAATTCTTTGGACATGAGCAATACACAGAATGGATGCCTTGGTGGTTTGGGAGGATGATATTTAAAAGGAGATAAGCTTGTATTTCTTGCACAACTGGAGAAAAGCTATAAGGAGATACAGCTATTTTTAGTCAGACAATAAAGGAAAGATTTCTCTGTAACTGCTAAGTTATCAAGAAAATGTATACATTCCGTACACTCATCCACATTCTTGCAGCCAGACTTACTTACCAAACTCACAAGTTATTTTTCTTCCTCAGATTTACAGAGATCATGGACATAGTGTCTCTTTTCCTCATTCACATATAGCCTCTATGTTCAGAAAATAGTTCATCAGCTTTAACTCAATGTATCACATAGGTCTTGGCTTCCTCTTCTTTCAAACATAAATTTAACGAAAATGCTTTAAGGTAGGATTGTGCTTTGTCAGCAAGATGAAAATTCTTGGAGTAAGAGATATTATTGTTCCCCTAACAGAGCCCAACAGGTTTCGATGTGAATAAGAAATAATTCTACACCAAGCCTGAACTGTTAAAATAATGACCTCTTCAAAAAGTATTATAAATCATTAATAAAAAATATATGCTCTACTAATTATCTGAGTTCACTTCACTATATTATAGCCACACTCACCTGTCCAGACCGCTCTAAGAAGGAATCATGGGTAGACTGGAAGGTGGGCAGGAAGTCCAACATTTGAATGGTGGTCAGTATTTGTTGTAGGCTACATCAATCAGCTCTTCACCAACTTCTAACCAGTTGCTAATGCCAGAACCAACATTTGACCTTTTGCCTCTGCCTCTAAAACCCCCTCGAAAACATTTGTGGGTTTTTGGACAAATGTGTCTTACGTGTTTTATTTACCTCTGAGATACTCAGAAGTGGTTAGCCCTGACCAGCAATGACTAGGGATGACAACAGAAGTATTGGTGATACTGAGACGTTGTTCTAGAGAAGAGGACTTGAAACACCATGGACTGCCAAGAGAACTGTCTGTCCTGGAAAGAGTGAAATCAGGTTACTCCTTGGAGACAAGGATTTTGAAAATCTGCTTTACTTATTTGGGGCGTGCTGTCAGGAAGGGCCAGTCATTAAATGAGATAGTAAATATTCTGATAGTAAAAATTGTGATGCAGAATGTTTGAGAAAGCAGAAAATCAGAAAGAGCTTCTTTAAGAGACTCTGTTATGTTATGTCCTCTTTCTAGATGCTACAATCCAAGTGTTGGCAATGATCAGGATGGCAGAAAATTGGAGTTCTGTTTTACTTCACTCAAACTCGAACTCACTGCTGTAGAGTCAATTCTGACTCCTGGTAACCCTCTATTGGACTGCAAATCGCAATAGGAGGAGGGAGAGTACTGATCTCTCTTCTCCAGAGCTGTCAGTGGATTTGAAGTGCCAAATACGTGCAGCCTTTGCATTAGCAGCACACTTCGATGTGGAGTACACCACCAGAGCTCCCTAAATCTGACCTCAAAGTCAAGGCAAAGTCATTGCCAGAGTCAGAATAGACTCACAACTAATCTTTCAGTGGGTAGAAGGTCAGCACAAGAAAGGAAGGCTCTGGATGAGACGGTTTGGCATAATGACTGTGTTAATGAGGGTAGGTGTGTGGAGTCGGTGAGATTGGCTTAGGATGGGCAAGGATCTGAGGCACTATTCAGAGGGTTACTATGACTTGTTGTTACCTCGACAGCACATAACAACAACAACAACAATAACCATTAATGAAAATTATGTTACTGCTGTTAGGTACCTACTGCCTCATCAGGTTCTCCAGGCTGTAATCATTATGGAAGGCGTCCCCAGGTTTTCCTCCTACAACCACCGGGTGAATTGGAAGCATCAGCCTTTGCTTAAGTGAAAAGTACTCAATCATTTGCACCAATGAGGCTCTTTCAGCTAACTGTTCATCATTTAATGTGTCAAGTATTACACAAAATACTTTAATGTGTTGCCTCAATGAATTCTCATAAATGGCAATTTTGTATCCATTTGTGGATACAAAAATGTAAATTAGGTTGTAGAGAGACTCAAGATCACATATTGCAAGCAGCAACGTTGGATGTGACCACCAGCACATTTTCAAATTCCAAGTGCTATACTGTGAAGTTCAGCAAGTGCAGAGATCAGTGTAATTCCAATGTTTCATTGTCAGAATCCTGGGATCCGGGTCACTTATGTGGATCCTGTTGGACCAATGTCTTAACCATCCTTGGTCTTGGTTGTATCATCTGCACACTGTGGAGGTCTCTAAGGCCTTCATAATAGAGTTTTGTATTACACACAATGCACTGAACGGTTACAACCTTACCCTTTATCATCGTTATTCTTAGGAAGAAGTTTAGTATTGAGATGACAAATTAAGAACAAAAATAGTTAATTATAAGATACATAAAGTTGAAGTTTTCTACCAAAAAGTAATACATGGAGGGCAGTCTCTAGATAAGGAAGATCTACTTTTAAGTCTTCTCTGCCCACTTATGTTTAACAGTGCTGTTCAATGTATATTAAAACCAGGGCAGAGGGTGAGAGAAGAAAGGACTAATACACTTGCTGAGAGGCGAGTGTGCTGCATGGTACAATTGACAGGACACATCACTTAACCCTCCCTGTGATTATCAACAATGAAGATTATCTTGCTTCTCTGATGAAGAATCTGAGGTTCACAGAACCTAAGAGGTTTTCCAAAGGCCACTCAGCATTGAAAGTGTCTCTGGGTTTGGGGTTGATAAGGAAAGACCTAAGGAGTTCTGGTGGTGTAGTTCACCACATGTTGCACTGGTAGCCAGCAGGTCATTCTGTCTTTAGTGGTCTGAATCTACCACCTGTTTCATGGGAGAAAGATAAGCAGTCCCTTCCCATTAAGATTTCCATGCTCCAAAGCCAATTGAGTGCTACTGTGAGTACAGAATTGAAATGCAGCATTGAATAAGGATTGTGGCTTCTGCTTTTGCTTTTATTATCTGATAATTATCTAAGAGGATTATTGGCATACACTTCTAAGAGTGGAAAATTTCAAACGTAATTTCAAATGCACATGCAACTGGAAATCCTTTTGAAAGGAGTATAAATAATATTATTAAAGGTATAGAAAGTTTAAAAACTCAAGTTCGTTGATGCTGAACCAAAATTGACTCCTAGCTGACTCTACACTGCATTTCTAGGGATTTAAATCATACAGGAGGGATTGTGCATTTTTCTTTGGCTGAGTCCTGGATGATGCAAACTACCAGATAGGCTTGGGGCTTGCATTATCAGCACAGCTTGACAAAGACCATGTCACCAAGAACTCACTTAGATTTTCCGTACAGGGGAAATTGGCAAGTATATGCGATAGATATTATGTTCTAAATAAACTGGTAGCTAGGAAACATAAATACATTGAGAAAATTTACTTTCTTATCATCATATCACGCCTCCAGAAACTCTATGAACTTTGATAAATGTCAATAGTTGCAGAAGGGCTTCAGTTCTTTTGTTCATAGTGTCGCTATAAGTCATGCTTGATGCAACGGCAATCAACAACATCATCATATTTTAGACTTTTAGCTCCATATTAGAGAATTTTTTATGTTACTCATCTTGAAACAGGATAACTAGAGAAAGTCTTCTTGTGCTTATGGTAATTAGTACAAATATAAGTGGGCCGTGTGAAATCTGTATGCAGAACAAATCAGTTTGAAATGATGGACTTTATGGAGAAGACTGTGGCATTAGGATTGAAGGAAGACTTAACAACCATGCTTGCTAAAAGTGAGGAGGACTTGAAGAGCTTGCTGCAGAGGATCGAAGACTACACTCACCAGACCAAGAGGCAACATTATGATAGATGGAGAAGAGATAGACATTGTCCATGACTTCATCTTACTTGACCAACATCCCTGACACCGTCAGTCAAGAAATCAAAAGATGTATTATATTGGGGAAAGTATGCTGTCAGTTATTAGGTGGCATTGAGTCAAGTATGACTCACAGCTATCATGTGAACAACAGATCTAACCCTGTTCTATCCTGTGTCATTCTAACCATTTCTGACATGGTTGAGTCACTGCTGCAGTCACTGTGTCAATCCATGTTATTAAGAGTCTTCCTCTCTCAGGCCTACCCTTAACTTCCCCAGGCATGATGTCCCTTTCCAAGGAATGGCCTCTCATAAAAAACATGATCAATGCATGTGAGATAAAGTTTTCATGTTCCCACTGTCACGGACCTCTGCTAAGAAGCAATGATGTCAATTTGAAGACTCAAGTGCACCTAATCCAAACTGTAATCTTTTCAATTACTTGGTATGCAGCTGGGAGTTAGATAATGAATACGGAAGACAGAAAAAGCAGCGAGGCCTTTGAGTTGTGCAGCTGAAGAGGAGTCCTGAACATCCGCTGGACTAACAAAAAGGCAAACAAATATATCCTGGAAAAGAAGCAGCCAGGATGCTCTTTGGAGGTGAGGACAGTGAAATTTCATCCCTCAATTTGGGGCATGTTTTTGAAGAGGCAAGTCTTTGGAAATGACATGATGCTTAGAAAGGTGATGGGTCATCGAAGGATGGGAAGATTAAAGAGATGTATGGACACATTGACCATTACAGGGCACTCTAATATGTCAAAGACAGTCAGGATGGCACCAGGTAGAGCGGGGCTCAGATCCATTTTTCGTAGCATCAGTAGGAGTTGTAGTTGAAGCAATACCACTTAACAACAGCAAGAGCTTTAAGGATTTTATATATAAGCAAACAAAATATATTTCAAAATAGCAGAAGTAGCATTACATTTTTTTTTTAGAAGCAACCTGCTTTTCTCCAACGAAGCCATGCAGCTAGAGTTTGAGTGATGACTTCATGTATGCACACTGCACTAGAGTATTTGAAGGTCACCCATTTGTCACCATTCAGTGAAACGGGGCACCACATGACTGATTTGATTAAAAGTGGTAATGGCCTCTCTGGCAGCCACATTCAGTAACACTGTCCCTAGGATGTCATTTAGAACTGTCTTGTTAATCAACAGTACTTTAAAAAGATATACTCTCAGGAAATAAAATACAATAAGGTATTAAAAATATAATGTTCTACATTAGAGGAACAAAAAATAAGAAAATATGCTTGCATTTGTAAGCAATTCAATTTGGTATTAAAGGATGGAAAACCAAGAACATCTATCTAGTTGACGATGATGAAGAATGGGTAATGGGCTGAAAGAATATTGTTCTTAGGGGAACAGCAGAGATCACTGAAAAGAAAGCTTTTAAGTTTCTCTTTTTCGTGTGTTTTCTGAATATACAAGTGGAAGGGTAATGTTCCTGCTTTGTTCCAGATCTCTTCTTTTTAAATGATGCTGAACCCAAGGGGAATCTTAGCTCTTTGTCTCCTGCAATAAAGCGAGGCCACGGAAATATCAGAAACACCAACACAAAGCTCTTCATCTCAGCTCAGCTGGTAGCTGGGCACTGTAAGAAGCAAAGATACAACAACAAAGAAGCAGAACTAAGGATGTTTTAACTATTAATAATTGCTCTCAGTCAAGGAAGACTTGACAGTAACTACGTAAGGTGCTGATGGCATGGCTGTGACACGGAAGACATGGCCTCATGGAACCTACAGGTCAGTAGGCAAGAGATATGTTAATCAAATACTCATATGGATAAAGGTAAAATCACCTGCTTTTTCAAATGCCATTCAAGAAAAGGTCCATCCTTAGTTCTAAGTAACTGTGTAAAGATCTGTTAAATTTCACAGATGAACGTCTAACAGTTACGGTCTGAGGAGCAAAATAAATCAGTCAAGAGAAAGGGTGAGATATGAGGGCAGATTCAGGGGGCAGAAGAGATGTAGTATATTTGAAGCAAGAGCTGAAGTCACTGTCAGATCCAGCAAGATGTTAATCAAATAATGGCACTGATAATTCTCAAAGTGAACTAATCCCAGTGGAAAACAAAGCTGGAAATCAACTAGGACCAACTTCCCCCAGATCTTCTGTACCTCAATGCCTCCTCTTTTTTCTTCCTTCCTCCTCTACTTCCTCTTCTTCTTTCTCTCATCAGCCTGAAACCCTCAGAGGATTCAAACCAGAGGCAGAGAGGGAAGGTGGTTAACACACTTGAGTTGACTGAGAGGCACCACGCTCCAAAGGCCTGACAGTCTACTGCTGTGGACCCAGCCCCTGGGAAGCTGATGACATGCACGTCTCCACTGATACACAAGAGATGACCATGAATTGGAATCCCTGGAAACCAGCAGAGGGTGCTACCCTCAGGTGCAATAGCAATGGATCTAACATGGAAAAATAAGTGTGCAGAAATGGAATTCAAGCTAAACCATTCTATCCTTACACCTCTAAGAAAAGAAAGTTTAAATCCATCACTTTCAAGCAGCCTAATACAAAGAGTAATCCTACTCTTGGCATCAGTATTCAGGAAATGAAAAGACAAATTGTATTAGGAAAATCTTACTGTCAGGGACCTCCCCAGATTGCTGAACAGCAACGGTGTCAATCTGGAGACTAAGGTGTGCCTGATCCAGGGCATGGTCTTCCCAATTACTTGCTATGCATCAGACAGCTGGACAATGACCAAGGATGACAGAAGAAGAATTGATGCCTTTGAGTTGTGGTGCTGGAGAAGAGTATTGAACATGCCATGGACTGCCAAGAGAACTAACAATTCTGTCCTAGAGAGGGAGAAACCAAGCTGCTCCTTGGAGGCAAGGACTTTGAGGTTCTGTCTCACATAGCCTGGGCTTGTAACCAGGAGGGACCGTCTTTATTTGGAGAAGGATATCATGCTCGGAAGGGTCAAGGGATGACATAGGAGAGGAAGACTCTGGATGAGATGGATTGACACAATAACTGGGGTAGTGAGGGTAGGTGTGTCAGACACAGTGAGATTGGCTCAGGATAGCGCAGAGTCCAGAGCTATTGTGCAGAGGGTCACTACGAGTCGTAGTCAACGTGATGGCACATAACATCAATAATGCAAAGAAAGCATTTTGAATGTACAGGTTATGAGATGAAATAATAATTTTTAAAAATCCATTTCATTTTGCATTTTTTATCCCCTTGGGACTCTGTCCCTTATTGATTTTACATCTTTTCTCTCATTGATCTTGAAGAGAAAAATAATAACAATTAATAATAATATGCATCCAAGTGTCGAACAATGAATAAGGAAGACCACGGAAGTGTTGATTCCTTTGACTTGTGGTGTTGGTAAACAGTGCGTTGAATTGAAAAGAGGAAAAAACAAATCTTTCTTGAAGGATGTGCAAACGGAGTACTCCTTAGAGGTAAGGATGGTGACGCTTTGTCTCAGTTTCTACAGGCGTATTTTCAGGAGCAATCAGTCCTTGCAGAGAGACATCATTTGGGGAAAGCAGAGGGTTGGTAAAAGAGGGGAGTGTCCTCTACAACGTGGATTTTTGCGGGGATGACCATAGTGGACTTGAGCATGATGGAGAACGTGAGGATGGTGCAGGACAGTGTGAGGTTCAGATCTCTTCTTCACAGGGGTGCTGTGAGTTACAGTGGACTGAGTGGCACTTAACAGTAGCAATCCTTTCGACGGTGTTACATGCAGGACTTTCAACGGGTTTATCTTTATGATGTGAGACTGCTGAGAATTTGTATTTCCACTCCCAATATAGACAGAATCATAGTCTTCATTTCAAAAAGTTCCACAGGTGATTCTTAAGCACACATTCTTGGGTTTAAATCCAGCTAAAAGGTTTGTAAGTAAACATAATGGCTGAAGACCAATCATGTCACCAGCAACATCAGAAAAAGAAAATAAAAATATAATATAAAATTAGAATAAAGGAGTCCTTTTTCCCATCTAAGGAAGTAATTCTTTAATTTTCTAGACTCAGAAGATACATGAAATGCAAAAAAATAAGAAAAAAGTAAAGAAAAGAAAAGATATTAAATGCATATAGATTAATTTCATTTAAGTTGGTGTTGAAAAGGAACCCAGGACCCAGGGGTGGAGCTTTCCATACAGACAGGAAAAGACAAATGAATGAAAATGATGCGTAAACTGAAGGTGGGTGACACTGAGTGACTGTGCTATTCCAAAAGTCCCTGTATTACAACATATGTTTGGAATGATCCACTGGAAAGCTTTTAAAATTCATCAGCAACAGAAAGAAAACTTTTCATTGCTGATAATTCTAGACTTGGAAACACTGGCATTACTTCATGTAATGGAATGCAATTAATTTATACTGGATCTTGTAAAAATATAACAGAAACAACTTTTTAGCATATGTGAAGTAAAACAGACATCGTGCCCAACTTGCTTTGGACAAGAACTCTTGTCCTGTTTTGTTGGTGGTTATGCAAATAGCTCCACCAAAGCTGTGATTATGGTTCATTTAAAAAGTACTTAAACCATGAATCACATAACAAATAAATGGAAGTTTTAAAAACAGGATGCTTACTTTTTTACCTCATTCTCTTTGCAACTTATTCACTTAAAGTTTAAAGAGTATAAATGCTTAGTACTTTTAGCACTTATTTATGAGATGAGTCATAAATTTATAATGCACCACCAAAAAAATAGCATTTCACCAACAAAAGCGTTATTATAATGGTTACTATCGTACTCTAGAAGTTAAAATTTAATAATATCTTATTATAAAAATAAGAATTTTTTAAAAAACCTATTAAATTCCTCAGTCTAATTTCTTTTTATTCACCTGAAAGAATTACATCACTTCCAGTGACATAAAGCATGCTTTACAATGTGCAAATCAGCATGGACTTACCTGAGTTTATTTAGTAATCTGCACTGAGTCATTTCACCATTAGTGAAAACCATATAAAACTGTTCACTATACATTTATAAATAAGCTCAAGGAAATCAACGCTTACTTTGCTTATTGTGCAAACTAATATATTGTATGCTATTTGGTTCTACAGATCATATCAGTAAAAAGTACACCTTAAAATTCCAGTCTGATCTGCAGGGAAAAATACTTAATGTAAACTGATTTTGCAGCAATTTTCTTGTCCTTTGCACCATGCTAGACATGTTTAATATATACACATGATGTAGAGAGGGAAAGCTTACCCTTGTCTTTTATCAAGAGGAACCCACTTAAACATTGATGAAAGGCCTTAGGAGTCCCTACGGACTTGTCTGCTTTTGTTTCCATAATGGTCGAAACACCTTTAGTTACACAGTGGTGCAATGCATCGAGGATTGTGCGCTATTCTGCTGAGTTTGCAATCTCCCTGACATTTCAGTCACTCATCCATCCATCCATCCATCCATCCATCCATCCATCCATCCATCCATCCATCTATCCATCCATCCACCCATCCATCCATCCATCCTTCCACCCACCCATCCATTCTGTATAGCTCTGGTGATTTAGTCCATTGGCAGCTGTGCTGCTGATCTAAAGTTTGGGCCTCTTGGGGAGTTTGAACCACCAGATGGGCAATGTCTTCCTGTGCAATGCGCAGCCTCAGAAACTCAGGAGAGGGTCAGTTATGAGTTGGTTTGGACATAATAGCAATTAATGAGAGTCGTTGTTGTTTGGTACCATCAAGTACAACCCACAGTGACTCTATCTGAACCCTGTCCTATCAAGTGTCCTCTTCACAATTTTTAACATAGTTGATGCCCCTGCTGCAGTCACTGTGTCAATCCATCCCTCCAGCTTTCCACGTATGAGCACCTTTCCAAGGAACAGTCTCTCAAAGACACATGCCCACGGTATGTGAAACCAAGCTCCACTATCCTTGTCTCCGAAGATTACTCTGGCTGCACCCTCTCCAAGACATACTTGTTTATTCTTTTGGAAGTCCACAGGATAGTGAGGACTTTTCTCCAACACCGCAGCTCAAAGGCACAAACTCTTCTTCTGTCAACCTTATTCCTTGTCCAGCTCTCAAATGCATAGCAAGTGATTAGAAAGACCATTGCTTCAATCAGGCCCACTTTAGTCCTCAAACTGACATCATTGTGCCTCAGAAATTTGGAGGAGTCCCAACGACAGGCTTTTCCAGTGCAATACATCTCCTAATCTCATGACTGCTGTTACCAAATGTAATGATTATGGATCTAAGTAAGATGAAGCCATTGACAGTTTGAATCTTTTCTCCATCTATCATAATGTTCCTATCACACCATTGGTGAGAATACTTGTTTTCTGACATTAAGATGCAAACCATATTGAAGGATGTGTTCTTCAATCTCCTGAAACAAACATTTCAAGTCCTCCTCACTTTCAGCAAAACAAGGCTGTGTCATCTGCCTAACAAAGGTTATTGATGAGTCGTCTTCTGATCCTAATGCCACAATCTTTTGCATAGGGTCCAGCTTCTTTAGTAATTTGCTCTGCATATAAATTGAATAGGTATGGAGAGAGGATATAGTGCTGACACACATCTTTCTTAATTTTAAAGCATGTAGTGTTCCCTTGCTCTTTTCTCATTACAAGCTCTTGGTGTAGGTATAGGTTTCACACTACCCCAATTAAGTGTTTGGGGATTGTCATTCTTCTCAGTGTCACCTATAATTTGTTATGATTGACACAGTCAAATGTCTTTGCATTGTCAGTAAAGCATAGACAGACATTCCTCTGGTATTCTTCGCTTTCATGGTTTGAATCTACCCGGGTCTCTGCAGGAGAAAAATGGGCAATCTCCTCCTATGTGATTTATTGTCTTTGAAAACCCACTGACAGGTCAGCTATATGTCAATTCCTACTCAACATTATCAGACAACTAGTGATATAGAAACTAGGAAGTTGTGCTTCTAATCCAACCACCAGTTTATCCAGCATTTCAAATTTATAAGCAGCTCTGAAGGAGAATGATAGACAATCTCCTCTGCCCTGAGTTAAAGTCTGGGATATCCAATGGAGGTTTCAGTTTTAATCTTCTATATTCACCTTGACAAGGAAGGAACTCTTAGGAGCCTATTTCTAACTATTTGCTGTATCTTATAAAAAATACACACAAGTAAAACACACACATTATGGCTGGTTGTCTCCCAGTTGTTCCAACTTAACACAGTTACTTATGGTGTGACTCACTGTGTACAACAGAATGAAACAATACCCAGTCTTCCAACACCTTCACAATAATTGCCCTTTTCCAACATATTTTTTATAGCTACTCTGTTAACAGATCTTATTGTTATCTTACTTGTAATTTATCTCCGAGTTGGAAAATGAGTAAGGATTACAGAAGAAGAACTGATCCCTTTGAACTGTGGTGTTGTGGAGCTGGACATGAGTAAGGATGACAAGAGAAAAAGTGATATCTTTGAACTGCCCTGTTGGAGAAGAGTACTGAATATCCCACAGACAGCCTGAAGAAAAAGCAGATACATCTCAGAGAAGGAGCAGCCGGAGTGCTCCTTAGAAACCAGGATGGGAAAGCTTCGTCCCATATAGTTGGGGTATGTTGCTATGAGAGATTATTCCTTGGAGAGGTCATCATGCTTGGAAAGGTAGAGGGTTAGCAAAAGAGAGGAAGACCCTTGACAAGATGGACTGACATTGCGACTATAGCAAAGGAGTTAAGTGTATCCGAGATGATGATGATGGCACAGGATAGGGCAGGGTTCATATCTGTTGTTCATATGGTCACCATGAGTCATACTCAACTTGACAGCACCTAACAACAATAACAACAACTTCACCAAGCGTGATGTCCTTTGCTAGGGACAGGGCTCTCCTGAAAACATAGTGAAATAAGGGCCTCTCATGTTTGATTCTAAATAACTGTACTTCTTCCACAACAGATTTCTTAATTCTTCTGGAAGTCCACAGTATATTTATAATTTATGTCCAACACCCTAGTAAAATGCATCAATTCTTCTGCAATTTCTCTTAATTGTTCTGCTTTCACATGCATAGGAGGTGATGAAAAGACCATGGCTTGACTAAGACATACATTAGTTCTCAACGAGATTTCTTTATTTTTTAACACTTTAATGAACTCTTTGGCAGGAGCTTTGCCCAAAACAATATGTTGCTTGACTTCTTGACCACTGCTCCCATGGGTGCTGATTCATGAAATTTTTGATGGTTCCAATTTTTCTCCTTTATCATGAAGTTGTTTAACCCAGTTGTGAGGTGTTTTGTTTTCTTTATGTTGTAATCTAATCCATCCTCAAACCAGTGATCTTTGATATTACATCCATCTGTACCTCAAGTCACCTTTGCTTTCAGCAAGCAAAACTATGTCATCTACATATTGTGGGTTATTAATGAGTTTTCCTCCAATATCAATGCTGCATTCTTTTTCCTTTAATCCAGTTTCTCAGATTCTTTGATCAGCAGACAAATTGAAATAGTATGATGAAAAGAGTCAGCACAAAGACATGCCTGTCTTCATCTGTCTCTCTGTCTCTGTACAGGTTCCATGTAAGCACAATGAAATGCTCTGGAATTTCCATTCTGTGAAAATGTTGGCGGCATTTTTTTTTTTAATCAACATAGTTGGATACCTTTTCTACTCGATGAAACATCTATCTCTCTGGTGTTCTCTGCTTTGACCCATGATACATCCTTCAATACCATTTCTAGCCCTCACTTCACATCCTCTTTTGAATTCAGCTTAATTGTCTGGCAATTTCTTGTTGATGTACTGCTGCAAGAAATTTTTCATTATTTTCACCAAACCTTTAGTGGGATAGTAATGATTCTCCTGGATAACCTTCACTTTGCACTTGATTATCATTCTTTGGAAGAGGTACAAATATGGATCTTTCATGGTCAGTTGATCAACCTTCCAAATTTCTTGGCATAGATCAGTGACTATCTCCTGAGTCTGGTTAATTTGTTGAAACATATGGATTGCTGTTATGTCAGTTGCTAAAACCTCCTTTTATCAGTGATGATTGCAGTGTAGGCTGGATGTCTTTCAGTATTATAGGTTCTTAACTGATCATATGCTACCTTCTAAAATGACTGAAGTCAACCATTTCTCTTTGGTAGAATGACTCTGGTTAATCCTTCCATTTGTTTACGATGGTTCCTGTTTCATTCAATGTTCTTCCCATTATTGTTTTTCTGGGGTTCCGAGTAGGTAAAATCATAATAGGATGAGACTCTGCTTTCTCTCACTGAGATGCTAGGGGATCCAAACCCCTGGAGAACTTCAACCTTTTCATAAGCAGCACAACATGTGGCGGACTGCACAACTAGAGTTCCTTGCTGGATCCCCAGAGGTGTGTAAATAGAAGCATATCAACTAGAAACACTTCTTTTCCTCCAGAATATTCAACTATTGCCTGCACTTTATGAAGTAGAAATATTTCCATATGACACTTCCTTTTTGAGATTGTAGAAGCTGCCTCTGGGCACATGTAGGCAGTGAACAAATTCATAAAGCAATTGCACCATTTTCTTACACACTCATTTTCCTAAGAGTGTGTGGATTTCGGCTTAGCTCAACATTAGCCTAGAAGGTGGAGAGGGTTTAAGGCACTTTATTTAATTTTTTGGAAGTTGTTTTTTAGGTGATATAGTTAAATGAACTTATACTTGGACTCTGGACCTAGACCTGCTTACTTTCTTAGTTTCTAGGTACCTTTAAAATATCTCTCCCATGCAAAAACCTTTCATGGTAAGTCTCTTTTGTAATCCTCCAGCCTTTTTGATGAAATAGTAAGTTTTAAAAACATGGTTTAAAATGACAAGTGAATGAATGTAAGGAAATTCTTCATGAATACAGCTGAAGTAGAAAAATTCATTTGTGCTTGAGGTTCCCATTGTGTTTAAAGTCTCTCCCAGCATGAGACCATTCTCTGTCAGTTCCTTTTGAGTTATTTAGAGACAGAGGCAAGAAAGGAGGGGACCTAGTGTTTATTTGATTGTGATAATGATTTAACCAAAACTGATTTGAAGTGGTACCAAAAAGAAGACATTGGAAGCCTTATTTAATTGTGACAACAATTAACAGCTCTTCTTATAAAATCAGGTCTATTAAAATAAATATTCTTAAAACATTTTTATATATTAAAAAAAAAGTTACAGCTTTCAGCTATTGTCTAGGATATTTCATTGTCACAGAATCAGAATTGCTTCATAACTGCTTCTGAGACTATAAAGAGGAAAAGGCATTGGAGTAGATTGCTTATTTTTTCCATCAGAACCTGGTGGATTTGAACTATCAATGAGAACTGACCTTTGGATTAACATTGCTACTACCTGCAAAGTAGGATATTAAATAATCTAAGATGTAGAAAAATGAAGCAGGGGCGGGGGGAAATTTCTTCTATCTAAACAATGGAAAGAGAGAGAGAGAAAAAAAAAAGAAAATCTCCATGGAATTATCTATTTACCTAGGTCCTTCATTTAGCTAAGAAGCTGCAGTTCCAAATAGTACAGCGATGGGAGAAAGCATTACTATCATAGATGCAGGCAAGAAGAAACTCCATAAAAGAATTACTGAAAAACAAATGTAGACTGAAACAGCACCTCAAATCTTGATAAAGGTAATGAAATAATCCATAATTTGACAACTTAAGAAGTCTATTTCCAGGTAGTATAAATATACTTACCAAACTGCTAAAAATGATATATGTTAATGTATGGAATTTAATAAAAATAATTTTAAAAAGCAAACTAGAAAGAATCATTGGAGAAACTCAATGAGAGCTAGAAAAAAATATTAAAAAAAGAAACAAATCCACAAGAACAAAAATATATTTATCCAGCCAATAGAAATAGTTCAGGAAAGCCAAATGGAAACAATAGCATTGATAGACTTGATATAAAAGTAAATAATCATTTCAAGTCTACTTGACCCAGTTGAGAATCAGCAATGACCTTGAAGATATGGGAGTAGAAGTCAAGCAGACTGAAACACAGAGAGAGAAAAAAAATAGGACAGGCAGTAAAACAAACAAAAAGAAAAGCAGAACTGAGTGTTCCTGAGTGAGAAGGCCGTCACAATGTTTTCTCCACGTTACTGCAATCTCAGAAGACAGAGAACTAGACAAGGAGAATATATTTTTAAAATATATTTTATATATAATATGCACATACATTACATGGATAACACATACAAAACCATACAAAAGATGGATAGTCTTCTTCCTTGGGATTTATTGCTTCTGAAAACCCACTGGAGGGTCAACTATGAGTTGGTTTCTACTCAAAGGCACACAGCAACAAAAATTAGAAGAATAAAAAAAAATAGAATAAATAGAATACTTTTCCACAATCTCTAAGATGATTCTTTAATAAACAGATACACATCAGGATGGATTCAATTGTTCAACTTTCAGTAGATCAGTTATTTCTTCTAGTAGAGCATCTCTCTTGAGCATGCTCAGTTGAAACAGCATGGCGCATCTTCTTGGAGAGCTTCCACAGTTGAACATATGATGAACATGGCTTCAGTGCTCCCGGAGATACGGAAACTGCTGCCAAATTGCAGAGTTGTGCCAAGAAACCTCTGGCTTCCTGAATTCGACAAGGCTGGTGGAGGCACTCAGCCAATATCATTGCAGTCTAGCCATTTCCAACACAACACTGACCTGCAGGATAGACTGGAACTGAGCTGTACGGTTTCTTGGCACTGCATTGTGGGGCTTCCTAGCCTGAACACGTCATGGGAGCAGACTGTCACACCTTCTCCCTGAGAAGTGGTTGGTGTTTCAGTGTTGACCATTCCACCAGTCAGCTAGTACTTAATCACAGCATCGCCAGTGTCCCACGATACTTGTCCAGGGCCTTCTTGATTATCTTCATTCTCAAGCAGAAAATGAAACCACCTATTCCAAACAACCTCCTCACAACCCCTATATCCAAGTCTAATAGAAATAGCATTTGTGAAAGATAACTAGTCCTACTGATTTAACAGGAACATCATTTAGTTAAACAAGTGGTGGGAAAAGAAATTTAAGTAGTTGTGGAGGAAAAGGGAGACATCCAATGGGAAAAAGACAAACAACGCAAGGTATATATGACTGGACTAGAGAAGAAGCTTTAAAGCAATAACTGAATAGAAGTTAGACTGTAATTCAAGACATATCTGTTGTCTTAATTCCACACAGCAATGATTTTTCTGGGTAAGGTGAATAGTTATAAATGTGACTCGTAAATTTCCCTGACTTGACCTTGAGTAAAGAAACCTACAGCTTTGCTTTTCTAATGCTAGCATTAAATTCACCCATCATTGCTTGATTAAAACATTGATTCCTAGACAACCCCTTCAGTTCTGAACTTTAGTGTATCTTTAAGATTTGGGATTCTGGAAAGACAATGACATAGTGAAATGTTCATAGTCAGTTTGTACAGCAGTGTTGCAATGTATGGAATATATTTTCTCTTTCACATGCCATTTTTCAGTACACTTATTGCAACCTGGAGGAATAGAAGTGGTCCACTAAACCTTATTTCTCACAGCATCAACACAGAAATGTT
Organism: Elephantulus edwardii; assembly: GCF_000299155.1. Classification (NCBI taxonomy): domain Eukaryota; kingdom Metazoa; phylum Chordata; class Mammalia; order Macroscelidea; family Macroscelididae; genus Elephantulus; species Elephantulus edwardii. The sequence continues at coordinate 22,366,197 of NW_006399764.1, read as the reverse complement.
ATTTACTGCAACAGGTAATAAAATCCCACCCAGAAGCTCTGGGGTAGCATTAAGTTGAGGGATTTGCAGTAACAGCAGTTTCATTATGAACATGTCAACACTTATTTTTTCTAAGACACGTAGATAATATCATGCTCTATCCAATCATCTGCTTTTACAACAGGGGTCTGAAAATGCTACACATATGTATTTGGGGAAGTTTTATGTCTAAATACATCTCTACTCTCATCTGAAAAGTAAATTGTCTTTCTTGACTACTTAAAGGTGCTGATTAGATTACACTAGAAAACAGATGTAATCATCTATTGAACATCAGCATTGAGAAAAGAAACTGTCTCAAGATTACATTGCATTATACATATTGATCAATTACTATACACACAAAAAATTGGCATTTTAGGAATTATACTAGTCTAGATCAAGAAGCTTGTGTCCAAATAGAGCAAGAGAACACCACGTGTTTAAAATAAAAAAAATTTAAAAGTGAGTAAATCAAGGTAATTGATGACAGAAAAGTCTTCCTTGCCTATTATTTTACCTTTTATTTTCTTTTTCAGTGGTTGAGATTTGACAACTTTATCATGAATCCCTACTTCTCAATTTTCCTCCAATTGTTTTGTTTTTAACTACACAACCTTGAACAATTTATATTCAAAATCTTTCCTGGGTCCAAAGTTACAATTTTTTATTATATAATCTGTACTCTTACCCTATTCCTATTTAGTTAATTGTCATAGTAAACTTGTTGTTGTTGTTGTTGATTGCCATCAAGTCAAGATCAACTCATAGCACTCTATGAACAAAAGACCTACTGCCTTTCCATAGCTATCATTGTTTCTCCAAGTTCACAGAGTTTCTAGAGGCCTGTGTTTTAGGAAGTGGATGCCACTCCTGCTTCCCAGGTAAACTTGTAGTCAGAGAACAACTATCCCAAAGGGTCTCCAAGGCTAAAACTCTCTTATAGGAACAGCCTATTTCATCTTTCTCCAGGAAAGTGTTTCTCCTCAACTTCATTGCCACATCCAACTCAACAGTACAGAACAGTGACAGCACTGCTATCCAGTCAGCGATGACTTCACAGCTAATCCTTCTAGAGGGTTTGTGGAAGCGTTAAATCTTATGGGAGAAGAGTATCCAGTTTATCCCTTAAGCAACTGGTGGATTAAAACTTCTGGAGAGACAATGCCTTTATGTTAGCAGTGTAACAACTTCCGGACCCAGTCACCAAAGCAACCCCATCGAACAACTGGTTGGTAAGAACTGCCAACCTCTCTATTATAGCATGCTTTAACTACTGCACTACCAAGACCCCAGTATTAGAAAGAATACAAATGCTTTAAAGAGTATCGCTTAATGTCACAGGGAACATAAGCCTTAAAAATAAAATGTCAGATCTCAATCTGTGGAATCCAAATATACCGCTGAATTTGTGTCTATTTATCAAATTATTATTTTCCCCCATGTGGCCTAGTGGTAAGAATCTGTGTGACAATCCTGAAGGTACATGATTAGATTCTACCAGCTGCTCTGTGGGAGAAGGATGGGCAATCTCCTCCCACGTGATTCACTGCCTCTGAAAATCCACTGGAGGGTCAGGAATGAATCAAGTTTGACTGGATGACACAACAACAGCAAAACAACCCTAATAATGCTAACTGCTGACCATTCTTCAGTTTTTAAAACATAGAGTCCTTGGATGGTACAAACAGTTGGACTCTTGCTGGTGAACTCTAAGGTTGGAAGTTTGAGGTTACCACGAGGAGAAAAACATGGTGGTCTATTTGTGAGAAAAGCAGTGATTGGAAATGCTGTGCAGGGCAGTTCTCACCGGCCACCTAGTGGGCTGCGATGCAGTTGAGCCGACCAGATGACAATTGGCACTAGGACTGGTGAGTAAAATGGCACTGGAACTGGTGAGTAGAATGCCAAAGTGGTGTTTCAGAACAAGAACTATTTTTCACACAACCAGGAAGCATCAGTGCTTAACATCAGAACTTATATCAAATTCTAAAACCACATTAAAGATACTTTAAGTTCCACAGGTTTATTTACTCAGTTTTATGAGGAAAGGTTTTACTTTCTTTCAGTCTTGAATTGGCAAGCATATTCACTCATATATGTAAAAAGAGAAAGGGAAAAATCTCAATACATTTTCAATAAAAAGAGAATAAAAACAAAGCAAATGAAAAACTCTACTGACTTTAGAAAATAGTTAAATCAATAAAGAACCAAAATAAGGTTGATTACGGTCTTCCATCGACAATGAAAATCTGATACAGTTTCTCCTCCCAATCACTGTACAAGCTTTGCAGTAACTATCAGCCTTAGTAAACATTTATGAGGCTTGAAATTCCAAGATGCCTCTGTCCATTAGAAGCAAACAGCTCTCCAGAGTAAGATCTGAGCATTTGCCTCTGCCAAAGTCAAAATGTGCCACTGCAGATTCCACAGTTCTCTCATTTCCACATATGGCAAAAAGAACTGATTTAAAGAAAACTCAAGGAATGATTGTTCTGACTGGAATTACAGACCAATGGCATGCTTACTTGCATAATTAAAACAAATGGAGGCACACTGGGTAAAGTGATTGACCAATAACTGAAATGTTAGTGGTTCAAACCCACCATGGAAATCTTCCACGAAGTCTTTTTAAAAGAAATTCTACAGAAACTGTGGGCAGTTCTTCTCTGTCCTGTGGCATCTCTACAGTCAGATGGCAGTGGGCATGGCACTGCAGCAACAATCTCTTTTAAAATTTTACTAAAAGACATAGAAATATCATGTATGTCTAAAAACTAAAAAGCAGAGTAGAGGGTGGATTTTGGGGTCATTTACACCTGAGATTAAGCTCATTTTTACAAACTGGGGGAGTCTGAGATTGATGCATAAACTTGTCTTGGGTATAACCAAACCCAGTCAAGCCCACTGCTCTCAATTGAATTATGACTTCTGGTGACCTGCCATTGGCTTTCTGAAATGGTAAATCGTCATGGGTACAGACTGTCTATATTTTTACCTTGGAATGGCTGAATGATTTGAACCATGATCTTTTTTTGGTTAGTAGTCTGATACGTAACCCAGTGATTTCAAGGAGATCATCTACTTTTAGCTATATTAATATTTACTAAACACGGTTTGAATTCATCATCAGCTGATTTTAAGAAAGAACGATTATACTCAATGATGTGATGGCCTTCCTACAATCAACTGGGTCATCTCAATATCAAAACCTAAGGATTCTTTGAAGACAGGTACCATTACCTCCTGTCAAACTGCCAGCTTTCTGGAACGTCCTACAGATTTTAGATTTGCCAGTTCCCCCAACGGTGTGATCCAATTCCTTACCGGTCATGACATCAATAGAAAGGCACATTAGTTTTCTTTCTCTGGAGATCCCTAACTGAGAAAATGATACACTTCAAAAGCATTATGCTAATTGTAAGGAGTCAGTCACCAAAACCATACATAACATAATCTTGTGGGTATGAAATGTCCAGTACAGGCAAACATAGAGTCAGAAAGTGCATTAAGATTGTCTACGATTGGAGGTGGGTAGAGGAAGGTAGGATTGTAAAGAATAGTGGCTGTTGATGTTAAGGTTCCTTCAAAAAGAAACGCCAGTGGATCCTGCACCATTCTCAACTATTTCCGCTGTGTTTAAGTCCTCTGTTACAATCCGTGTGTCAATTTATCTCATCGGCGGTCTTCGTCTCACTTGCTGTCCGTCTAATGTTTGAAGCATGATGACTTTTCCTCCAGATTGACTCCAGGTGATAAGATGTTCAGTGCATGTGAGACAAAGCCTTCTTCACTTCTGAGGAGCATCCTGGTGTGTTTTATCCAAGACAGTGTCCTCTTTTGTGAGCCCATGGTCTATTCAACTTTACTGGGAAAAGTTTATCCTCAGGCTGATGTCAATTTTCTTGGTAAAGACAATGATGACAGTTGACACCTTCAGACTATGCTAAAAGCCACTTGAATTGTGTCTTTTAATTGAAAAAAAAATTCATGCTTCTCAGTACAGCTTCTATAAATTAAATATCACCTTAAAGAGACACCCAGCACTCTGGTAAGGTTTCCAGTTAACAAACTTTTACTACCAACTTTTATGGCATTTATATGTAAAAATAGAAACGAGGATCATTAGTCAGAAATATCACACCTCATGCGGTTCCTGGGTCTTGGGAATGTAACTTTTCAGCAAGCAAACTATTACTGAAGTTTACAATGTCTTACCAGAGGATGATGAAATTCAACAACAGGAAGTTGTCAGCTTGAGATTTACATCTGTTTGAGAAGTAGGTCAATGTTTACTATTCACTTCTTTGCCCCAAAGGATTGAAGGTAGCACATTTTCCCAAGATTCTTTTTATAACAGACATGACTTAATTATTAATTAACTCAAATGTAGGTCAGCTGTAAATGCTGGATTGCCAAGTTTAAATGCAAGTAGAAAACCGATTTTTCCTACACCCAATGATATTCTCTTGCTATGCACAGCAAACACTAGTATTTACAAGACATGAGAAATATTTGTCGTGAAATTTTCCATCTCTTACTTTTAATGCATTAAATGTCTATTAGATATTAAATATATATTCAAACATTCTTCTAGGTGGGATAGCACTGGTCTGTGCGTTGCTGTACAGAGGTAACTCATGGTTGCTGTCATGCTGAAGCCTGTGACAGTGATGTGCCAGTCGTGGTAATGGGCACCCATGGTGGACAGTGCTGGCTGGAGCTTCCCGACTAAATCAAGCCTAGAAGCAGGAGTGGCATCCACTTCCGAAATGGCTTGCCTCCGGAAACTCTATGTACGAACAGAGCTCAGGCTGTTCATTCATAGGGTCGCTATGAGTCATCTACAACTCGACGGCACCAAACAACACCACCACCACCACTTTCTATTTAGCATTAAGTATAAATATTTGATATATAAGACATGCATCTCTTACCACCCTGAAGCAGCAGGCAAGAAAAGTGAGCAAGTGCGTTGGACATTTCAAAAGCACCCAGCCAATAGCTTTTTGGGGTAAATGAGACACTGGATATATCTAATTTTTCAGTCATTTGTATGCTGGTCTTTACTCATGTCTCATGGTGGTCATTCAGGGTAGAGGCCAACAGACAGGACCAACATCCCCTTTGGAAAATAGTGTGATGTCCTACTCCTTCTGGTTTCCATGAGCCTGCCACCTGGTTAAGTCTCAGGCCTCTCATTTCTCTTGTCTGATTAAGCATAAGAAAATTGGAAAAAAATATGTCTTTTTTTTTTTATAATTTTTTTTTACAGAGGTTTTGGATTTCCATTCATTCATTGCCACAATTTTCTCCCTTCCCACCCCTCCCCACCAGCTCGCTTCCCCCTCCAAAGAGAGAAAAAAAAAAAGAAAAAAAAATTCCTTCATTAGTAATATGTCTTTTAAAAAAATCTTTGTTTTCATAGAATTCTAAAGTGGTTTAATTCCACAGTGGTTGATGGCTTAACACTGTTCCTCCAATTCCTCTTTTTCTACAATTTATTAAAAAGGGAACTGTGGAATTATTTCAAGTAGAAAATTACATGCAGCTGAGTAAGTGCTGCCCAGTACTTGGTCAATTTGCCTTAACAATTAAAAACCTTTCGAATGCTATGTGGAAATGCATGGCAACAGAACAATAATACACAGAGCCTGGCGACCATTTATTATCCTTCGAGAAATTAATGATCTTCCAAGATTCTGAAATTCATGAAGATATTCATCAGAATATTAAAAGTAAAAAAAATTATATTAAGATTTAGACAAATATAGTTAATGTACAAGTAAATAACAATTAGAAATATTTAAAGTCAACACAATTACATTATAAAAAATTAATAACAGTATGATAAACAAAAAATAGGGCAGAGGAAAACTTAAACACATACATGCAGCAATGTAGATGCTTAATTATGTCATTATAATAAAAAAAGAGAGAAAACTATAATGAAATACCACAGCTAACAACTACCTGGTGCTTTAATATTCCAATTTTAGAAATTTTACGATAAACAATAGAAAAATATAAAAAGGGGGGGGAATAGCAATGGGAATTTGATCATTTCCTCAACTTACACAAAACTTTCATTGGTTTTTCAATAGCTATAGTGAAAAAAAAAGATCCAACCATTTCTCGTTAAATACACAACTCAGAAACACTATTTAGAGTTGAAGCCTCACTATATGGTATAAATAAATACATGTTCTAATGTAATTAATATTTTTATTCAAATAACTGGAGAGTGGGCTTGTAGGCAGGGATGGTGAAGTTTCATTCACATACTCTGGGCATGCTGTGAGGAGGGGACCCGTCCTTGGAAACAGGCATCATGTTAAGAATGGTGGAGAGTCAGAGAATAAGAGCCCTAATAGGATATATTGGTGTAATGATGATGACAGTGGGCGTGTGATTACCAGGGGATGATGAGGATGGCACCGCATAGGCAAAGTCCAGCCGTATTGTTCATAGGGTTACTATGAGTTGTAGTTGTGTGGACAGAAAATAAAAACAACAATTGAATTCTTACAATGGAACAACCAACAGAAGTAGTTGGATATTCTTAATTATTATGTAGGGATTCTATCTTTCCTGTTATCCAGTATTTCTTCATCTTATTCACAACATTTTAAAATACTAGGACAACCTTCTTTTTGTCTTGCTAAAATCTAAATATTGACAATTGACAATTTTATTCTGCTGAGTGGTCAGCGAGGCTTAATAAGGAAATAGCTCAAGTTTTTCATATATTTCTCATTGTCACAGAACACATGTTACTTTCAGTGGTCATTACTTCTTTCAAGAAGCTTGCCAACAGTGATGGTGTTATTTCTAATATACAGTAAAACCTGCAAAAGCTAGACCTGAGTAGAGGCAATATCCTATCTAAGTAGCGGGGTGGAGGGAACCAGATATTTCCACAAAGACAGAATGGTTTAGAAAGTTTTAAGACTGTACTTTGTCAAAGGCAGTAAACTTGTAATACACAGAATAACAAGTCCGAGCCCAGCTGAGTTTCTGCCCTCAGAGTCCTAAGTACTATTAGATAAAAAAGCAACACGTGTAATGTAATAAATGCCCACAATATACCACAGTCACACTACATAGGGATTTTCATCATCTCAATGACCCTCTAAGGTAAATGCAATTGTCTTTGTTTCCGAATGCAAATTATTGAATCTCAGAGAATATATTTCAAGCTAACCTATCAAAAATATTTGGTCGAGGATCCAAATTCAGTTTTCTCTGGCTTGAAAATTCAAATCTCTGTATCAAATTGCATAAACATTCTATACACAGCATCAAATATAGCAGTCAACTGTATTGTTGTGATTAGTTTATTTTTTTTTAAATGTGGAAAGAGAATAAAAAAGTAAGTGGAGTTTTATTTTTTAAAGAAAATTTTTATTTTATACTGGTTTACTTACAAAGTTTGTATACATTGCTTTTATTTTTCAATTAATGAAAATTGACATAAGATTTTTTTCCCTACTTCTATGGAAGATAACCTAATAAACATAAACAGATCATATTACAACAAAATTGGCGCATAAGGAATAAAAACTGCTTTCTAATTTTAACACTGAGACTGGGCTGTCAAGAGGTATTTTTAATTACTTGCCCTAGTGGGCCAGTTAAATAGGTACTAGGCCATCTGCTTGGACTCTGTGGGTGCTAACTTAGACATCTCTAGAGAATTGAAAAATCTCAGGGATTGCTTCTGGAAATATGGTGAAGTCAAGTGGCATTCAACGTTTCCATGTTTAAAGAGCTTTTGCAAGAGAAACATGACACAGAAAGATTTTCTTAGCAAGGCATGTGTGTTGCCATGTTAAAATGAAGAGTTTAGCTAAAATATTAAATTTATGCACATACTATTCTCATAGATCTTTGCTATTGAAAATTCTAATTCTTGTGGAGAATCCTAATTAGTTAGGCCTAAATGAAGTGGTACGTGCTGAGCATAGCAAACTTTGTGAGGCTGCAGGATCCTTGGAAGGGCAGGTTCAAGTGCTTGGCTGCTAACCAAAGGTCAGGCTTTAGAATCCCTAGCCTCTCAGCGGGGGGAGGTATGGCAGCCTTCTTCTATAAAGAGTATAGCACTGGAGAGCAACCCTATGGGGGAAATTCTACTCTGTCGTGTCACGTCATGTTTGTCCTAACCGTATTCTGCTACTACTCGGATCTTAACCTTTTGACCCCGCCCAGTATGGTACTCTATGATCTGTGAGCTAGTGCATTGGATTATGAACCAGTAAAACAGTAAGATTGGTACTGGGATGAGTAGAAAGAGGTGTGAGGGTATGGGGATATGTCTGCCACATAAGTTGAAAGTAACTTAAAGGCAGTAGGTTGAATTGAGTTTAGTTACTTTAGCAAAATCTGCTGTTGTTGTTACTAGGTGTCATTAAGTCAACTCCAACTCATAGCTACCGTCTGTATAACAGATCCAACCCTGGCCCAGTTCAGCACCGTCACCCTCAAAAGTTCCCCCATGCTCAAGCCCCTTTTTACAGTCATTGTGTCAACCCATCCATCTTCAAAGTCTCCCTCTCCTTTTTGACCAACTTTGCAAATATGATATCCTTTTACAGGGACTGGCCCCATTGAAAACATGTTTAAACATAATAAAAATATAAATCTATGACATTACCCTATGTGTAGTTCTATATCATTCCATTACTGTTGTTGTTCGTTGCCTTTGTGTTGGAACCAACCCCTTGCTGACCCTTCAGAGGGTTTTCAGAGGCCATAAATCACATGAGAAGAGACATCCCACTTTAAATCAAATGCTGCACAACATCTTAGGGAAGTTGGCATTTTCAATTTGACTTACGGTTCATTTGTGTCTGACAAAAATATATATGAAATATTTCAGAAAGACCAAAAATTTAAAAAAAAAAAAAAAAGAAAGACCAAAAATTAAAGGGAAAGAAAAGAACTACGTTTGTAAACAAGTATATACACAAACACACTGTTGTTGTTGATTGGCCTTCGAGTCAAGCACGACTCATAGGAGCCCTATGAACAAAAGGCCTTAAGCCCCTCTGCAACTATCGACATTTATCAAAGTTGACAGGGTTTCCAGAGACAAGTTGTTTAAGAAGTGGATGCCACTCCTGCTTCCAAACCTGTCATAGAATGTTATTGGTAGAGTTGCCTGTGATGCACAGTGACTCTATGTACAGTAGCTCTGAACCCTGCCCTGTCCTGAGCCAGTCTCACTAACTGACACACTAACCCCCATAGCCCCAGTTACTGTACCAATCCATCTCATCAGGGTCTTCCTCTCCTGTGCTGTCTGTCCACACTTCTGAGCATGATGTCCTTCTCCTGGACACATGTCCAGAGTAAGTGAGGCGGAGCTTCAAAATCCTAGCCTCCAAGGAAAGACTTGGTTTCACCCTCTCCAAGACAGACCTAACAAACTAGACATACTGTAAACAAATAAAAATGGCCACTCAATCATCATCAATGAAAAAGAATTAAAGGTGAAATTTAATTCTTCTTTCCCTCCAATTACCGTTGATTAACCAATGTTACTAGCTAAAAAAGAAATAATTTCCTTTGTGAAAAAATGCTATTAGAAACAAAAAAACCTCATTGATATCTATTTTATTTTGACTCATGATGTTATATTATATGCCACTAAGTCAGGACCAACTCATGGCTGACCCTCCAGTGGGTTTTTAGAGGCTGTAAATAGCACAGAGGACATTGTCCATCTTTCTCCTGTTAAGCAGCTGATGGGTTAGAATTGTGTGGCTTGGAAGCACAATGCTTTACCACCAGGCCACCAGAGCTCCTTGGACTGATATTGTAGTTATTGTGTTGTTGTGTCTGAACTGACTCCTAGCTGACCCTCTACTGGGTTAACAGAGGCAGTAAATCATATGGGAGGAGATTGTCCATCCTTCTCCTGCAAAACAGCTGGTGGACTGGAGTCACGTGCTTTCAGGATTGCACCACTACCTCAGCTCAGCTCCTTCCCTGAACACACAGGAACTCTAAAAGACAGAACAGAACTGGCCTATATATTTCCCAAGACCGTGAGTTCTTATGAAAACAATGCCTCATTTTTTCCTGTGCAGCTGCTGGCAGATTCAAATGATTGACCTTTTAGCTGGCAACTAAGCATTTTAAATGCTAGGCTAAGATTTTCTAATTTCATGAAAAAATTAAATTAATGCCATGCCATTAATATCAAGTGCTTGTGAAGTCCTAAATCTTTTGCCAGGCATTTGAATTATGTTATAGATTTAACATCTTTAATAACTTTTTTGTTCATATTCTTATGCCCACATTTTATACAATGAATACTTCAAACTTACAAAGCAAACTTACTTCTCCATGGTCATCTAACTAGAATTAGGCAACACAGTGTTCACTTGAACTCTGACCCACGTGTTTCCACAATGGAAAAGAAAACTCAGGCATAAAAAAAACAAAAACTGAGGCACAAAACTGTCTCATCTAGATCTTCATGGTCATAGAGAAACCACAGAGAATTCTGGGGTACATTTCCACTCAAACATTCACAGGATACTAACCACATTTTTCACATTTCAAAATGATGCCATAAACTATTGCACATTCTGTAGTCCAAAGATAGAAATCTAGGTGGCATTGTTAACACTCCAGATTTACTAGGAAGTCTATGTATCATCCTAAAGCAATTATAGACAAAAAAAAAAAAGGAAAACAATCTGAAACCCAATGATAAAGTACCGTGTAGGCTGTCACACAGACTATGTGACAAATTCTATAATGTTGTTTATTTTTAAAAAATAAATGAATGAACCAATAAATCCCCATTATAGGAGAAAATCCTTTGCCATAATCTCTCCTCCAGGCTCTTATAATTATGGAAGGCAATTATTTTTAGAAGAAAGAAATCACACCGATTAGACACTATTTCTTAGACTGGAGGAAGATTTAGTAGACCTTTGGCAGTGTTCCAAGCTGTTAACTTTGATTTCACATAGTAAAAGGTGAAGCTCCAGTCATTAGAAAAGCATTTAATTGTAAAGTATTGGTTGGTTGGAGTAGATGTAGTTAACTTTCACCCAATTTCCTTTTCCTTGCTAAAGTCAGTTATTTGGAGAAAGATAAAACATCTGGTACTTCCAGGCATTTTGGAAATGAGGATGTAACAGCAAAATAAATAAACAAAACAAAAAAACCCAACAATCACCCAAACACAAAACCACAAGGACTTGCTATACCTCAGTTACCTCTTTTAGGCTCCTAACATATGCACTTTTCTAAATAAATTTTCACTGGTTCTTCCACTTTATTTAGGTAGTATAATAATTAGTAGACTGGCCTCAAAGTAAAATGTCTACACGGCTGGCAAGTTGTAAAAAGAGCAAGTGCTACATGTAGTTATGTGCCATCAAGTCTTTTGTAATTCACAGCAACCCTTTATATAACAGCTCTGAAATCCACTCTATTCTGTGCCAACATTATTGTCTCTGACACACCCACCCCTATTTCTACCCCAGTCACTGAATCAATCCATCTCTTCAAGGGTTTTCCTCTCTTGCAATGTCCTTCCACCCTCCCAAGTATGATATCCTTGCTCAAGGACTAGTCTTTCCTTGCAACATGCCCAAAGTGTGTCAGGTGAAGCTTCATAGTGCTTGCCTCCGAGAAGTAGCCTGGTTTTACCCTGTCCAGGATGAACCCGTTTATCATCCAAGCAGAACATAATATATTCAATACTCATCTCCAGCATCACAGCTCAAAGTCATCAATTCTCTTTCTATCATCCCTAATCCTTGTCTAGCTTTCTGACACATAACAAATAATTGCAAAGACTATGGCCTGGATCAGGCATACCCTTAATCTCCAGACTGGCATAATTGTTCTTCAATGATTCAGGGACTTTGGAGAGGTCCCTGACAGCTGACTTTCCCAGTGAAATTTGTCTTTTGATTTCTTGGCTGCTGGTACCAAGAGTGTTGATTATGGAACCAAGTAAACTAAAGCTGTTACCAATCTCAATCTCTTCGTCATCTATCATGATGCTGCCAATTGGCCCAGTGGTGAGAATCTTTGTTTTCTTGATATTGAGCTTCCATCCATATTGAGGGCTACAGTCCTTGACCTTCGGTAGCAAATGCCCAGATCCTCCTCCTCTTTGACCAACAAGGTTGTCAATGGCATAACATAGGCCGTTGATGAGTCTTTCTTAAATCCTGATGGCTCACTCCTCCTCATAGAGCTCAGCCTCCTGGACAGTTAGTTCTGCATATAGATTGGGATGTCCATATATGAACTTTACCAATATCGCAAAAGGAAAGTCTCCCAGTCAATGGCATAAACCACACAAAACCACTTCCCAAGAGGTCAGACATGTCACCACACCTTCACACTTCTTTCTACTTATCCCAATACCAATCGTACTATCATACTTACTGGTCCATAATCCAGTGCAATAGCTCACAGATCACATAGAACCATACTGGGTGGGGTCAAAAAGTTAAGATCCAAGTAGTAGCAGAATATAATCAGGAAAACTTGAAAAATGTGCTTGGAGGCACCTCAGCTCTTAGCTTCCTGGATTTAGGCCAGTATTAAAAATTAATGGTCTGTCAATATTGATTTTGTTCACAACAGTGCTCCAACAAACTTGGGTAAGAGTCTTAGCTCTGGTTCAGTGGCATCTCAGTCCCAAGGTGTGCTGTCTCCTGTCAGGTCTCTGGTTCTCTGCTGCGGCTGTTGTTCCCTTATGAGGTAAGGATATCTAGGCCTGGGGGACCTCCTACATGGCTTTGCTTCTTATGAGGAAGTTCTTCCTTTCTGCTGCTGGATCTGCTCAATTTACTGGCAAGATTATTTCATTGCTTTGAGGATTGATGAGACTAGCCAATATCCTTGTGGATAGGCTAAACTACCCTATTTGTATATTCTTGGTTATTAACATAGCAAAGTCAAATTCAATGTCCCTTCCTTTTAATTTTGTTAGCATTGACTGGTTACCTATAGATGTTGTTGTTGTGGTTATGTGCCATTGATTCGCTTGCAACTCATAGCGACCCTATGTACAAGAGCCCTAAACCCTGCTCTGTCCTGTGCCAACCTCACCATTTCTGACACACCTACTCCCATTACCTCAATCACTGAATCGATCAATCTCATCAAGAGTCCTCCTCTCTTGTGCTGTTCCTCCACCCTCCCAAACATGATGTCCCTTCCTTGCAACATGCCCAAAGTATGTCAGATGAAGCTTCAGACTCTGTTACTCCAAAGAGCAGCCCAGTTTCAGCCTCTCCAAGACAAGCCTGTTTGTTCTCCTAGCAGTCCATGGTATATTCAACACTCTTCTCCAGCACCACAACTCAAAGTCATCAATTCTCTTTCTATCATCCCTAGTCACTATAGCTTTCTGATGCATAGAATGAAATTACTAAGACTATGGCCCAGATCAGGCACACCTTAGTCTCCAGCCTGATGTCGTTGCTCTTCAGTATTTTGGAAAGGTCTCTGACAGCCAACTTTCCCAATGCAATTCATCTCTTGATTTCCTGGCTGGTGGTACCAAGAGTGTTGATTACGGAGCCAAGCAAACTAAAACTGTTAACAATCTCAATCTCAATCTCTTCACCATCCATAATGTTGCTGCCAGTTGGCCCAGTGGTGAGAATCTTTGTTTTCTTGATATTGAGCTTCAATCTATATTCAGGGCTGCAAGTGCTTCAGGTCCTCCTCAGTTTCAGCAAGCAAAGTTGTGTCATCTGCATAATGCAGGTTGTTGATGACTCTGCCTCCTACTCTGAAGTCACATTCTTACATGTATAGTGCTGTGTCCTGGATGATCTGTTCTGCATCCAGATTGAAAAGGTATGGAGATAGAATACATTGCTGGTGGACACCCTTCCCAATTTTGAATCATACAGTGTCTCCTTGCTCTGTTCTGATGGCTGTCTCTTGGTTCAAGTACAGGTTTCACATAAGCAAAATCAAATATTCTGGGATCCCCATTCTTCTCAGAGTCAACCACCACAGTTTGTCGTGATCCACATAGTCAAAAGCATTTGCATCGTCAATGAAGCACAGATAGACATTCTTCTGGTACTCTCTGCTTTCTGCCAAGATCCACCAAACATTAGCTGTAATATACCTAGTACCATAACCTATACTAAACCCAGCCTGCACATCTGGAAGTTCTCTGTTGACATGTTGCTCCAGTTGGATTTGGATAAATTTCAGCAGAATCTTGCTTGCATGTGATATTAATGACATTGTGCGATAATTTCAGCACTCTGTTGAGTCACCCTTTTTTTTTGGAATGGGAACAAATATCGATCTCTTCCAGTCAGTTAGCCTATAGATAGATAGTGATAAATTTTTCAAAAAGTATTATTTAAGCATTTCTTTAAGAAATGTTTTTGTTAGTATTTGTTTACCTAGTCAAAGTTTCACAGTATTTTTTCAAGTGTAAAAATGGAATTCTACATAAGAATTTGGAGCAACCAAAAAAAAAAAACCCCTAATAAAATATTTATGAGGCATTCAAATGTATGACCAATATTAAATGAAAGTCCAATTACAATATGAATAGAGAGTTTTTTTAAAAAAATAGAAACAAGAAGAAAATATAGGTTGAGCACGTAAGAGAGTAATTTTTTAAAAAATCATTGTATTTTCAATTATTCCTGGAGGCATTATCACAGTTGCAACATTACACTTAAAGTATGAGATGATTTATTTAAAATTGTATTAGACTTTATTTTCTCTACTAGATTGTACGTTTCATCCATGAAAAGATCATGGCAAGTCTGACTATTTCATCTTCCAAGTGAAGGTTTCTTATTCAGATGTGATAATTCCTTAACATAAGGTTCTAAATGAACTGTTACGTACACCTCAGTGCTAAAATTTAGGCCAAGTGGTAAATGTTGTAAAAAAAAGTGTCAACTATTTCCTTTATTAAAAAACCCCAAGTCCCCAGCTTACAGACCACACTCCAAAGAAAGAAAGAAAAGAGAACACGCAATTCAGCAAAAACATTCAAGTCACTGAACAGTGAGATTTTATTACTGCTTGAAAATGTCTCATATAATTTTAAAGATCATGACTAAATAAATAAAACACATGGGTATTTAATTAATAATGCAGAACAGCCTCTTGAAGGCTTCTTTATAGAAGTGGCCGGCCACATCTTTCCCCTCTGAGCGGCCGGTGTGTTCAAATGACTGTCTCTGAAAACACACTGGAGGGTCCATCGAATCAGAAGTCACTCACAGTTGACCCTCCAGTGTGTTTTCAGAGACAGTTAATTGCACAGGAGGGGATTGTCCACCTTTCTCCCGCAGAGCTGCTGGAAGATTCCAATAGGTTGCCTTTGGGCACAGCTTCTGACCACTACTAAGGATCTGTAATTATATAAGGTTCTCGATCAAACACACAGAAGGAGAGCTGGTGACCGTGTGGTAAGAAGCTTCACTGCAATCCCAAAGGCAGGCTGTTTGACTCCACAGAAGGATGAGCAATCTTCTCCCTTGTGCTTTGCTGCCTTTGAAACCCCACTGGAGGGTCAGCTATGAGTTGGTTCTGACTTGAGAGCATTCAACACCACTACCTAATAGACACACACATGGGAAGAAAGTACACCTTCTTAGTAAAAAGGAAAACAAAAAGAAAATACTTTTTTTTTATTGACGCACAGAAATTATCTAGCAAAGGCAACATCCACTGTGAGGGAGTGAAGAAAAAGGCTGCTCTTCCAGACAGAGAAATCAGAAACTAAAGGTTACAAAATGGAAAAACTTGTATTTGCTTGTTATAAACATGCTAAGTTTCTATTTCTCCAATAAAAAAGAGAAACATTCCAAAGAAAACTCACTTTTGTGCAGCTAAGAGTCCTGGAGAATTTTAAATTATTGCATTTGAATTGATTTAGGGATATAGTTGTATGAATAAACAAACTCAGTTCACAAATGTGTGACAGGTGAATCAAAGGTAAAGGACAGAAAACACACATCACATTACTACTGACCACTACCCCCGGAAAAACAACAGCAACAACAAAAACATAACAAAATAAGTTTAAAAAATAAATATGGTTATGTGGAATGAGAAATCCTCCATCAAATATTTCATCAAGTCTTAGTTTGGTGACTTCACAGATTTCAGGGAGCTCTGGCGGGCTAGCATGTGAACAGTGGCTCTATCTACCCACGGGAGTCTGTCTACCCCATTGGAATCGACCAGCTGCTGGGCAGGAAAAAGTGGGTTCTGACATGAAGGCGAGGGGTTTGAGTTGTTTTGGTTGCGTAGAGGGTACAAAGTCACAGACTGTTGTTATACAGCTTCATGTTAGAACTGATTCACAGCTGACTCTCAAACAGGTTTTCAGAAGCTATGAATCAAAGGAGAAGAGATTGTCCATCTTCCACAAAACAGCTTGTGAATTTGAACCATTTGCCTTTGGATTGGCAGCATAACTTCTTATCCTCTAGGTTACCGTGTCTCATAAATCAAAGATTGCTATTACCGTTAAGTGCCATTGAGTCAACTATGAGTGAGAGATATGAGCCCTGGCCCAGGCTGTGCCATCTTCATTATTTCTGACACACTTGAATCCCTTGCTCCAGTCAGTGAGTCAGTTCATCTCATCCAGGGTCTCACTCTCTTTTGCTGACATTCCACCTTTCCAAGCATGATGTCCTTCTCTAAGGAATAGCTTTTTCTAGCAACATGCCCCAATATATGAGATGAAGCTTGACCACCTTTATCTTCAAGGAGCATTCTGGCTGCACCCTCCCCGAGACATATCTGTTTATTCTTTTGTGAATCCAAAGAATATTTGGTACTCTTCTTCAATACTTTAGTTCAAAGGCACCAATTTGTCTTCTGTAATCCTTATTGACTGTGAAGCCTACAGATGCATTGCAAGTAACTGGGAAGTCTATAACCTGAATCAGGTGCACTTTGTTCTTCAAACTGACATCATCACTCCTCAGTAATTTGGAGAGGTCCCTGACAGCAGACTAGCTCAATGATATGTATATCCTGAGACCCTGACTACTGGTACCAGCAGTACTTGGATACAGTATATCCAAGTAAGATGAAGTTGTTGACAAATTTAATGTTTTCTGTGTCAATAATGATGTTTCACAGGGGAATATCTGCTTTCAAAGACTTCTTCAGAATACTAAAGAGCAATAATGTCAGTCTAAAGTCTAAAGTGTGCCTGATCCAAGATGCAGTTTTCTCAATTTCTTGCTAGGCATTTGAGAGCTGGACAATGAATAAGGATGGCAGAAGAAGAATCAATGCCTCTGAGTTGTGGTGCTGGAGAGGTATTGAACATACTATGGTCTGCAAGGGAATGGACAGGTCTGCCTTGGAGAGAGTGAAACCAAGTCACTCCTTGAAAGGATTTTGAAACTGTTTCACATACTTTGGGTATGTTGTCAGGAAGAGCCAGGCCTTGGAGAAAGACATCATGCTTGGAAGGGTATGCAGTCAATGGAAAAGAGGAAGACACTGGATGAGATGGAGTGACACAGTGTCTATGTCAATGAGGTCAGGCTTGCTGGAGATGGTGAGGTTGGGTGAAGGATAAGAGAATTTGTTCACAGGGTCACTGTAAATCATAGTTCACTCGACAGCACATAACAACAACATCATGATGTTGTCCATCCATCCAACAGTGAGGATTTGTGTCTTCTTAATATTGAGATACAATTCATATTGAAGATTCTAGTCTTTCATTTTCTATAGCAAGCACTTCAATCCTCCTCGCTTTGAGCAAGCAAGGCTGTGCCATCTACATCACAGTTTGTTGATCAATCTTCTTGCTATCCTGATGCCACATTCTTCTTCATAGAGTCAAATTTCTTAAATGATTTCTTCAGTATGTGTGGCCTAGTGGCAAGAAATTGCACTGCAATCTCAAAGGCATGCAGTTCAAGGCCACCAGCTGCTCCACTGGAGAAGGATGAGCCTTCTCCTCCTGTGTGATTAACTGTCTCTGAAAACCTGTCAGAGTGTCAGCTGTGGGTCAGTTCTAACCCTGTGTTACACAACAACAACAACAAGAGATGGAACAGGAACAGAAAAGGGTACAACCCTGACACACACTTCTCCTGATTTTAAACCATCCAGTGTTACCTCGTTCTGTTCAGACCACAGGTTCTTGGTTTAGATATAGGTTTCACAAGAGTATACTAAGTGTTCTGGGATTCCTATTATTCTCAGTATTAGTCATAATTTTTATGATCCACAGAATCAAATGCCTTTGCATTAGAAACACAAATAAAGTAAATAAAACACAACTAGAGAATTCTTTTTGTATTCTCTGCTTTCAGCTAGAATCCATCTGAGAATCAGCAATGATATCCCTGGTGCTATGGCCTCTTCTAAACGCAGCCTGAACTTATGGCAATTCTACTTCAATGTATTAGAATATATTTCACTAGAATATAATATATATTCTAATAGTTTTTGGATGATCTTCTGCTAGATTTTGTTTGCAAGTATACTGTTATCATTCAACAATTTCTAAATTAGTTGGATCAACTTTCTTGGGAATGGAAACAAATATGGATTTCTTCCAGTCAGTTGGTCAAGTCCTCCAAAGTCCCTGGCGTAGACTGGTAAGCACATACAGGGAATCATCTATCATTTGAAACATTTTAATTGCTTTTCATCAATTCCTGGGACCTTATTATTTGCCAATGAATTCAGTGTAGTCTGAACTTCTTCCTTCATTACCATTGGCCCTTGTTCATAAGGTGGTGGTGGTTGTTGTTGTTTGTCTTTGAGTGGAGCACTACTCCTAGCGACCTTGTAAAGGGGCTTCAGTCCTTTTCTTTATAACTATCGACATTTATCAAAGTTCATAGTTTCCAGAGGTGTGTTGTTTAGGAAGTGAATACCACTCCTGCTTGTTCATAAGGTACTTCCTAAAATGTTTTCAGTGTCAACCAATACCTTTTGGTACAGTGACTCTGTGTATTCCTTTCATCTTTGATTCTTCATGAACTTTTCGAGATTTTCCTCAGCATGGCAATTCAAGGTTTGAATGCATGTTTCAGTCCTTTCAACTTGAGAAACGCCAAGTGAATTCTTTTTTTAGTATTCTCCAATTCCAGTCCTTTGCACATTCTGCCTTGTCTTCTTGAGTTGCCCTTTGAAATCACAGATTAGCTTGTGGTAAATTAGAGTCACTTGTTTTTTTCTTCTTTTCCACTCTCAATACCACAGGTAATAGTTCTCTCACCATTACTGCTGCTATTCTTTTGTTGCTACTGATATAATGATATCACTGTAGTTACTACTAGTGTTATATTTTAAACTCTCCACAAAAACTACTGTTGTCCATTGGAAGCAACTCATAGATGACTCAGTAGCGGGTTTTCAGATACTGTCAATAGCTCAGGAGGAAATTGCCTTTTTTTTTTTAAAACCATGGAGCTGCTGATAGACCAGAATTTCCAGAAGGTGACACCTTTGGGTTAGTGGGTTAGTGGTGCAACTCTGCATGGACCATGGCATCAGAGCTCTCTTGTTGTTGTTGATTGCCTTCGAGTCTAGCATGACTCACAGCAACCCTATGAACAAAAGGCCTGAAGCTTTTATATAACAATTGACATTTATCAAAGTTCATAGAGTTTCCAGAGGCATTACTGTTTCTTTTTATTACTTCAGTATAACTACTTAAGCTATTCTTCTCACTACTCCAAGTAGTGGACATAATAGTTTAATACAGATTGAGGCAGATGATAAATATATGTGCATTTTTGAGAAATAGATTTATTTCAAATTAATTGACTCATTATCAATTTTATTTCAAGCAAATTCAAATAATAGTTTACACAACTTCAAGTATGCCCAACTTTTTCCTATATTAGTATATTTGTTCATACTCTTTATCTTAAAAGTTACACTTCATTTTTTCTATTTATATTAATTCTGATATTTATAAAATGTCAACTCTTCTGTAGCCTTCTCAAAAATTACACCAAGTGAATGCTTTCCTTCCTCTCCTCTTGAAACCTTTGACATACACTGGCTTTTTTCCATACATATTCCATTCTTCTTTAATATTAATTATACATGCCTGCAATATTTGAAAAGTGGAAAAATGTGTTCTGGCAGGTACAAAGTATTGCTTTCCCCCCAAAATGCTTATATTTTTATCTTTCGAAGATCATGTTCCCTCCTCCCATTTGTCTCTATTAAATTGTTGTATTACATTAATTAGTTTGTGGATGATGTTAAACTAACCTTGTATTCGGGATAAAACATAGATAATTATATTGTACACTACATTTCATATTTTATAGGCTTGCCTAGCCAGTATTTGGCTAAGGGTTTTGTATCCAAATTTACAAGGGATATTCGTCTGGTATTTCCTTTTCTTAGAATGTCTTTTGGTTTGGTATGTTACTACTAGCATTACAAAATAAATTGAGACGGGCAGTCTATCCTACATTTTATGAAGAACTACTGTTAATTTACCTTTAAATGTAGATGAAATTCACCCATGAAAATGATGAGGGTGTGACTTTCTCTTTGTGAACATGTTTTAAGTACTAATTTATCTCTGTATAGCACCTACTATATTGACATATTTTACAGCGACCCTATGTACAACAGCCCTACACCCTGCTCTATCCTGTGCCAATCGCACTGTCTCCAACACACCCATTCCAATTACACCAGTCACCGAATCAATCCACCGCATAGGTCTACTAATTTGTGGATTGTACTGGGAACGTGTCATTTTCATCCAGGTTACCTAACCGGATGGAATTTTGTGGATCATAGTATTTCATAATCCTTCTGACTTCTGTAATCTTTGTAATAAAGTTCTTGTTTCCATTCCTATTATTAGAGATTCCAGACTTTATACTCTCTTTTTCCTTCTCTTCAGTCCATAACTGTTGGTCAATATTTTTATCTTTTCAAATATCTTGGTTTCTCTGATTCTCATTATGGTCAATTACTACTGTAGTCTCTATTTTTGAGAGTGTTGTATTTATTAACTCAATAAATAAACCACTGCATGATAAAATTAAGTTTAATTCATACTTTAACCTTATTGTTTTAGTCATTATCAATTAAATAAAAAAGTAGCCTTAATAGGTCATAAGTGACAAAAAAGCTAGATGTATATATAAGAAATAAGATACAAAACCATATAAATAATGAAGAATTTTTACTTATAACACAGCTTTATGATTAAAATTATTTGAAACAGACTTAATTCCAAGTAGTTTTTAACATTTATCTCTGTTACCACAAAAGACACGATTATAATTATATATGAAATATAATTATATAATGTATTATATATTAATTATACAATCTAATAATTGATATTGTTTATATAGAATATATTTTATGTATATAATTGTTCTGAGTCAAATTTTTCTTTTTTAATGTATTTTGTGTCTTATTTCTTATATAGAAATAAAAATTTATTTTTGTTACTTATGACTTGTTCAAACTACTTTTCTATATAAATAAGTATATATAATTACAATTACTTGAGTTAGACAGAGTTCCAAATAGTGTTTTAAATCTATCTGTGAAATAACAAAAGATATTTTATGTTTAAGAGTACAGTTATTTCTATGTCTAAATGTTATTTTCATTCCAAAGACATGTTATGCCATTTTATGAGTGCAATTTAAACTACTTCATTTAGCACTGTATCTTGTTGGATTATTTGGGGGTGATTAATGAAAATGTCTTTGAGATATAGTGTCTATAAATGATAATGGTCCTATAACATTTAGTATAGCAGTCCTACTGTGAATAATCTAACCAAAGTAATTGTTAAAATCAGATAAATGTCTATTCAAGTGTACAGAACTCTCACCACCTGCCTGGACAGCTTTTATATAATTTACTTTTATGGTTTTCAGTTTCAATTGCAATTTATTGGCTTACTATCTTGGGAAATGACTATGGGAAGCAATCATTCAGAATTGACCTTTCCAGACTTACCTGGTTTTGATTGGTTTATCAAGAAATGCTTCTAATTGAATTTGTAAGCAACGAAAACATGTTCACTAACATCTGCTGACTTAAATGTTTTAATTATTTTTTATTGCACAAGATAAATATTTAAGTAATTAAGAAAACCATAGCACTGGAGCAAAAGTCAACCTCAGTAACATGAAGCCAATGTGTCTGCGAGGAAAGCCTTCCAACCCTAATTAATCATGCTTCTTTATCAGCAAAATTCTTGGAAACTTTAGAAAAGGAAATAGACACTGATGACACTGATGATGAAATATAGGAGTAATCAGAGAAGAGTTTTAACTTTTTGTTTTGATTTGAAATTCAAGTATGTGAATTCAGAGACAGATAATCACACTTGAATCACATAATAACGTGGCAGGCATTGTGGGTCTTTTAAACGGTTTGTATCCTTTCTGTTCTCTTTCTACAGATGTAAGACAACAGAAAGGGGAAATTTGGTAGAGTGAAAGTTAATACTTTAAAGAACATATGGTAATTAGTTTGGTCTAAAAGGGAGGAGAATATTATTTTAATGGTTCACAGTTCAAATCCCCTGGAGACTGAACAGGGGAATGATGGACAGTCATGCCCCATGTATTTTATTGCCTCTGAAAACCTGCTGGAGAGTCAGATAGGAGCTGGTTTTGGTTCAATGATACACAACAACAACAAATAGATAAAAGGCTTTTGAAAACCAGGCAGAATATGTTAGCTTTGAGTTAGGAGAAGACACACTTCTAATATTAAAATGCTATGTGCTTATTATTTATTGTTGTTGTTGTTGTTGTTCTTGTTAAGTGTTGTCGAGTCATAGACAACTCATCGTGACCCTATGAATGAAAGACCTGAACACTTGTACACCTAATGGCAGGGAAATATGGTATTTGAATTCCAGATTAATTATTGAGCCTACATAAATCTTAATTTACTTCATCCTTACTATGAGAAAATTTTATTTATCTTAAAAGACTTGGAGTTATTTTTTAAAAGTAGAAAGCACAATGTCTATGAAATTGTGATACATATTTATACTAAAAATGCTAAAGCCACATTTACAGATTTACAATTTTAAGACAGAGAGCTTTAGTGTTCTAGTAGGTAAGGAGTTGTGTTCTTAACCCTAAAGACAGGTAGTTCAAATACATCAGCTGCTCCATGGGAGAAAGACGGTTAATCTCCTGTGTAATTTATAAACTCCGCAAACACACTAGAAGGTAAGCTGTGTGTCAGTTCTGACTTACAGCAATGAGAACGAGAAGAATGAGAATGGTAGTGTAAGAGTCAAGCTTAATGGTTTTACTGAGAAAACCAATCATCTTAGCAGAGCTATGAAATAATCCATCTCTTCTGCACTGTACTTTTTTTAATGTTTGTGAACTGTTTAGTTTTCTTTTTATTTTTCTGCCAGTTTATTTATAAAATTCAAATACAAATTTGAACAAATTCTTTCAATTTCCCTCACCCCACCATCAAATTGTGCAATCCAATAATTAATCCTCTTTCCCCTACACATCCACCTCCCTCTGCTTCCAGCCTCTCGCACCCCTCCTGGATCCTTATACTTATTCTAATTCTTTTAGAAATACATGCTTTTTGTTTGACTCTCCTTATTTCCTAAAGACCTATGGTGGTGCAGAGGTGAAGTTCTCAGCTGCTCATTGAAAGGTTAACATTTCAAACTGAAAGATTTGGTAGTCAGCATCCCCAGATTTACAGTCTTGGGAAACCTATGAGAAGCGCTACTGTGTCTGGTAGCGATGAGTCGAACATTATATAAAAACAATAGGTTGGGTCTTGATTTCTTTTTCTACGTGAATAACAGAGGGTACCCTGGTGGGACGATGATTAATCATAGCTGTCTATAGTTACGATTACCAAGACTGTAAATCGTGGTGGATACAAACTGCCTCATTTTTCTCTTGTGGATGAGAAGTGAATCCACACCTCCACCTTCAGTTAGTACAGCAAAGCTTAATCATCTGCACCTTTAAGATTCTTTCATATTTTCACAAATTTTCTTCAGTTTAATACTCTGAGGTGAAATCAATACCCAAATTGACTCAGGACATCAAAAGCCCCGAGGAGCCCCCAGTGTTTGGATCAATCTATACAATAACATCTACCCAAGTTGAACTACCAATTTGGCTCATAGAAGCAGAGTTCACTTTCGAGTTTTATTCTGTTTAACTCTCCACTTTTGAAAAGACATTATTAAATCATGTTGTCAAGTCTCTCACATATCATCCGGAAACTCCACATACTCAATTTAAAAAAAAAAAAAAGGATTATGATTTCCTTTTTCTTCTGTTTATTCACTGTATTCCAATAAATCTGATGTTGTAGCATATAAAATATTGTATAGGCATATTTCCACAGTCTGTCTAGCAGTATCAGAGCCGATGAAATTTTCTAGATCTATCTTAATAAAGTCCATGTTGATTTCATAACTAAAATATAACATAATCTCTACATATTTAAGCTTATGAAAATACGTATTTTCACATTTGGAACTATTTTGTTAAAATAAGCAATTTTATTCCAAAATTCTAATATTTTCACATATGCCACTATTCTGTTAAAAGAAATTATTTAAGAAATTTTATAACGATATGCAGAACTCCTCAGGCCTGTATTTCTAGAAAATCATTTTGTTTTTACTAATATTTGAAACATAGGGGTAAGAAATTGTATTATCAACCCAAAGGCATTCAGTGAAATTCAATGGTTCTGCAGAAGAAAGGTGGGCAACCAACTATAATTAAGAGTCTCCAATTCCCATTCTTCTCAATATGAAAATGATGAGATTTAGAGCCTTGGAAATCCTACAGAAGGTCAATTAGGAGTAGGTTTCAAATACACAGCAATGAACAGTATTGTGGAGTTTTGGTTTTTCCTTTAAAATACACGTATACAATGATACAGTGTTGAGCTATGTCATGACTCCCTGTGGTCTGATAAACCAAATAATTGTAGGAGGATTTTGGAAAGGGTAGGATACAACACTTCCTAATCTTATGACAGCCCACACTGGATATAAATTGAGTTCCTACAGGGCGTGGCCTGTAATACCTTTTATCTCACTTGATGCCTTGGCTAGTAGAGGGGATGAGTGCAGGGTAAGTGTGGAGCCTGAGGGTCCAGAATAGAGACAGTCACTGCTTATCTGAAACGTCCAAGGATGATGCACTCTGCAAAGGAGGCACAGCTGTAAATGTGGCGATCAGTGTGTCAGATGATAGCGCTCCTTGGATGCAAGGACAGGAAACCTTCATCACACATGCTCTGATCATGTTGTCCAGAGGGACCAGTGTCTGGGAAAAAACCATCATGCTGGAGAACATAGATGATAAGCAAAAAAGAAGAAGAGCCTAAAGCGGAGGGGCTGGCCGGATGACAATAACCATGTCCTGCACCAGGCTGGATATATAGTCAGGATGGGGCACAGAACTGCTGATCATAGGGCAAATATCAGTTGTAGTCCCTTATATGGCACCTAACAGCAATAACAATGCCCTGAAGGGAAGAAAACCAGCTGAGATGGATGTCTCAGTACCAACTAAAAGTCAGTGGCAAGAGGCTAGATAGAGTACCATATTTTGTTAGGATCTAGTTTCTTCCAGAAGAAACTCCTTGACATTAAGGAAGGTCAGAACCCATGGAGATCTACAGCTGGAAAAGAAAACAAGGTCTCTCCTCCATAACCAGCAGACAGAGAGGACCTTTATCGAGAGTATGTAGCCCGAACTTCAAGCCTCCTAAGCTGCTTTTGTTGTTATGTGCTATGGACTCAGAAATGACTCGTAGCTGACTCTCCAGGGGCTTTTCAGAGGCTGTAAACTGCATGTGAAGAGAATGTGCATCTTTCTCCCACAAAGCCAGTGACAGAATCGAACCACATGCCTTTGGGTTGGCGGCACAACTCCTTACCGCTAGGCTATCAGAGCTCCTACACTGTAAAAGAAGACACTTCTATTACTTGTGGTTGCTCTGTAATAACAACTTTAAAATAAAGAGCGATGGCTAAGAAAAGTGACTGACATGGTACAAATGCAAAGTGATGAAAACATTTTCAAGAGATTAAATCATTCAGTCCCTAATATTGAAGAGAAATTGCATTTGGATCATTATACTTTTGCTCTTTGAACAAAAAGAATTTTTTTTTTCATTTTATCTGTGTATTTTTCTCTCTCTCTGCTTAACCAGGGCCAACACTTTTGTTTCAATTCAAAATAATCTCCTAGTTTAGAAGTATGTCCATACCACTTGTTTTCACATTTATCATAGTGCTAGAATATTCAATGGAAACTACGCTTTTCATTTAACTTTGATGCAGCTAGAACATTTGATGATTTTTATCATTCTTTTCCCCATCTAATCTTCCTCTTTCATCTGAAACAATTAATCATTTTATGGTCAGTACTATTTCTTTTTGAAGTTTTAATAGACTTTAAACACTGATATGGCTCTTGTACACTTTATGAGTAACAGCAATTTGTTTGTGCTTTTTGTATCAAATATCTCCAGTTGCTCATCTGACAACATCTCCCTCCCCTTCTCTCTCTCACACACACACAGTGTGCAGGTATGCATGCATTGCTTGAGGGTCTCTCATGATTAAATCTGAATGTGTGACAAGCTCATTTTTGTGACTGTCCTTTCCACACATGCTCAGCATGACTCAAGCCAGGCTTCTGGGAGGTTGCACAGACGATGCCAGCCATGATCAAGTCAAACATCCACAGAGAGCCAGTCTGGCAGCTGTCTTGGGGCAAGAAGGGCATAAGATCAGCATGAAAATCTGCGCTGTGGAAGGTGAAGTTGCAAGAGGAAATGTTCCTGGGTTCTCCATGGCATGTATACCACTGAATCAACCAAACCTAGGAAGCTCCACGGCTTTCTTTATAGCTAGTTTGATGATTAAACTATACACTAAGGCAGTTTTGAGAATATATATGCTATTAAATGGATTGGGTGCCCTCAAAATATGCTTGTAATAATAGAAGATTGAAGTCATGTAATGATCCCCCATAATCTGAATAACCAGTTAGTTGATGATAAATAACTATTAGGTTAATTATACGATTAGGTTCATGGTGGGATGGAACCCTACCTAACCAAATCACACTCCTATCCTCAAGGCAGTTAGGATGTAACATATGACACCTTTGATATCATTTGAGAGGAAGCTCTGGTGGCTTAAATGGTAAGGAGTTGTGCTGACAACTTGATGACACACGGTTTGAATTCCCAGTTACTCTGAGGCACAAAGATGGGAAATCTCCTCCTGTGTGATTGACTGGCTCTGAAAACAGACAAGGATCGGCTATGAGCTGGTTCCTACTCAATGGTATATAACAACAACATGTTATTTAGACAAAAAGGGAGGCAAGCAAACTGTAGGTGGGAATGAAAGGCTCAGTCAAGTGAAGAAATAATTGCTAGTCAGGTGCAAAATGACACCAGGGAAGGTCAAAATGGCACCAGGGAAGGTCAAAATGACACTGGAGATCTGAAGGGAACAAGGACTTCTCTCAAAATCTAAAAGAGAGAGACACACAGAGAGAGGCTTCCTGTAGAAACACCACCTTGAATTCACACTTTTATGGCCCTAAACAAGAAAAGAATGAACGTATGTTTGTTAAAGCCACTCTTTGTGATTCTGTTATAGCAGCTTGAAACAGCTACGATTATATCCACTACTTGCTTTTGATACACTGGCCTCATATAGAACATTCCCGTTTCTTGCCAGGGAACTCTGGTGGCATCATTCAGAGGAAACTGCACTGCTCACAACAGGGCTGAGCCCCTTTGCTGGTTCAAATTCACCAGTGTTTTTGTGGAAGAAGATGGACAATCTCCTCTTGTGCAATTTACAGACTTGGAAACTCAAAGGAGTTGGTTCCAACTCAACAGCATTGGGCGTGTGAGTGAGTTCATTGGCACATACAGCAGGCTGTGGATAAGTAAATGCTTGCTGAATGAATGCAGCATAGAGTCAGCTTTTCTCTTTCATATTCTTATGATCTCTGAAAAGCATATTGTAATCGACAGCTGGAAGGAAAATAAGGCCAAGAGGAACTTGTATTACACAGATTAAAAACAAACTACACAAGTTCTACCCACTGTGTATTTCATTTTAAAGTATAGGGAAAATCATTAAACAAATTTATTGCCTTTTGTATAGATTGGATTGCAGTAAAGATTTACATAGACTGTTTTATTTCAGCCACCAGAATGAGTAAGATGCAATAAATGGGGGACAAAAATGCTGAATTCCCATTTTGGAAATTATTTCTTTCATTAATTGTTTTCTGGTTCTCAATAATTCACTACTATAGAGCAGAAGGCCCATTGAATTATATTGTTGTAATTAGGTTGTTCTTTTAGCATGTTTTATGTCTCAGTGTTTTTCATGCTTCTAAAAAATAAAAAAAGAGTCTGATGCAGCCTTTACATAAAGTTATCCCTGGACAGAATCTTATGTTTTATCTCAGGAAACAATAATGTGCTAGAAGTATATGACATTTGTACAAATTTAAAAGTTAGGGAATATGAACTTTCCCCCCATTTATTTATACTGCATACTGATACATTAGAGATTTTTTTTTACTAAAATAAAAAGAAGTAAGTGAAATCTTATTGGATTTCTAGAAATTGATAAATATACATAAAGATACCACCATTTTTTGTTTTGTTTGAAGGATTTATTTGAAGTGTAGGTATATTTAAATTTATAATATATTTTATTTTAAATACATACATTTAAATATAAATATTTCTAACAATTCTTTCTGGTTAAGCTTGTTATAATATCCTTACAGACTTAGAAACTTGATGGAGCGTCAGCTATTAATATATTTCTGACCGTTCATTATAAGAGTGAGTTGTACATTTTGGTTTTACATTTTAAAATACACACACACAGAGTTTCAAACATTTCCCAGAGACATAAATGACACTACTTAAAATTCCATGAAAATACACTGAAAAAAATGTCAGTCACCAATGCACAATTATTTTATGATTCCGTTTATACCCAGTATCTAGAATCACCAAGTATATACACAGATCTAATTTAGAATGTGTCAGCAGGAGTAGGAGGGAGAAAGGAAAAAAGGGAACTCAATGTTGGGGCATCTTCCATAAGGGCGACAGAAAACACTCTGGAGAGGTATAATGATAGCAGGTGCACAGCTCTGTGGATATAAAAATTAGTACTGAATCAAACCTATGGAAAAAATGGCTAGTATTTTGTTACATATTTATTTGTCAAGGACATAGAAAGAAAACCATCATACTCAGTACACTCGTTCAGTAAAAAAAGAAAGATTCTCAAAAATTCTATCTTACAATTTCCACAGGGAAGCAAATCCCAATCTTAGTTTAATTTAAATTTTCCTACAAAGTTGTCCATTAAAGGAGCCTTACCCAATTATGCTGAAGACGTGTGGATCCCTCCTAGCTGTCTACAGAAGGAGTTTGTACACTTAAAACTCATGGCCTCGTGTCCATCTGCAGTGGAAATGATAATTCTGGACATAATTTCTTCCATGCACATGAAAAACATGTTATACCTTTTCCCGTAAGTAATTCTGGTTTTCAAGCAATGAATTCTGAATTATTTCTCCTATTTTTGCTGTTATTGCTTAGAGTTTTTGTTAATCCCTCATACATTTAACTGTGTTCCCAAATTGAATACATTCTTTTAGATAAAGTGTGAAAGTTGCTCTAGAATTTCCTCAAAATCTGTATTCTTTTTTGTATTATCTAAGTCCTAAGGTATTCCCATTAGCCACTTACACTTAAGGGATATATTTCATTTGAAATTAGAGATAACTGAAAATTCTGGAGAAACATTTGAGTTTTCAAAGGAAACCACGTTGGGCTGAAGGTGGAATGATAAGGAGGTGAGTGTCTAATTAGAAAAGGCATGAGGTTCTTAACACTGATGGCACATATGTCAATGATGATTTACCTAAAAAATACTGTTGTACTCTTGGTTTTTAAAATAACTTCTGTAATATGGTTGCTGTTGCTGTTGTTGTTTATTGTTATGTACCATTGACCCTATCCACAATAGCTTTAAACCCTGCTCTATCCTGTGCCAGTCTCATTGTCTCTAACACACCTATCTTCATTACCCCAGTTACTGTGCCAATTTATCTCATCCAGGGTCTTC
>NW_006399764.1:22320441-22335678 GCF_000299155.1 Elephantulus edwardii | reverse complement strand
CAGTATTCTGGAAAGGACACTGACAGCAGATTTACATAATGCAATTCATCATTTGATTTCCTTACTGCTGATGCCAAGAGTGTTAATTGTGGTGCCGAGAAAGCTGAAGTTGTTATCCATCTTAATCTGTTCTCTTATCTGTCTTAGTGCTGCCAATTGACCCAGTGGTGAAAATCTGTTTTCTTGATATTAAGCTTCAAGCCATATTACAGTCTACAGTCCTTGACTCTCTGGAGCATATACTTTAGGTCCTCCTCGGTTTCAGCAAGCAAGTTGTGTCATCTGCATAACACAGGTTAGTGACGAGTCGTCCTCCAATCCTTATGCCACATTCTTACTGTATGAAAAAATAACTATTATGTATTGTTGTAAATACACATTTTTGAATCCCAGACTTTTATTTAAACACACTACTGTCAAATCTATTTCCAACTTAAAATGACCTTCCGTCAGGTTTCTGAGGCTGCAAATCTTCATCCATGGAGATGGTTTCTCTTTCTCCCACGGAGCAGCTGGTGGATTCCAACAGGTGATTTTTCAGTTATTTGGACGACAAAGTAACACACAGTGACTTCCAGGTTCCTTAAGGTCTTATTAGTATGCTCTCATTTATCTGGGGATTATGTATATTAATTAATGTATGTTATTGATTTGCAGTCTTCCATACTTCATATTTTTACACTGTTAACACTTGGTGTGCATTCCATAATTTTTAATGGGCTTAATTCATTTTATGCAAATAATATCTACCTCATCAGGGTTATGTCTTCTCTTCAGTGCAAGATGGACTACTTTATCTTATAAAGAAGAAAGTGACAAATATTTTAGCAACATGTAGATTATTAACATTGGTCCCCACTGATGTTTAAAAGGAGTTTTCTCTGCAGTAAGTCTATACAAGTCTACACCTAGTCAGTCTAGGGAGCTCTGTTAGCCTAGTAGTAAGACGTTGAGCTTGAAATCCAAAGACACGAGGGCTGACTCCACAAGCCACTCCATATAAGGATGGGCAATCTCCTCCTATGTGATTTACTGCTTGTGAAAACTTGCTGGAGGGTCAGCTATGAGGGTCAGCTATGAGCCAGTTCTGACTCAACGGTATACAACAATAACAATAGTTAAGATTAGGAATTTCTAAATTTTAATTTTTAAAGTGTGTGTGTGTGTGTGTGTGTGTGTGTGTGTGTTAGGAAGTATATTTCCCCCCAAGGAGATGATTTTTTTTTGTCATTTATAACATTTTATAGCTCCATGCAAATGCTTGGTGTTATGAAAATAATATCTCTCAGAATATAGACCTTTACAAATAGAAACTTGCAACACTCTCATAGTAACTCTCATACTGGCTTACTTTAAAGAAACAATAAAACAGTGTATTATAGTCAATAATGCAAGCAGACGTCCCAATTCACTTATTCTCATACTTCATTTCTGTAATACGTACAGGTTTGGGTATTTTATGGTAATTTAGCAATTTCATCAGAGAATGATAAACATGAAACTACGTATATGTGGATATAAAATATAACACAAACTATTTAATGGTTCACTATGAGTTGACGTACACCATATTTGCTCAAGATTCATCACTGATCACAGGAGAATTCACTAGATTCCTAATAAACATTTTTGCATATGTAAAATGATATTAAGAGTGAGTAAAAACCAAAGGAAATGAAATTCCTTCACACATTTTAGCTCATTTTTTAAAGGTAGGCAACTTTGTTAATGCGGATAGCAATTAACAATCTAGAACAGGACAGGCATTGCAAATTGACTTGGGGAAGGGGCAGAGAGGAAAAGGTATATGAAGAAATGAAGGAATGCAAAACAACTTCACTGTAAACATTCATGAAAATCACAATAAAAAGGAGAAAAAGGAGGAAGTGCGGAAAGTTCTATCCCATTAGAGGAAGTGCAATCAATGTCACGCAACAAAATTGGCTAAAAATTGTTGAGTGGAAAGTTCAATTTGTCTATGAACTTTCATACAAATCACACACACACAAATGTTAAAACAAATCAAAACAAACACACACCAAAAAACTAGGTAACTTTCAAAACTCTTCGTTCATCCTGAGGAAACACGCACTTGGGTGATATCTGAAGAAGGTGTGCTCAGGGAACATTGATTTTGCTATGAGCCTCCCTCAATGACCTGTATGTATGGAGGCGAATATCACATTCGATCTCAGAACAAAAGAGAATGACAATTAAGGATTTAATTAAGGAATTAAATGAAAATTTAATTAAAATAAAATTTAAATTATAACACAATTATGGAATGTACATGAATTAAATGATCATTTAGGGATTTAAGCTAGGGACACGCTAACCTCCCTTTCTGAGGAATATAAAGGTGCGTGAGTATTGTTATTTTTATGCACTCACTAGTCATAACCAGCTCAAAGCTGACTCTCCAGTGGTTTTTCGGAGGCAGTAAATCACATCGGAGGAGGCCGCTGAGCTTTCTCACCTGAGAAGGCTGGTGGGTTCAAACCACATGCCTTTGAGTCACAGAAGAATCTTCCTGGAGGATTGAAAAGGTGTCTACCAGCTGTTGTAGTGTGGTGCGTTTGAATCAACTATGACTCATGGTAACCCAGCAGATAGAAACCCTGCCGCCAACTCTCAGGATTGCTACAGTCTCTCCCAAACACAAGCCCATTGTCTGTATGCACAGTATCATTCCATTTCATTCAAAGATTTCCTCTCTTTTGCTGACACTCTTTCTTTCCCAGAAAGAAGTCTTCTTCCAAGGACTGGTCCCTCCTGAGGGCGGGCTGAAAGTTTGTGAGAGGAAGTTGTAGTCTCCTTGCCCTCCCTGACTGTATTCGCCTCCTCCAAAAGGAGAAGGACTTGAATAGATTTCAAGAGTGAGCTATGGCATCAAATCCTATGCCTAAAGGCTAAGCGAGGATTAGGCAAACAGCTTCAAAAGAGATTTCCATTTGCATAAAGGGTATTGCTAAGTGAGCTTGGATGAATCTTTAAGGAGCCCACAAATGCACTGCTAAGGAAGAAAGACCTTCAAATACCCAACAGTTGATGCTGGGACTAATCCTCTTTCTTCTAAGCATTCTGAAACGGATTTACACAAGATGAGGAGTAGAAGGGATCTGAAAAGTTATAACAGAGGGAAAACGAGAAGCTAACTCTCTCATCCCTTCTGGTGTAACAGTTGTCCAAACTAGCTCCAAAGAGAGGTCTCAATATTAAACCACAGGTTGTTGTTAGGTGACGTTGAGTCGAGTATGACTCTGACCGCTGCTCTATCCTACACCATCCACATACTTCCTGACACACAAGAGCCCGTTGCAGCAGTCACCAACACAGTCTACCTGGTTGAGGGTCTTCACCTCCTTCACTGAACCTCTATATTTCCCAGCATCATGTCCTTTTCCAAAGAAAAGCCCCTCCTAGCAACATGCCTGAAGTATGGGAGGCAAAGCCTCACCATTCTTGCCTCAAAAGAGCACTTCGGCCTCACCCTCTCCAAGATTTATGTGTTTGTTCTCTTGGCCATCCATGGGATGCTCAGTTCTTCTCCAACACCACAGCTCAAAGGCATCAATTCTTCTGTCATTCACCGAGCATAATCACAGGGTTCGGTATGAACTGACACTGTGTTTTCAAGTAACAGTGGAAATATTTAACAACTATAAATTAGCAGAAAAAGCCAGGAAGCCTTCTTGAATTTTTCCAGGGCTTTAAAAAAAAAAAAAGAACAACCCCCCCCCAAAAAAAAACCAACAAACTCACTATCCTACTAGAGTGAAAAACAGAAAATTGTAGACAGAAATACAGTTACTTTTGTGTATTTTATCCCACAGTCATTGCTTATTTATTATAATGCTGCCACAAATAAGGCTGCCTAGAGAAGGAGGCACTGTTTTCTTAAAATAGCAACTCTATGATTACTTGGAAACACAGCAAGTCTTAGCCTAGCCTCGCTTTCAATATATCGCTTAGGATATGCAATCTTATCTGTCAAAGTTTGACACCACAACTCTGTGTGGTTGGCCTGAATTCCTGGTACATTACACATTTACAAGAACTATTTCCTCAGAAAAAGGAAGCTGTGGTCTCATAAGCAAAAAAAAAAAAAAAGACACTTGGTTTGTTGGTTTGGTAATACAAAAACTTTTTTAAAGGCATGAGAAATATATGAAACTACAGCACACCACAAAACCTACAGTACTTCTCAGGTGACAGTGAAATGGCTCCAATTGATTTTAGCATCCCATTAAGGGAACAGATTGTCAGCAATAATAGAGCATTCCTCTGGAGATGTGGCTTTGGTGGAATAAATAAAAAGGAGGCAATCCCTTCTATTAATTCAGTTCATTCTGGTCATTGAGAGGAATAAAGAGTCATATTGCTGAAAAATCTCACACTTAGGGGGAAAGTCTACCATAACTCAACCGAAGCAGAAACTCAATATGAATTATCAATATCATAGATCATAAAGGAAAACAAAATACAATCTTCCACAAATTTTTTTAAAAAAATAAAGGAATGAATGGATGGAATCTTTCAAACAGTCACTTGAGATAAAAGCAGAAGCATTCAGCTGTGGAAAGAAAGAGGTGAGTGGAACAGAACTTTCTCCAACATGTAAGGAAAATGATGATATCCAAGTTCAACAACATGTAGAGAATTTTGGCTGAGCAAGGAACTGATCAGAGAGTCTGGTGGCTTACTTAACAGGAGTTGTGGTGCAAACCCAAAAGCTGGGTTCCTATCCACCAGCATCTCCTCAGGAGACAGATGGATGGTTTGTTCCTGCGTGATTTGTAGCCTTGGGAATCTCCTAAATGGAGGGTATGAGACAGAACTCACATGATGACAATAAGAAAGAGAAGGAAACAGTCAGCTAACCCGTTCCAGTGTGTATTATTCATTCCAGTTTGTGGAAAGGCTGAGATCCTAAGCAAAAAGACCTCTGTGAGATTCAAAGACCTAACGAACCCTCCAGCGTAAGCCTAAGAATACAAGGGGAATCAAGAACAGGAACTCAACACATTGCCCTGGACTTGGATCAACCAACTTAAAATGACCCACCAGAGGGTTTTCAGAGGAAATCTCAAGGAAGGAGATTGCTCTCCTTTCCATTATTTTCTGGGGTCTATGGTTAGTCAATGCCAAGAAAACAAACAGATTCATCCCAGAGAGGATTAAACCAGGCTGCTCCTTGGAGGCAAGGATTCTGGGGCTTCGCTTGACATACTCTGGACATGTTGTAAGGAGAGACAGGTCTTTGGAGAGGGACATCATGCTGGGTAGAGTAGAGGGACAGGGCAGGAGGGGAAGACCCTCTATGAGGTGGATTGATTCAGTGACTGGGGTAATCGGGATGGGTGTGTCGGAGGCAATGAGATTGGCACAGGATACAGCAGGGTTTAGGGCTGTTGTACATAGGATCGCTATGAATCGCAAACGACTTGACGGCACATAACAACAACAACAACAATGGTTAGTCAATGATCACAGTGCAACTTGAATTTGTTCCTTTATTACCATTGGTTCTTGAACATAGGTTACTTCCTGAAATGAAAGCACCTTGACTAATTCTTTTTGGTAAAGGGATTCCATACATTCTTTCTATCTTCTTTTGATGCTTCCTGTATCATTCAAGATTTTGTGCATGGAATCCTTCAAAGGTATTCTGTCCTTCAATTCTTTCTGCTGGAGGAATGTACCTCCCTTCTAGTTGCTATCTCCAGTTCTTTGCACATTTCATTAGAATGCTTTTAAATGATGCTTTTTCATGATAATACTTCTTTTTAAGAATAAGTTTTTTTTCCTTTATAATACTTTTTTAAGACTTATATTTTGAGTAAAATTCCTGTTAAATGGTGAGTTGAAAAGAATATGAAGAGATGCACATGTACTTCCTTCAAAAAAATATTTTGGTCATGGAAAGCCAGTGTACAGAAAGCACCAAAAATGGGGTTACAACTTAGCTAAATGTAAGTATATAATTTGCTTTATATGTTAGCTGACTCTGATTCATAACAATCTTACATATGACAAAATGGGATGGTACCTGGTCTGTGTGATTAAAGTGAAAAGAATAAAAGAAGAAAATATATACTTGTAGGTGGTGGTATTTGCCACCAAGTCAAAACCAACCCATGGTGGACCCTCCAAAGGGTTTTCAGAAAAAAATGAATGAGAGGGGACTGTTCATCTTTCCCCCAGAGAGCAGTTGGGGGATTCGAACCACATTCCTTTGAAATTCCAGCATGTCTTCTTACCACAAGGCCATATATGGAAATATTGATCAGAATATGTGACACAGAATTTCTTTTGTGATTGACACAGTGACTGCATCAAAGCGTAATGTCAGTGGGTGGATGAGTAAAAGGTTAAGGTCTACTGGGACAGTTCTGAAGATCTGACCAGGTAACCTTGCATTACAAACAGTGAGTGGGCTTTTTTATAAAGAGACAAGCCTACCAATCAATCCTATCTCCATTCCACCTAATCCTTCTGCTTACTGTATAGTATGTGATTTTCCACAGTATATTTGAGTACAAAGCAGCTTCAGTCCACATCTTTATTGTCAGAAGGTAATAAATAACATTACTCTTGTTTGTTGTTATGTGAAGTGGAGTCTCTTGTGACCCATAGTGACTCACAGTGTACAACAGCCTTGAGACCTGCTCTATCTTGTGCCAACTTTACTCTCTCTGACACAATTACCCCCACTACCCCAGTCACTGAATCAATCCATTTTTTCGATGGTCTCCCTCTCTTTCTCTGTCTCTACACACTTACAAGCATGGCGTCCTTCTCCAAGGACTGATCCCTTCTTGAAACATGCCCAAAGTATGTCAGATGAAGGCTCAGAAATGCCTCCAAGGAGCAGCTTGGTTTCACTCTCTCTAGGATGAACCTATTTATTCTCCTGGAAGTCCATATTCAACTCTTTTTCCAGCACCACAGCTCAAAGGCATCAATGCTCTTTCTATCATCCCTAGTCTCAATTTATTTATTTCTTTTCTTCTGGTCAACAGCAGACATTCAAGACATCTTTGAAATGTAGTTGACTACTTAAGATACAGAGCAGGAAAAATCCAGTTCAAAATTAAAGAGTAAAATTGATTGCCTGTTTTTGTCTTTCCCTAGGGGCAAGTCAGAAGCATAATCTAAGGCTCAAGCATAGAGAAACTAATACAAAGTAATAGTGTTTGCTTAAAAGAAAAGCTAGATTACACTTAGTATGGCTTGGTAGAGCAGAAATTGATCCCAGAACGCATTCAAATTTAAATATACTATCAGCCAGCTGGCTGGCCTGTGAAGAGAAACAATGAAAAGCCATAATCAATAAGTTATTAAGAATTCACTCAGTCTTGTCAGGCAAGCCTCATTTTCTTTCCTTTTCTTTTTATAGCATTTACGACACTGGCAGAATAAAGGAAGACAGACAGAACATATCTGTACTTAATAAATTATATGGCATGAAACATTTGAAATTATGAGAAGAGAAATTTGCTCCAAGATAATAGGACAAAAACCTATTGTTACCCAGTTGTTCATACTCATCGTAACCCCACAGGGCAAAGGAGAACTGCCCAGGGCTGCAAACCTTAAAGAAACAGCGTGCGAAATCTTTCTTCCAAGGAAACACTGGTAGGTTAGAACCAATCATCTTTAAATTACCCCCAGAAGTGCTTGAATCACTGCAACACCTGGCCTCCTCTCAGACCAACAGATCCTTTAATGGATTCCTAAGTGGTTCGGTGACTCTAGGTTTCTGAATATGAAGAGATGCCAAGTAAGAAAGACTCAGTAATCAGGAAGACTTTTACAGAAGTGGTTTCATCAAAGTTGCCTGTGAAATCCTGGGGTTGTTACTTAATCTCTCATCACCTCACCTGGCTTGGGATTTGAACTAAGGCTTCACTCTTATTACTGAGCGTGAGCTCCAGTTGGAGGGTGTGAGAGTGGACAACTCTTGATGTATACTCACTAGTCAAAGAAAGTTGTCTATTGTTGTTGCTGTTATGTGTGGTTGAGTTGAGCACAAGTCATAGTGACTATGAACCGCCAACCTGGACCTGGCCCTATCCTCTGCCACCCTCTTCATATCTCATAAACTAGAGCCATTGCTGAGGTCACAGTGTTAATCCATCTCAAGGCGGGTCTTCCTCTCCTTTACTGACCCTCCATCTTTCCAAGCCTGATGTCTCTTTCCAAGGAATAGCCTCGCCTAGCTGCATATCTGAAGTATGAAAGATATTCTTTACCATCTCTGCCTCCAGTGGGCCCTCTGGATGCACTTTCCCCAAGGCAGACCTTTTCCAGGACAGGTGGTTTACTCGTGCAGAAGCAATGTAGGCATAAAATATTTTTGTTAGAAAATCGGTGAGATGGCAAAACTTTATCTCACATACTTGGGACCTGGAGAGACTATTCCTTGGCGAGGGACCTCATACTTGGAAAGACTGAGGTTGACTGAAAGAGAGAAATACCCGGAAAGATTGAGGTTGACTGAAAGAGAGAAATACCCTCAACCAGATGGATAGACACAGTGTCTGTAGCAGTGGGATCAAGTGCATCAGATGATGGTACACGACAGGACAGGGTTCAGATCTGTTGTTCATAGAGCTGCTTTGAGTCATACTTGAATTGATGTTAACTAACAACAATAACATAGCGTATATGTGATATTCTGTACTACTCTCTATTATGACGTTGTAAGTAAGTTATGCACTGTACAAATTATTAATGCACATATATTTGAATATATATTTAATGTTTTAACTGATGGAGTTTTCTATCAAAGTTTGTTGGTGTTTTGATCTCTAAGGCAGGAAAGGATATGAGAAGTGCTCAAACAGATTACAGTTTCATGGAATTAAGAAAGTTCTAATTAAGTAGTGAAAGTCTGGACGTTATGCTAACAACAGTTTGAGGAATAAGTTAATGTGTTTGTGAGAAAGAAAGAGGGAAAGTTGAGGGAGTGTAAGCAGTTGTTTAGAAACCCATCAGAAAACATAAATCTATCTAAAAGTGGCAGAAAAAGAAATTGAAGGCACAATACTATTTATTCGGTTTATGATATATAATTAAAAATTAGATTCAATATGAAAAATGCACAGTAAATGTTCAAAATACAAAATATTCAGTGTGTCTACATCGTTCTGATGGGATTTTTTTTAGCGGTTATTTGGTGGCAGCCCCAGGTCCCTTCTTGGATACCCACTGTAATGTTGCTCACGGAGCACAGTTCCAATGAATAAAACATTCTGAAAAATATCTGTAAGCAGTGCCAACAAAACTGTAGACTAATTTTTAAATTTACCCTGCACATAATTTCAGTTTTTATGTACATGTTTAATGCTATTACTACAGTAATTAAAGCTAAAACTCTGGTGCTGTAAATTCTGTTGGACAAAAAGTCATTCTCTAATTAGTTAAGCAGTGATGCTGACAGGTCTTTAATCTTGCTTGTCCTAGATGGCAATCAAGTCACAGTTTTTATTACATTGAACTTTAAAAAGAACAATTCAAGTGAGTGAGACATACCAATTTGCAGCCTCCTCCCTGAAGATGATTAATGACTGGAGGATGAAAAGTGTCAAACTCCTCAAGATTTCCCTGGAAGAAAAAAGGAGAGGTAACACTTTGAGTTCACACTTACTGGCAGTTCTATTATGTCAAAGCTAAGTCTTCTGTTGTGATGGAAAAAGAAGAGCAGTAAAAAATGGACACAGACTAATGATAGTGACTAATTAATGCTTAGAAATAATAGCATGAAATTGAGGCCACATCATTTCCCAGATGTAACACGCCACTGATACTACTATTCACAACATTTAAAAATACACAATCCTCATGCTATAAGACATTCATTTGTTGATTTAATCACAAGGTCATTTTATTTTCTTAAATATAAATTTATTAAGACATTGCTTGAATGTCAATTTATGGTCAAGAGCTTTAAACTCATTTTACTTTTACCTGTGTTGCATTTAAAATTCTTTTTCTCGCAAATTACGGTCTAATCCTACACCATTAATGACTCTGCTATGTTTTCTCAGATATTTTAAAAGCTGTAACTCTATTAAATGATCTTAATTATAGTTTTCTTTGATAGCATGGGGTACTATTAGGTAACTGACAACTTTCAAGTAACTGTAAAGTATTGTCCATAGAAATTCTGTGGCGATCATTGTAATGAACAACATACATAAAGCCACTCAAAGTCTCAGAATTGTGAATAAGCAAGTCTGAATCTATCAGTCTACCCACTGTGCACAGCTCAGCGTAAACTCGTCGAGTATTAATTAGATCAGTTAGATCTTATATTGCAGCTCTCACTGCTGTTGAGTTAGAACCCGCGCATCGTTGTTTCTCCAGGGAGTGAAGCTGTAAATCTCAAGGGATCACACTGCCCATCTTTCTTCCTTGGAGCCGGTGATAAGTTTGACCTGCCAGACACTTTGACCTTTGGGTTAACAGCCCAATTCCTTAAGGGCTCAGCCAGCCATCAGATCTCAGCAGATCAGACATTCAGTGCAGAAAAGTGAACTAGGTGATGTAACTCCTTTTCCTCTACTCTTTAAAGTTGTATCTCCTTTTGTTTATACTTGTTTTACTGTTTCTGCATTGTATTGTTTTAATTTCTGGTACATCTTATTTTATATTAAGTTTGTACAGAAAGAGTGACTAAGAGACATGCACCCATGCACAAGTGGGCAAGTCTGTGTGTTATAAAACAATGTCAGTCCTTATTTACATTCTGGTGGCCTGTCTCTAGGGAGTGGAGGTGTTAACCCAAACACTGCACCCATGTGATGGATCAAATCCACCAGCAGCTCTTCAGAGGAAAGGTGGGTAAACTCCTTCCACATGATTTACAGCCTCAAACACACCCAACAAAGCATCAGTCATGAGTCATTTCCAACTCAACAGAAATGAATGAGCAGTTACTAAATAGAATCTTCTACCATAAATAGAACAAGCACGTATCATCCCTCATACACATTGTTGTTCTTGTTGTTAAGTGCCGCTGAGTTGTCAACAACTCATAGAGACCCTATAAATTAAAGACCTGAACACTTGTATAACTTTCATCATTTCTCCAAGTTCATAGAGTTTCTGGAGGCAAGCTATTTAGGAAGTGGATGCCACTCCTGCTTCAAAGCTTGTTTTACTCGAGGAGCTCCACCAAACACTGTCCACCATGGGTAAGCATTAGTGCATTTGACACATCAGTGTCACAATGTTTAGCATCACAGCAACCACAAGTTACCTCTGTAGAGCAAAGGGACAGACCAGTGTTATACCACTTAGAAGAATGTTTGACCAAAAACAATTAAATCAGGCCTGAAGGCTGCAGATTAAAATCACCTACCTTTGGCTTGATAGCATAACTTTCATATACATTAGTCAAAGATAAACTTTCCATGAATATCTACGTTACAAATGAAATAAGTTTCCTGTGGTCACTGATTTGAATTTTCAAAACATTATAGCTGAGAATAAGCTAATATAAACACAACAATTACAGAGAAAGGTAATGTTGGGAAGAGGATACAATCTCCACTCTAAACTGGACTGGCTCACAAAAACAAAACCAAAACCATGCCAAAACAAACAAACAAAAAACAACTGAGGAAGGAGTTGTATTTGAATTTCTGATTATTGTTGATAATAGAAAATTTTTGTTCTACTTCAGGCAGAATTTGTCCTTGTATAAGGAACACTGGGGAAGACAGGAAAAAAACCAAACCCAAACCCAACCCCCTCCTCCAAACCCAAACAAACAAGCAAAACTTTTATAAGACCATAATTATACAAAGTTAAGAAAAGGTTTACACACAGAATTAATTTTTGATGGTTACATGAAATGGAAAAAGCAAGGTAATAAATAAATAAAGTACATCTGACATAACGAAAGCCCTTGGGTGAAAATGCCTTTTCTAACTTTGTCCTAATGAAAGTCGCTGTCTCTATTGCTTTTAGTGTTCTTTTATGTGGAGAAAAAAGAAAGGAAAAGAAAAAAAGGATTATACTATATGAATCTTATTTTAAGAACTCATGCTTGCTTCTTCTAATTTGGATAGATTTTCAAACTGGATAAAAAGATCTGCAGTCCTATCATCTAAATCAAAGAGGAGAAAACATTAAGGGAAAATCATAAATAACAGTTTTATACCCCTTTGGGAATGAGAAGAATATGAAGCACCTGTGATTTAAAATTTGAGCTTTATAGTTTAATTTTATTTCTTTGGTGTGGGAGAGGAGTAAGGTAGTGGGGAAGAACACAGAAGCTTGACACCACGCCTCTATCTTATCTTACATTGGACTGAACAGCAGTCAGACTACAAAGGCAGAGACACGGTTTCAAGAAGGAAGGCCTTTGCTTCATTATGAGGACGCAATCAGACTAGGAAAAGAACAGCAACCTCCTATGTTTTGTCAAAGTTCTAGCCTCAAAATCAAGCTCCAGCCAAAGTCGGAATGCCATGAGTGAGCATTTTGGTCCAATGGTTTGTTAAAGGCTGAACACAGAAATTCCATATGACCCAACTATTCCATTACTTGGAATATATCTTGAGAAAATGAGAACTGAGGCACTGAGACTTGTACACCAATGTTCATAAAAGCATTATTCACCATCATAAGAACATAAAGCATAAGAACATAAAGCAGCCCATGTCCAACCAGAAACGTATGGATTAAGAAATTATGGTACATTCACACAATGGAATAGTACGCTGTGGGAAGCCAAACTTTATACCAAATATTATATGAAAACCCTTTTTCAGGAACTGAAGAAATTACAGACATATAAGTTAGGATTTCTCTTGTGGCAGATCCTAGAAGTGAGCTGTTTGTCCCCTACAGAGGGAGGGTTGCTTCTGCAAAAACAGGAAAGAGCAAGGGGCCCCCTACAGAGAGAGTATTACTTCCTAAGCTAGAGTTCACCCTGAGGCATCAAGGTTAATAGTTAAGGGTAAACCAAATTCTTGCATTTGTGAACCCCTCCCTCCTGAGTCAAGCAGAAGGTTTTCAATAGAAAGAGCTTGGCTTCATTTGCATTGAATTCTCTTTGTGATTTACTTCCTGATAATTTTCAATAAAGATAAGGAGAAGCTTGGCTTGGGGTCTTCAGTGGAGAACTGCTGGCCCCTGTTTTATGCTCTCTGCTCTATCTCATTCCTGGCTGTTTGTCTCTTTATTAATAATTATAAGATCATTCTATTCTTTGGGACCCTCAGTCTGCAACAGTACGCAGCATGCAGGAACAATGATTTTTGTAAATTATTACCTAATTTAGGATGGACTGGAGAGACTGTGTAGAGTGAACAAACTCAGTCCCACAAGGACAAATATTGTGGTGGAAGCAGAGGGATGAGGATGTGCAGGGGGAGGGGGCTTTAATCATGGAGTTGTACAATCTGATGGGTGGGGGAGGTGAGGGAAATTGGAAGAATCTGTTCTGGAAAACAGTATCTTCCAATTTAGTAAATAAACTAGTATAATAATTTAAAAAGTGGATATATTACTGGAATGTTTCTGAAAAGGAAACCCAAAAGTCTCCCCATTGTGGTGTAATTGTGATATGACCGGATTACAAATACTTAGATGGGTTTTTGCTTTCTTTTGTTTTTAAAACATGTTGGTTGTGCTGTTGTTGTTGGGTGCCATCGAGTTGAGTATGACTCACAGTGACTATGTGGACAGATCTGCACTTTGTCCTGTCTTGGACCATTTTCACCATCTCTGATAGACGTGAGTCCATTATTACAGTCACAGGGTCAATCCACTAAGCTGAAGGTCTTCCTCTTTCCCTAATCCTCCACCTTTCCAGACCTGATATCCTTTCCAAGGACAGGCCTGAGTA
This sequence comes from Elephantulus edwardii, assembly GCF_000299155.1. Lineage (NCBI taxonomy): Eukaryota > Metazoa > Chordata > Mammalia > Macroscelidea > Macroscelididae > Elephantulus > Elephantulus edwardii. Next base: position 22,321,814 of record NW_006399764.1, on the reverse strand, counting down.
AATAACCACAGAGGACTTTCAGTAAAAGTCAAAATACTTAAGAAAAATCTGACAGGGATCCTGAGAACAAACATGCTTTTGTCTAAACCACATACTCAGATTCCAATTACACAGGCAGTGAAATCACTACATAATCGTCACTACCCAAGTGTGGGCTGCCATCACTTCTCATCCACCCTTGTTTTTCCAAATCAAGATATTAGTGAGCCTTCCAAGTTGGCAGCTTGCCAAACGATGTTAGGAGACTCAGCAGAAAACCGCTTAGCAACCAAGGTGAGAAACTGGGTTTTGCAGACTTGTTTATGGGGCTCAGAGACTAAACTTCTATCTAAACCTGTGGTCATAGGCCAGGAGGACTTAAACAGTTTCTTTCCCAGCAAAGACAAATTCTTTATGAAATTAACAACTAAAGGGGAGGGGAGGAGTATTAAATGCAAAATTAAATTGAGCACTGATAAACCTCACTTTGAAAGGCATTTAATCAAATTGAAATACATTTTTCCATCTCAGTTTCACACAAAGTGCAAAGTGTACTATCTGAAAAGTAAATAATCTGCTTAAAAGCTAGTATTGTATAGCTCCATCTTCTTACTAACCAAATTTATGTAATGTGGCTGAGAGTGTTTTTCTTTCAAAATTTCTATTTGTTTCTTAGAAAGGAAAATATTTTTCATTTCCAGAAAGAAAATGTACTAGAATATCTTCTTTTAAAAAAACCCACAAACCCAAAAATATAAAAAACTAGTATTTCTATAAAAATATGCATACTTCATCTAGAATAATTTATAGAAATAATATACATATATATACACATATTGTACATACCACTTCTCACAAAGCATATTACAACACTAGTGAAAGAATGTAGCTTTTTAAAGTAACTACTGTAGATGATATTTTATTTTTCAAGCCCACATACACACAAAAATATTGCAGTTTGAGAAATATGTAGTTACATCTTCAGGCACTTTGAAATTGTGTGAAAGATGGAAATCATATCCTCAACGAATTTCCAGTTTTAACTTCAAATGTTCTAGAATTAAAATGTATAGGGATATGACGCTTGATAGTGTTTGAAGAAATCCAGACTTTAAGAAAACAGACTCCTAGAATTTAACTATTTTATTGTTATGTGCCATTGAGTCGCTTGCCACTTATAGCGACCCTATGTACAGCAGCCCTAAACTCCATTCTGTCCTGTGCCAATCGCACTGTCTCCAATACACCCAACCCAATTGCCCCAGTCACTGAATCAATCCACCTCAGAGAGGGCTTTCCCTTCCTGTGCTGTCCCTCTCCAAGGACTGGTCCCTCCTTACAACATGTCCAAAGTATGTTAGACGGAGCTTCAGAATCCTTGTCTCCAAGGAGCC
>NW_006399764.1:22304043-22320130 GCF_000299155.1 Elephantulus edwardii | reverse complement strand
TGAACAATCTCAATCTCTTCACCATCCATCCTGATGCTGCCAATTGGCCCAGTGGTGAGAATCTTTGTCTTCTTGATACTGAGCTTCAATAGAATTTAACTATAGAAAATAATTTTTTAATAGGTCAATATAAAATTTTTTGAGGGATCCTAAAATAATAATTTTTCTAAAATAAGCAGAGTGTATTTTTGGTGTAACTCCTTCAAGCCTTTTATTTTGTTGTGATATTCGGTGCCGTGAAGACAACTCTGCCTTGTAGTGACCCGTGTGGAACACAGCAGCACTCCCCCTGGGCCTCCACCACCCTCACTCAGTAGGTATCAGTTAGGCTTATTGTTGCAGTCATTGTGTTCATTTATCTTTATTGATTATTGCAGAAAATTGATGATGCCTCTACTGGCATATTACATTCAGAGCCCTATAAAACTCTCAAAAGATTAATACACGAAAGAAATAGAAGTCAGAATGCTGAGCATTGGTGTTAATAGAAAAACAACACTGATTGTTTAACTCTACGAAATATCAGACACCTATCTTGCATGGTCAAATGCTGGAAATAACTATTGTTATGTACACTGGTGGCCTCGTAGTAGGAAATTATGCTGCGATCCCAAAGGCACACGGTTCGCATCTACCAGCTGTTCCACTGGAGAAAGATGGACACTTTTCTCCTGTGTGATTTACTGTGTCTGAAAACCCACTAGAGGGCCAATTGGGTCAATTTCCACTCAGCAGTATACAGCAAACAACAACAACATGTACCATGGAGTCTGAAACGCATAGATGAACCTCCTGTTTATTTGCGAGGGCAGTGAACCAGATGGGAGGAGACTGCCAATTTTTCTCCTAAATAGTGGCTCATTCATTTGAACTGCGTGCCTTTGGGATGGCATCATAGTCCTTTAGCACTAAGCCACCAGAGCTCCCCAGTAAAAGCGTTAAACAAATGTTCCCACCTAGAACAAGGAAAAGTTGTTGCTTGACTTAAAGCTAACTTGAAAAACAAGGAACTCATGCAATATTATTCAAAATGGGTGACCCTGGAGGACATTATGCTGAGTGAGGTATCTCAGTCACAAAGGGACAAATGCTATATGGTGCCACTGTTGTAGAATGAGGCTGGCATTGGGGTGGGGGTAAGACTGAGAAAAACTGGATGAAATATGTTTACGGCATTGTAGTCTGTGGGGGAGAGAATAGTCTAAAAGTATTATATTTTAGGGCATTATTTTTATCGTAGGAGTATGCAATGAGGGTTGTAGAGTGGATTATATTTGGGGGTAGGGGGTGGGGTTTTGGGAGGTGCGGGGAGGATTGTGTACCAATGAGGGAGTTTTTCTTTTGCTTTTCAAGGAGAGGAACAAAGTGGGGGGGAGGGGTTTGTGCGGGGAGAAGGGTGCAACAATGAATGAATGGAATTCCAAAATCTCTGTAGGTGTTCATTGAAATGAAAAATAAACAACCTAAATTAAAAACAAACAAACAAACAAACAAACAAAACCCAGACAGGATTGGAAAAAAAAAAAAAGCTAACTTAAATAGAAGTGAAAGTTTAGACCTCGGCTGTAACCCACCAGCAGCTGTCACCCCTGTGGGCCCTAAATAGAAAGTCTGATCTCATCTGCTCATGGCAAACTACCATCCTTCTCCGAAGCGCGTCTTTGGCGACAGCTTCCCTGGAATGCTTTCCCTGCACGAGCAGAGCAGCAGCCGCAGTCCTGCAAACTCATCCTCTGAAGCATTGCTATTTAGAAGCAGAACAGCAATGAGTAATGGGGAGATGGAGGGCTCAGCTCCTGAGGGAAGGCAGAGCAGAGGAAGCGAAAGACTTAAGACTTACATTTCCAACTGCTCCCCCCCCCCCCATTTAAACACCAGCAAATCAAAGACAAGCGCGGATTTAACTCATTTTTCACCTGTTCGGCTGCCACAGGGGTCATTTCTCTGTGTGTAATTTAAAGTTTGTTCCGCTTCTGTCCTGCTCTAAAGAGGTTCAAGGATCTCCAGTGGCACAGAGGTTAAGCACTCAGCTGTTCAAACCCTCCAGCCATCCCATGAGAAAAAGCTGGAGTTACCTGCTTCCACCAGGTGACAACCCTGGAAACCCCAGGGGAAAGCTCCTCGCTGTCCTACAGGGTCTCTGAGAGTCACAATCAAGTTAAAGGCAGCCAATATTGATATTACACAATTAGACTGAGGAGCCAATATAAAGACACATGGACAGATAGAAGAATGAGAGATTAATATTTGTACTAGACAGATTTGTTCAATCTCATTGTGAACACTTCCAAGGTCATAGAATTAGTTACAAGTAACCATGAAAATGCCATGAACTGATTTGTCTGTCTCAGCCATTAAATTATACAGGTAACCATGAAAATGCCATGTACAGATTTGTCTGTCTGTCTGTCATTAAATTATACAGGTAACCACGAAAATGCCATGTATAGATTTGTCTCTCTCTTGTTCTCATTTTGCCTGATCTGAGGCATGCTCTTTTCAAGTACTCTTTATCCAGCTGAAAGTAGGACTTACCCTTCTGAAAGCAGGTGGTGTTGCTGTTGTTATGTGCCATCGAGTCGCTTGCGACTCATAGCGACCCTATGTACAAGAGCTCTATATGCTCTTCTATCCTGTGCAAACCTAGCCTTCTCAAACGCACTTATTCCCATCGCTCCAGTCACAGAATCGATCCATCTCATCTCATCTGAAATGAGTAAGGATGACAGCAGAAGACTTAAAAGACACCTCTGACTTGTGGTGTTGGAGAAGAGTACTAAACAGCCCCTGTACGGTAAAAGAACACAGAAACGTGTCTTAGAGAGGGTGCTCTTTTGAGGTAAGGATGGTGAACCCTTGTTTCACATACGTTGGGCATATTGTGAGGCAGAGTCAGTCCTTGTGAATGACAAGCAGGGAAAGGTGGAAGGTCAGAGGAGGATGGAGGAACACAGTGACCGTAAAAATGCCTGGAGCAGGGCAGAGCTCATAATAACGGTGCAGAGAAGTGTGAGGTTCAGTTCTGTGGTTCATAGAGCAGCTATCAGTTATAGCTGTCTTGATGCACCTAAAACAACACAACATTTTTTACGTATATATTTTCACATCATTTTGAGGACTATTTCTAGTCAGTTTGAAAAAAAAATGTATATCAGAGGAAATAAGACAAGCTTGGCTAATATAAACTCAAGTGCTATGAAACTATATTGCATTATAACAATTGCAATTTAAATGTACAGTGTCCTTAATACAATTTCATTATATATACAAACGACTAAGTGGCACGACATGTATCACAAGACAAACATTTGCTGAAAAGCTCTGGCCACTAGTCTGTGCTGTTGTATAAGAAATACTTTTCTTTTCATCAACTCATTTCTATAAGAATTTAGCACCATTTATTTTGTATTAAGAATCACAACTGCAATAATTTCAAGTTTAGGTTTTCTACTTTTTGTAATATATAAAAAAATAACATTGGGGGAAAATTAAACTAATGTAAATCTATCTAAAGTGAAGAAAGAGGACATTTTGACACAGATATGTTATCTGAAGCACCTATTAAACGACAAGGTTATTTTTTCCTTTAATATGAAATACAAAAATATCCTAGGAGTCAGATTTAGATACTGATCAACTAATTTGCCTGTCCATAATATTAACAAACCATCACAGTATAACTTCTCTATATAGATTTATTGTGATTATAGGTAATAAGCCAGTATCTAAATGAATAGTAATTCTGGGGTTACATTCCATTTTGGGTATGTTTTCCACAGTTACCCACAATCATTCTCAGTTTTGCTACTTAGAACTAAACCATATATATATTTTTTTCCCTCAGTTCTTATCTTGAAGATGAGTTTCTGACACTTCAGTGACAGACAACATTTAAAATTGGTTCAGGTTTTGGAAACGTTTAGGCATTTCAAACTAAAAGCAATAATGTGAATGTTTCTTACATTTCCAAAATATGTTTTCAAAAAGTGGAACATTGATTTCTCTAAGTACAGAACAGGTTGGAAATCAGAGCGAAGAATGTGAAAGCATATCACAAGTTGCCTTAGGATGCTTCACTGTTTCTCAGAAAACAAGGTGCATCCAAATATAGGTATTCTTTACTTACAAGCACGGTCAAACGCTGAGGGGTGGTTTCGCTCTGAGACTAACATCATCCATCACACATGCACCATTTATCGGAACTGACATGATGGATGATTGCATTAAGAGAACAATTAATATTCCCCACTCAATTAGTGAAGATTAACAAGTATATGCTGCTGTTCTGAATAATATTTCCATTGTGAAAGCAAGATACTTTATCTAACCACCCACCTTGTTTAAAAATGGAAATATCATGAAAACTTCTAGTTGCTACATCTGGTACATGAACATTTGCACTGCACTCACAAAGGACAATAATTGGAGACATCCAAGGCAGAATATTTCCTAGGTAATAGGCAGATCAAATATTCATGGACATAGGTAATTCAATTTTAGATGTCATAGGCATTTTGTTGCGATGGATGTTTTACTATTCAGATTTTTTTATACTGGCTTATTCAAGTTGTATTTCATCTTCATACTGAAAATGTCATGGAAATTCATCTGTAGGTTGAGTATTGCCACCTATAACATATTAAGTTACATATATTATTATGTGAACGTGAAATTACCTTGTCTGAAGACTGTGACTATAGCAATGAAGACATGACACTCATAGACTGTGAATCTCTAGTTTAAAAATTAGGATTTGTTTCCTGGTCTATTTATTTGTACCTCGATTTCCCTATTATTAAACCTCATTGACATAAAATACACTGACGCTAAGTGAGTCCGTTCATATGAAACCTCCATCAAATTCCCAAGGCTGGAAGCTTTATGGGAAGAGAATGTCCATCTTTGTTCCATAGAGTCACTGATTGATCCGCTAGCCTTTCTGTGAGAAGTCCACTGTGTTAAGCACCAGGAGTCACTGATTGATCCACTAGCCTTTCTGTTAGAAGTCCACTTGTTAAGCACCAAGTCATCAGAGCTATGTTAGAGAATGAAATTAACTATCCTACTACATTCTTGGTAATGGATGGTGAAGAGATTGAGATTATAAACATCTTTAGTTTGCTTGGCTCCACAATCAACATTCTTGGCACCTGTAGACAGGAAATCAAAAGACATATTGCATTGGGAAAGTCTGCTGTCAGAGACCTCTCCAGAGTACTAAAGAGCAATGATGTCAATCTGGAGACTAAGGTGCACCTGATCCAGGCCATGTATCACTTTGCAATCACTTGCTATGCATCAGAGAGCTGGACAATGACTAGGGATGATAGGAGAATTGATGTCTTTGAGCTGTAGTGTTGGAGTATTGAATACACCATGGACTGCTAAGAGAATGAATAGGTTTGTCCTGGAGAGGGTGAGACCAGGCTTTTTCAAGGAGGCAAGGATTCTAAAAGCTTCGTCTGACATACTTTGGGCATGTTGCAAGGAAGGATCAGTCCTTGGAGAGGGACATCATGCTTGGGAGGGTGGAGGAACAGCACAGGAGAGAAAGACCCTTGGCTGAGGTGGATTGCTTCAGTGACTCAGGTAATGGCGGAAGGTGTGTTGGAGATGGTGAGATTGGCACAGGATAGAGCAGAGTTTAGGGCTGTTGTACATAGGGTCTCTATGAATTCAGGCAGCTTGACGGCACATAACAGCAGCAATCACCACTACCACCAGCACATTCTTATAAAAATAATACATCCTAATGTATGGTGGCTTACTGGTAAGTAATTGCACTGCCATTACAAAGTACTGTTGTAATGCAGCAGCTGCTCTGTGGGAAGAAGGATGAACACTCTCCTCTCATGCAGTTTATAGCCTCTGAAAACCTGCTGGAAAGGTCAGTTATGGGTCACTTCTGATGTGACACTATAAAATTACAACCTTTATCAATAATCTGGAACATTAAGCACTTTTTAAGAATGCAGATGGCGGGGTTTATGCAATTAATAATATTAAGATTTTATTAGTCTTAAGAACTAAAATTCTTCAAAAGAAACAAATCCAGTTCTATAAAATGCAACCTAGGAAAATATCCTCCTTATGGTTTGAATTTACCATCTCTGGACTTGTGTTCTAACACCACCCACATTTTTTTTATTTTTATTTTTTTCCCCCACTATTGTGGCTCCCACATTTCCATTCTTGCCAAAATCTTGTTTTGATTTCATAAGTAAGGAAACACTGAGATTTTGTTATTCATGTGGCAAGTAAGTAGGGCAGCACTGGGAAATTGGGCTTTGGATTTGCAATCGCTTGTTATGCATCAGAGAGTTGGACAATGACTAGGGAGGACAGAAGGAGAGTGGATGCTTTTGAGCTGTGGTGCTGGAGAAGGGTACTGAATGTACCCTGGACTGCCAGGAAAACAAACAGATTTATCTTGGAGAGGATTAAACCAAGCTACTCCTTGGAGGCAAGGATTCTGGGGCTTCGTCTGACATACTTTGGACATGTTACCAGGAGGGACGGGTCCTTGGAGAGGGACATCATGCTTGGGAGGGTGGAGGGACAACGCAGGAGGGGAAGACCCTCTATGAGATGGATTGATCCGGTGACTGGGGTAATCGGGATGGGTGTGTCGGAGGCGGTGCGGTTGGCGCAGGATAGGGCAGGGTTTAGAGCTGTTGTGCATAGGGTCGCTATGAGTCGGAAACGACTCGATGGCACATAACAACAACAACAACAACAACCTTGCTAACTTACTTACTTGGAGCTGAGTTCCTTAGTCACCACCTGGGCGATGGGTTTTGTGTGCCTTCCAGCCAATTCCTACACAGACAGTACGGGACAGAGAACGATTGTTCCAAAAGGTCTTCAAAACTGTAGTCTTTACGAGAGCTAATCTCTGGGCCTGTTTTCCCACATGTTTCCTGGCTTTGTTGGGATTACTGACCCTTCAGGTAGCAACTAAACTACTTCAATGTTGCACTACAAGGCTTCTTGGTAGTTGGGAAGTTTGAGTCATTTACATAACTTCATTTATTCACGATTAGCTCAACTCTAAAGGATCACTATTAATTTCTCAACAATGCTGCAAGCATAGTAAAATAACATTTATACAAAGCCATCATGGGCTTTTCAATCACTTCTTAACCATCTGGGAGCTGGACGATGAATAAATGACAGGGGAATTGACGTCTTTGAGCTGTGGTGTTGGAGAAGAGGACTGAATATCTTCTGGACTGTCAAAGGAACAAACAAATACATCTTGGAGAAAGTGCAGCCACTGTTCCTAGGAGGCAAAGATGATGAAGCTTCATTTCACATACTTCGGGCATGTACCTAGAGGAGGCTAATTCTTGGAGAGGGACATCATGCTTGGAAAAGGTAGAGGATTGGAGAAAGAGGAAGACTCTCAACCAAGTAGAATGTCATAGTGACTGCAGCAATGGGCTCCAGTGTGTCAGAAATTGTGAGGATGACACAGGAGATGGTAATACCCAGGCCTGTTGTTCACAGGGTCGCAATGAGTTATAATCAAAAGGATGGGACCTAACAACAACAACAATAGCATATCTTCTAAACACAAGAATTGAAGCATCTGAATTGCCGAGTTGGTGAAAAATACTGACTGTATCATTAAGTGCCAGAGAATGAACACATCTGTCTTGGAAAAAGTGCCTCCAGAATCCTCCCTATAATCAGGGTGAGAGACCTCCTCTTACTCACTCTGGATGTGCGGCAGGAGAGATCAGTTCCTGGAGAAAGACATCACAATTGTTAAGGAAGAAGGTCAGCAAAGAGGAGCGAGATCTATCTTCAAAGAGATGGGCTGACTGATTGCAACAATGAGCTGAGAGGGCAATGGCTGTGAGGATAGTGAAGGGCTGTGCAGGGTTTCTTTCTTGTATGGAGTCTCGGGAAGCAGGAGTGGCATCCACTTCCTAAACAACATGCCTCTGGGAACACTATGCACTTTAAGAAATGACCATAGTCAGAGAAAAACTTAAGGTCTTTTGTTCATAGTGTCACTATAAGTGGTGCTTGACACGACGGCAGTCAACCACAAACCACCACCACATGGAGTCATGAGGAGAACTTACGAGTGGTACCTACCACCAATATCTCCAACCTTCTAGACATTCTTCTGTTTTGGTGCTTTTCTTACATACACTTCCATCTCCTTTGTATCTAGGGATACAAAGGTCTTGCCATTGCCTTGTCAAATCAAGCTTATGATCTGAGATATCTCACTGTGTGTTCTGTGAGCTTCTGATGAAGCAAGACTCAAGGTTCTTTCCTGTCCAGTGCCTGAGTTCTACATAGAGATTCCTCATCTAGCTTCTATCCACAGGGCCATGACCTCCTTTGACTTTTGCTCAGTGTCTGGGTCCAGGATTCTTGAATAATCTTTGAATGTTGCTTCTAGTCTCGATTGCTGCTATGTAGACTTAATTTAGGTATGTTTTGATCTTTACACCCACTGATTTATTTTAGATTTCAGTTTCATTACATATCCTGAGCGTGGATAGAAAAATCTTATTCAGTTATCTCTAATTTCATTCATTCTTTCATTGTTTCAAATAACTCAAGAAGGTAGTGACAAAAATGAGCCCGTACTAAGGAGCTGTGGGGGCACAGTCAGTGACGAGTTCCCCTGAGCTTCGCCAGTATTTCGGATCCAACAGTAGCTCCACAGGAGAATGACAGACAATCTCTCTTCTTCTGTCTGACTTACGGACAAAAAAAACCTACCGGAGTGTCAGCCATGAGTCAGAACTGACTCCATTTCAGCGAGTATATAGGTAATATCTAGAACCACTGGCATATATAGAACCGAACTGGGATTTTCCCCCCTCCATAAGTTTCAATTCATATGTTTATCCTCTTGGTTTAAGAGTGACTTACTTGTTCCCCAGGGAACAAATGCAGACCAATTCTCTTTCTACCTTCTCAAACAAATAATTCATCAGATCTTTTCATTAACACACTACCAATTGATATACATTTTCACGTTAAACTTCCAAAACACATCTTAATGTTAATGAAATCAAGGAGAGTTAGCAGAAAAAGAGTCAAGAAATGATGGTCCTGAAGCTTGGGATGCCTGGCATTCTAGCAGGACTTGTAGCTATTTGAGTCCCTGAGCCTGACACTAGCTTAGCTCAAAAGCAGGGGTGATCTTCAGTCCTTCAAAGGGACACAGATAACGTCTGAAAAAGAGGATAAAATGTATTAAAGGGTGACTGGTCAAAAGGAAATGGGGAGAAGATACCATGAGAGGAGAGGCAGTGGTGTCCACTGAGAGATAAAACAGGTATGACTTCTTTGATTTGGTATTTGCAGAAACAGGAACACAGAGTATTGGGGCTGGAAGAGGATTTTTGTAACCCCTGAGTAATACCCCTTCATTTTTTCCAGTATATTTAATATACACCATTCCCCTCCTGCTTCTTGTAGGCCCATTTAGAAACGTTGGCCCAGCATGTTCAATGCTTTCCAAAATAGAAGCTGCCTTAGAACTTACTGAACTCAAAAGAAGTGGCCTCCTGGAGGGAAAAAAATCCCCACCCCAAAACCCACCCCCCAAACCCAAGTCCTTCTATAGGTGTATAGAGCACTCTTTTCTGTTTGTTCCATTTTCCACTTCAAAACAGTTGATACCAAATGATGCAATGCTATTAAAACTTCTGGGTCAATATTAATAGTTAGAGTTTGAGGAGAATCTTTTAAAGAGAGTCAAATTACTATATACACTGTGAAGATTACTTAAAGGGTTTTAGGAATAACTGTCAGCAATTATATAGGGATGGCCAAATGCTTTAATAGTATATACCAACCAGGGAGATTTTAATTTAAAGTATTTTTTAAAGTATTTGCAATAATTATATTTGTAATTCAAAAAACTTATTGCGATGGGAAAATCTGCAGTTAGGGACCTCTCTAAAGTTCTCAAGAGCAACGGTGTCTCTCTGGAGACTACGGTGCGCCTGATACAGGCCATGGTTTTTGCAATCACTTGTTATGCATCAGAGAGTTGGACAATGACTAGGGAGGATAGAGGGAGAATTGATGCCTTTGAGCTGTGGTGCTGGAGAAGAGTATTGAATGTACCATGGACTGCCAAGAAGACAGATTCATCCTAGAGAGGGTTAAACCAGGCTGCTCCTTTGAGGCAAGGATTCTGGGGCTTCGTCTGACATACCTTGGACATGTTGTAAGGAGAGACAGGTCTTTAGAGAGGGACATCATGCTGGGTAGAGTAGAGGGACAGCGCAGGAGGGGAAGACCCTCTATGAGGTAGATTTATTCAGTGACTGGGGTAATCGGGATGGGTGTGTCAGAGGCAATGAGATTGGCACAGGATAGAGCACAGTTTAGGGATGTTGTACATAGGGTGTTGCTATGAGTCGCAAACGACTCGACGGCCCATAACAACAACAACAACAACAATTCTAATATTCTAATCTCCACTTCACACTAGATGATTCAAAGGCCTTGAAGGCTCAGGCTGCACCCCTACCTTAAGTGGTAACACGCTTAGTTGACAAAGACTAGTTAATCAACAGGAATCATGAATTTATAGTATGAATTTATCATATACTCCTTTATATATTTCATTAATTTGTAAATCAAGATATTGATTCTATGAAGGTAGAGATCATCTCGTTGGTCCATTCTTAATTCCTAGTGTTTGGCATAAAGTATGATGCAAATACTAAGTATTTCTTGAATTAGAGAAACATTAGAGTTCAAAAAAGGCATGAAATCTCACTTAAACCCCTAAGAATACAGAATCTCTTTCCTTTCTGCTACTGAGTCAGATTTCACTCAGAACGGACCTTCTGCTGGGTTTCTCACACTGTAAATCACACGGGCGAAGATTGTCCCTATTTTTCCTAGGGATGTTGCTGATGGATTTGAACCACCCAAGGGCATCACTTTGGATTAACAGAGAGCTACTCGCCATGGACGGTGCCACCAGGACAACAAGAATGGGGATAGTGGGTATAAATGAAGGGAAACAACGCTGGTTATTTTGCAGGGAGTAGAGCTGGGTATGGGCTTGGGCACATTTCTATGCTGATGCAGGGTCATTAAAGACACCCCAAGTATTTTTTTTTGGCCTGTATTAAAATCGACTTGGTTTGGGAAAATAAACTCGGCAAAACAACGTCAAATTCCTCTGTTCTTCTTGCTGTGTACGGTAGTGTGGGAACCAACACATAACTGACCCTCCAATAGGTTTTCAGAGGTAATTTAGTGGCGTTATCTTTCTCCCACAGAGCAGCTGGAGATTTTGAACCTTGTGCCTTCAGGTTTGCAACATAGCTCCTTATCATTAGGCCACCGGAGCTCCCTAGATACATTATGTGTCTGTCTGTCTGTCTATCTGTCTGTCTATCTATCTATCTATCTATCTAATTATCTTTTAAGTGAATAACAGAGAAATCAAACCAATTGTCATTGCATCTGCTTCTATTTATAGAAGCTTCTGTTTCAAATTAGAAAAGCACTCCATGTTCTTTTCAATGGCTTTGATCATTCAAAATAGATTCTCAGGCCTTTAGGCCAAGGTGCTTCTGAGCGGGTCCAAACTGTCACTGTTTCATTTATAATGCAATCTTATACTTATTTGTTCTAAGTCTCGGAGACTTGGTTATCTAAGAAGTCAACAACCTCTATGGAAACTTGACAATTGCATGCCCTGTCTTATTTTACTTTATTAAGGCTCTCAGTCCTAACTCTAAATTTCTCATCCAATATTTCTGGAGTCATGGGTTTCCACACATGCTGGACTCTGCAAAATGTTTCTAAGTATCTATTAGAGAAACTACAAAAAACCAAATGTTGACTCACTTTCCTGTTTCAATTTTTGAAAAGGGTAAGCATATGCAATGCTTATTTTTCATACATATTAAAACTTCCTAAATCAATGTAAATCATATATTATTCTATGCTCTGCTAAATGTACCTTTAGCATAAAAAAGTTGTTAAATTCTCACAGCAGATTTAACACCCACATAAAATGAGGGGAAAAAAATGTAGAAGCTACTGAATGCTGTGTACCTAGTATATCATGCTCTATAAGTATCGAGTGAAATCATTTTTATTTTTAAGCAGAGATCATTTTGCATATTAGAAAAGAATGTTCTTCTTTTTGAAGAAAAGAGTTCTGCTTTAGAGAAATGTGGCCTGGTTATATTTTGGTAATTATTGTTCAGTACTATTCCACTTCGAGTCTTAGAAATAATAACTTCTCATTCATCTTTTATTGTACATTCCAGTTATTATATCTTAATATACCTTTTCCTGTTAGTCATATAGTAATTTTCTCTCATTATTTCCATGCTAATAAAATATTTCTTTTTCTTTATCAAAGGACATTATTTTACTTTGTAATCTTTCAATGATTTATTTTTCAGAGGATCTATTTTATCTTCCTTCCCTTCTATATAAAGTTATGTTTAAATTATTAGTACGATCATATGAGAAAAATAATTTACTTTTCAAATTCATATATAACTTAAAGATTACCACAATCACCAAGTAGTCATCTTGTCTAATTATTTCGAATCCTCTCAGTGGTTATTTACATTGCAATTGAATCTTCAGCTCGCACTGCCATATGTCTTAGGGAATATGCCACCTGGGCCTACTAATCAATAGATTCTATTGATGGAAGAGAGAAAGTGGCCCAGCAGAAGGAAAGTTTCTTTAAAGATGAGCTCATCTCAACGAAGCGAGGTTAAAATAGGCATCTGTTCAGTGGCAAACTCCCAAAAGAAGCAGCACAGGAGATGTGCTGAGAAGTGGAACTGTGTCGTTCCCCACCTTCGAATCATCTGTTCAACTGTAACTTGAGCACACTAAAAAACCTGTGATTAAGGTAAAATCAGGCCATGCTATGCAAAAGAGGGGAAACTGGCATTTACGGATCACCTATTAGAATTCAGGTGAGGTGAAAGCGGGCATTTTTCACACATTATTTGACTTGACTCTCAACACACATAAGGTAGTTTTATCATCTACACTTTTTCCAAGTGTGAATATTATGGCTAAGGTCACATAGATAAAAAAGATCCAGACTCAGACGTAAATATTTTCCACTCAATGTTTATGCTTTTTTCCTGAAATATCACAAATTTGTCTTTTTTTTTTTCCTGTTCATGTTGTTAGGTACCATCAAGTCAGAAGCAACTCACAGATGACCTTTCAGTGCATTTTTAAAGGCAGTAAGCACAGGAAGAGATGATCAATTTATCCTGTGGAGCAGCTGGTAGATCTGAACTGCATTCTTTTAGGTTGGCAGGGCAACTCCTTACCCTATGACACCGGAGCTCTCTTACCCTTACTGTTGTTATTGTGGTTGGACACCTTTGAGTGAGAGCTGACTCACAGCTTACCTCCCAGCAGGTTTTCAGAGGCAGGAAATTGTCCAGGAAGAAACTGGCCTTATTCCTCATGCAGAGCAGCTGATGGTTTCAAATTTCCAACCTTTGCACTGGCAGCACAACACCTTACCAAGCATCAGAACGCCCTTTTCTGGCTGTGGTTGTTGTTGTTGTGTGCTGTTAAGTCAGAACTGACTCATAGCTGACCCTCTAGCAGTTATCAGAGGCAGTAAATCACATAGGAAGAGAATGTCCATCCTTCTGCCATGGAATAGCCAGCAGATTTGAGCCTTGTACCTTTGGGATTGCAGCACAACTTCTTGTCACTGGGCCAGTTACTTTTCAGTCCATCCATCCATCCATCCATCCATCCATCCATCCATCCATCCATCATCCATCCATCCATCCATCCATCCATCCATCCATCCATCCATCTTTTTACCCTCTCCTTCTCACTCTCTCTCCTTCCTTCTTTTAGTAAACATTTACTACGCACCAATCTATCACCAAGTTAGTTGCCAAGAATTATAGGTCATAGTACTAACTAAACAGAAAGTAGTTTGATTTGGTTGGCTATTTTAACAGCATTAATTATCTAAATTTTATACCTATGTAAAATTTCTTAGCCCATATAATCATGGAAAACATGTAGTATTTCAGCAAGTTTACTCATTAGAGGGAGAAAAAAAACAGATAAGGCTGGAATTGTATGCTTTCTAATATGGTGAATTAACATAAAAAGATGAAAAGCTTGAAACTCAAAGATTACTGACTTCCATATGTATGGTTAAAATGAACAATTTTTTTTTAAGAAATAGAGTTGATCTGAGTTGGTAGCATGCAAAAGCTCTGAAAGGTGTTCAGCATTTAATATTTTAGCTGCATGAGAGAAAGCACAAGAGAGCCTGGTATTTTAGAGCTATAATAATCTCCTTAGCTCTTAAGAGTATATTCTCAAAAAAAACCAAAAAAACAAACAACAAAAAAAAAGAGTATATTCTCTGCTTCTCACAGACTATGGGATTCACAGGTGAGAAGACAAAATTTAGGCACTTGGTCAGATGTTTCAGCTATTTTATCATGAATGTGATATAATTAAAAGAGGATGTGACCCCGGATGATCTCAGTAGATGACTACAGGAAAAACATTTGTGTGTACTCTGCAGAGATAATGAATCCCACCCAGAAGAGGAATTGCACACTGGCAACTTCTCATAGCTGATTGAGGCTCTGGGGCAGGATCTCACACCTCTGGTCATCATAGAATGCTTCATACAATCTAATATTCTAGTTGAGAGACTTAGAAGATGGCTCAAAATACAGAAGATACTGTATGAGATGTTTTTACCCCTTTTCCTTTGTACTAAGCACAGGACACATTTCATATAACAGCCACTTGTTACTGTTGTTAGCTGCTGTCCATTTGGCGCCAGGTCATAGAGACTCTATGCACACAGCACTAAATCCTGCCTGTCTCCGGGGCTCTGCTGTGCTTAAGACCATGGTTCATTTCAAGTCACCATGCCAATCTGTCATGGAGGGTCTTTCTCTCTTTTACTGATGCTTTACCTTTCCAAACATGAAGCCCTTCTCCAGGAACTGGCCTATCCTGATAACATGTCCAAAATATGTAACATGAATTTTACCACCCTTTTAAGGAGAATGTTTCTAGGGAAGATTTTGACTCCACTTCTTTAAAGATGGACTTTTTTTTTTTTTTTTGCCATTCCATGGAATAGTCAATATTCTCCCCAAATACCACAGCTCAAAGTTATTCATTCTTCTTCAGTTTTCCTTATTCATTGTCCTTCTTTCGTTCACATACAATAGAACAAATTAAAAAAGACTATGGCATGGGTCAAGTGCATTGTAATCTTTAAGCTGAAATCCTTGCTTTTCAGCACTTTGAAAAGAGGTATTTAACAGAAAACTTGCTTAATGCAATACACCTTTTGATTTCTTGACTGCTGCTTGGTTTGTGGATCAAAATAAAATTAAATTTATGACAATATAATTTTCCTTTCTGTTTAGCATGATAATGGTCAAGTTTTAAGGATTTTCTTTCTTGACATTGAGATGTAAGCCATACTGAAGGCAATCATCTTTCGATCTTTTTAGTGTCTTAAACCCTTGTCACTTCCAGCAACCTAACCATTAACTTAGATATCAGTAATCCCAGTCTACTAAGTCATCCCAAAGTTAAAGCCATTCTCCGGTATACTCCATGAAATCTCCTTAATAAAACCAGTAACAGAATACCACCAAGAGCTTTGGGGGATAGAGAACTTTGGGATAGCTATGCAGCAGTAATAAAAATACTGTACTTTATAAACTATATTGTTGTTTTAGCGACCATGGAGTTGGCCTGATTCATAGCACCTTCACACACAAAAAGACAGGATCATTGTTATCTGTGGGGAAGGAGAGTTATTGTCTTATTTAAAAGAATCTCAGTCATGTATTGCATCATATGTTTTTGTTACTTTTTGGACTGTTGTTTGTTGTTATGTTATGTGCCATCAAGTCATTTGCCACTCATAGCAACCCTATGTACAACAGCCTTAAACCCTGCTCTATCCTGTGCCAATCACACTGCCTCTGACACACCCATCCCGATTACACCAGTCACTGAATCACTCCATCTCATAGAGGGTCTTCCCCTCTTGCGCCAGCATGATGTCCCTCTCCAAGGACCTGTCCCT
>NW_006399764.1:22292198-22303527 GCF_000299155.1 Elephantulus edwardii | reverse complement strand
TTCTCCTCATAGAGCCCAGCCTCCCAGATAATCTGCCTTGCATACAGGTTGAAAAAGTGTGGAGATAAGACACATCCTTGGCGTACACCCTTCCCAATTTTGAACCATGCAGTGTTAACCTGCTCTGTTCTGACGACTGCCTCTTGGTCCACGTATAGGCTTCGCATTAGCACGGTTAAATGTTCTGGGATTCCCATTCTTCTCAGAGTCAGGCACAGTTTGTTATGATCTACACAGTCAAATGCCTTTGCATAATCAATGAAACACAGGTAGACATTCTTCTGGTATTCTCTGCTTTTTCTGTTGTGCTGTGAACCAAAAGGTAGGCATTTTGAACTCACAGGTTTCAAAGATTAGCAGTCTCCTCCTAAAATATCTACAGCCTCAGAAACCCATCGGAGGGTTGCCTGGGTTGGGATTGAACTGATGGCAGTTGGGATATTGCCACTACTTTTGTTCCTAAACAAAATGAAAAGATAATAAACCAAAGTCCACGCTATGATTTGGGTTCATTGTGACCTACTTTGTCTCTTGCTTCCTTTTCTTAATCTAGAAATTCTAATGAGACATGTCCACAAATAACAAATAATAATTTAAACTTGTAATATAATTTAAATTGAATAATTAAAATAATAACAAATAAACAGCCAGTGACAGACAGGTGATAGTGGAGGTTTTGGATAGCAAATGTGTATTGGCTGGGAATCTAACCCGGACCTTCCACACGAAGGTGAGATTAACCCAGATCTAGCAGGGAAAGGGGAGATTACGGTAATCTCCATCATTTGAAGAGATATTCAACAGACGCCAGCACTGATGTTTCAGGAAGTTCTACTTACGTGGACTTTGTGATCTCATACACAAGATTTGTCCAGGTGGAATGGTTATGATGTCAATATCTGCCAACAAGCTTGAGAGGCTTCTATTGTTGTTGGAATGTTCTTAGTGGACAACAACTCATAACGACCCCATGAATCTAAAAGTGGTCAGAATTTTCTCCTATCTTGAGTCCTGGTCACCATCTCCACTATGCTCAAGGCCATTGCTGCAGTTACAGTGTCAGTCTGTGTCACTGAAGCATTTGCTGGCATTTTTAAAAATAATGGACATGTTAAACATTTCCATGAAAATTGTAGACAGCACTCATTGAATACTTACTAAGGCCAGACCTTTGGACGTAGACTGTGTTCATTTACTCCTCACTTGGCATCTAGCTCGTTCGGAGAGCTGTATTCTGTAGTGTGCTCAAAGCTGTTACTCTCTGGTAGCTATTGAGGCCTTTCTAAGGTAGTTTCGTTATCCCAGGAGATCTGGTGGCTAATTGGTAAGGAATTGAAGCCCAAAGGCATGTGGTTTGAATCCACATGTTGCTTCGCAGGAGAAAAATGGACAATTTCCTATTCATGTGATTTACAGCCTCTACAAACCATCGGAGGATCAGCTATGAGTCTGTTCTGACTCGATGATATATAACAACAATGACAAATCTAGTAAGTGTGACCTGGAGACTTGGACTAACTTATTTAAGACCAGTCATGGTGGTAAGTTGTAACTGGTGGAACAAAGATTTCAATAAATGGGACTGATTGCAAAGTTTAAACTCATATAAATTTACTGCATCCTATGATGGAACTATCATGATTTTAAGATTCATCCATCTGCCTACTCTCATGCAGATACAGTTGTATTATATATTATCTTAATAATTGGCCACTGAATTATATGATCAGGGGAGAGAATGCCTTGTTTTGATGCTACAGTTCTTATGAATATACCATGAAACACAAAGTTTCTATCAGAAAGTTTGGCCAGCAAAGGTTGCAAGTACAAACAGCATCAGCAAATCAAAGCATCCACAGAAGACTAACCTCTTCTATTAACTGCTGGGAAGAAGAAAGTGTTGAATAATGAATTACCTAATTCTTAGCATTTTTCACAGTATGAGGTCAGTTTGTTTCTTATAGAGAATGATGAATAACCCCTGATACAGTATCTGTTTTCGAAAAGAGGCCCATGTCTAAAAGGAAAATCTAGCTTCTTCCCATGAGTAATTGTGATTCAGTTCAATCCAGATGAACATAATATTGATCCGAAAAAATCACACTTCCCTATCGGGAGTCTTTGAAAAGGATTTAATGAACCATATTCTCCCTCTGTATGGACTATATCCTGGGAATAAATTAAGCTCTTCTGTAAGCTGAATTAACTCCTTCGGCCACTTGAGAATTACTTGGTGCACTGAAATAGTACTTTCCAGACAATCTATCTTAAAATTTATAAACTGTTGAACCATGAAAATTTTGCCTAGGTATTCACTTTGGGATTATTATTCCTGGTTATTAAAAAAAGGTGAATTTGAATCAAATGGAGAATTGCAAGCATAAGCAGAGATATAATATTTACACAATATAAGGAATAGAATAGTAAAAGACAATCAACTGGAAGTTAGAAGAGTAGTTTCTTAGTCCCATCTCTATACCCACATAGGACCTTGAATGAACTTCTTAAGTTTTCCTGGATTTATATTAATGACTTATAAAATTCAATAGTTGTGAATCTTAAGAGATCTATATAGCATTGCAGTAGTTTTAAGAAGTTTATAAGAAGCTCATGAATATCGACCATTATATATGAATGTGATAATTTTTTTCACTATTGTACTCATCTCAGTATAGTTAGGAAGCCAGACCAACTGAGGAAATGTAATGCAGGAAATGGGAAAATACCTCATAGAGAAACACACCATCAAGAATAGGAAGCTTTCAAGATTTACAAGATTGAGCATTAGTTGTTTTATACCAGCATGAGTGAAATAATCTTCTAAATAATCCTTCTTTTTGTTGAGTGGTCCTCAAGGCACTGGGAAAATAATCCTCACCCTAAAACAGAATTGCATTTAAAACTATAATTTTCAAGTCCTATCGTGTTTGATGATTGCATCTGAGGTGAGGGTCAAAACTGACCCCTATGCTATGGAATGGCAATGGTAAGAATATGGTTATAAATTTCTGGACAGTAAGACTGAAGAGACTGGTGGCAAAAAAGCTTATTAACTGTGTGTTAAGAGAACTTAAATTGATTTAAATCTCCAAATATTTTTATTTCATTTGACTTGGCACTAGCAAGATCCTGGTGTGGAACAAAGCTTTAATAACAGGTTGACAAGATTATCCATGTTTGAGTCCTCCATTTCCAGTCATTCCTATGCTTCCATAACAGAGAGGATGGAAACTATGATGGGTACCTTGTATTCATCTTACTATGCTGAGATTTCCAGATATACTATTCTTTTTAAAAAGTCATGCAATACAATTCTATGGGTAGTTCTGGAATCCCTCCATATAGACCTCATTTGGAAATTACTGGTTCAAGAACTGAGGATCACATTTTTCAGCATATTGCATCTCACAGAAATGGCCTAAAAGTCAAAAGGATATATTAGTTCCTTCACACATGAGAATAAGTTTTCTCTGCCTCTGCCTTTTATGAGCACCAACCATAATGTTCTAGCCATGAATCATCTTCTAAGCTGACATTATTCTTAGGGTTTTCGAGGGTCTGCTGTACCAGAAGCAGGTAGAAACTCCTGCTTCTTTGTCTGAGTCTAGAAGCTTTCCTAAAACTCATATACCATGAGTGACTCAGCTAGTAAACGAATTAACAGTGAAATTGGTTCTCAAATCACAGCAACTCTTAGGCCAACACAATAGGGCAAACTGGCAGAGGAATGGTACGTATACATACATGCGTACAGAAGATGAGATTGTCCATCCTTTCTTGGGGAGCCACTGGTAGATATGAATCACAATAGAAAGACAATCTTTGAGTTAGTAGCATAACTCTCTATGGATTGTACCACCAGAGCTCCCTGTATATACAGATTACACATAAAATCTGGACAGTATAGATTATATATGTAATCTGTATATGACATGTAAGTAAAAAGATATACAAGACACAATAAAAAATTATGTATGTTGCTAATGCAGTCATCGTTGTTATTAGGTGCCATTGAGTATGACTCTACGAACAAGAGATTGGAATCCTGTCCTATCCTGTGTAACCCTCATCAGCTGTCATAAACTTGAGCCCATTGGGGCATCACTGTGTCAATCCTTCTTGTTGGGATTTTCTTCTCTTTCTCTGACTTTTCCAAGCATGCTGCCCTTTTCCAAAGAATAATCTCTCCTAGCAACATGCTCAAAGTATGAGAGATGAAGCTTTGCCGTCCTTACCAAAGGAGCACTCTGGCTACATCTTTTCCGAGACATACATTTTTGTTATTTTGTCAGTTGATGGTATAGCCTCTTCTCCAACATCACAATAATAGAGACTTTTGATTTTGGGGTTTTTTTTATGTTTTATTTTATTTTGGTTTGTTTATAAAGTTCATACACATTGTGTTTCCCATGCATTATGTTTTATAAAATTAATCATCATTGGACTCTGCCCATCATGACCCTGTCTTTTCAGTCTCTGCCAGATCCTTCCCATTTCCTTCATTCCCTCCTTTCACCCTCCAAATTGTGCAATCCTGGGGTTACGTGCCTACTCATCCTCACCCTGCTGGTCCCACTATTTCCTCTTGTGGGTCCTCATACATATTTCACTAGTTATCCTTTTATTTTTTTAAATTAATTCTAATGAACATGTATAGAGATTTTGGATTTCCACTCATTCATTGTTGCATTCCAAATAGCTAACTGATTTCCATGAAAAGCACTATTAATTTTTGTTAAACACATACCTATAGCCAACTGATGAGTGAAGTTTAACCACACTATCATAAATAGATTTGCCTATATTCCAATCTGCCAGCTTTTTCTCTTGTAAACAGATTATCATTAATTAAAAACAAACAAACCAAAACCTCAACTTTGGGCAGGGGTGGAGGGAGATAACCTATCATTCTCCCAAGGAGCAGCAGGTGCATTAAAACCATTGACCTTATAGTGAGAGCACATGAAATTATTCACTTCCCGACCAGAGAGCACTGAATATCATGCTGTTGTTGTGGTTGTTATGTACTGTCAAGTCAAAACTGACCCACACAGCTGGCCCTGTAACAGGTTTTCAAAGGTGGTAAAATCCCTTCCATAGAATAATAGATGGATTAGAACCACATACCTTTGCATTACTGAACAATATTACTTTATCAAATTATCAAACATATCATTGCTATCATATATAAGCAAAACATTGCTGAAGATCATTAAAAATGGCTAGAACAGATCATTGACAGATAATTGCCACAAGTTTAAGCTGAGTTTAGAAGGGACTGGGGTGCCAAGGCTAACATTTGTCATGTCAGATGGGTCCTGGGTAAAAGCAGAGACTACCGGAAGAATGTCAACCTGTGTTTTACTGACTATGCAAAGGCATTTGACTGTGTGGATCATAACAAGCTATGGGTAACATTGAGTAGAACAGGGATCCTAGTACACTTATTTATACTCATATGAAACCTATACCTAGACCAAGAAGCTATTGTCCAAACAGCATAATGGTATAAAACCAGAAACAGTGTGAATCAGGTGTATCCTTTCCCCATGCCTATTCAATCCGTACACTGAGCAAATTATGCAAGAAGCTGAACTCTATGAAGAATGTGACATGAATATAGAAGACTCATCAAAAACCTACATTATGCTGATTACATAACCTTGCTTGCTGAAAGTGAAGAAAACCTGCAATACTTGCTGCAGATGACCTTCAATATGGATCGCATTTCAACAACAGGAAGAAAATATAATATTGGATCAACAAGCAACACCATGATCGATGGGTAAAAGACAGAAATTGTTCAATGATTTCATTTGACTTGTATCCACAATCAACACCCTAGGTACAAGCGGTCAGGAATTCAGGAGATCCCCACATTTGAATTTTAAAAAACAAAACCAAACCCAAACAATAAAACAGGAGGATTCCATGAAAATGGTTCGGGAATTTTGACTTGGCTTCACGTTATTTTCAGACTTTGCATTACATAAGGAACAGATATACTGATATTTTTATGCAAATCTGAGTTTTCAGTTGCTCATACTCCAGAGTTCCAAATTAATTCAAAGACTACACAGTCCAGAGACTGGATTTAAGCTCATCATAACTGATGTCCAATGGTCAGCCAGACTAGATAAGCCCAAAAGATCACAACCCTTTCAAGAAATTGGGCATTATTGCAAACAACTCCTTTTGTCCTTCTTTGGGTCTTGTCTCCAACCAGAAACAAAACACTCATATAAGAGGATGCACTATAGGTTTTTGGGGTTTGTTTGTTTGTTCTCATGTACAACCTTGGGATAAGGTAGTCTACCTCTTAGGATAATGTGAAAATAGATTCCCCAACAAAGGTATTTTAGATAGGAAACTAATACACGCCCAGTAAAAAGTACAGATGCAACTGGCATTCAGAACTATGGGTAAACAAAGTTATTTAAGAATTAACTCTAGTAACAACTGCATCCTGATTATCTGGTATTTTATTAGTTATTTATTTAAGAGATTATACTGTAAGCAGAAGCATATTAGAAATGGAAGAAGTAGAACAGCTTTCCATGGTAGTATCTATGGATATTAAGCAAGTACAGCTTTAGACGTTTCCCCATGGGGACAGGATGAGTCTATTTTGAGTAATATTTAAAGTAATTATATATATATACATATTTTAAGAATGTAGTCTTAAAATGTCAGTATATGCCCATGGTGCTAAGAAAACACGAAGGGAAAGGTAATCGGTAATTGATTGTTTTGACTGCTCAGTCCCCCATCTCTCCTCCTCTTGCTGACATCCTCACTGTCATTCACTTTCCCCTAGTAATTTTCATGAAAGAAAAAAACTAAAAACAAAACACCAAAACACCTCAGGTTGCTCCTTGGAGGCAAGGATTTTGGGGCATGTGGCCAAGAGGGACAAGCCCTTGGAGAAGAACATCATGCTTGAAAGGCAAGAGGGAGAGTGCAGGAAAGAAAGACCCTGGATGAGATGGATTGAGCCAGTCACTGGAGTCATTGGTGAGAAGTGTGTCAGAGACAGAACGGCTCATGAGAGGGGCAGGCTTCAGATCATGTCAGCCACAGTTGACTCGATGGCACATAATGGGAACAACAGATGTATGTCATAGTTCTTGTTATGAATGAAGTCAGGACAACTGGACTAAGAGGTTAGTATTTGACTAAATGTAGGAATTTCAGATTCTTTCTTTTAAGGATGTGGAATTTTTCCAGACAGAAAAGCGCCTCTGCAGTTATGTGATGAAGCATCATTAGACAGAAGACCAACACCTTTTCCATGTCCATAACTCCTGGACAGCCGCAACACCTGGCTTCCACAGGCACTGGTGGTACCCTTCTTTCTCCAGTTTCATAACACACTCCTGTACCCATCTCATTTCCCCTTTATATTTCTAAAACCATTTTGTTGTTGTTATTGTTGTTATAGAAAAAGAAAGAACTTTAATGAGGCAAGATCTAGGATTGTACTTGGTTCCATTAAAGGTGAGAGTTCGTTTCTATGTTTCAATACTAAATCTATTTAAAGTAAAACACCACTATTCCATTCCTTTGCATTGAACACACACACACACACTGAGAGCAAGAACTGTATTTAGCAAAGTCTTTATAAATGGATCAGAGAGGAGTTGAGCTGGTCTCTCTAGTTCACTTATCTTGCTAATAATATTACCTACTGGTCTAAAGCAGCTAAGTTCATATTTAAGAGCATTTTAATGCCAATTGAATCTCATGCAGAAGGCAGAACTGGGAGAAGGAGATAGAGTTGAAATATATTTCACACTTTCAAGTTCAGCAGGCTGCCTATATTCACAACTTGCATGTTGATGAATGGTTGTGGGAATTCTCTTCAAGGATATGCATATCTACCTTGGGGTAAATTTCAGAGAAACATATGGGTACAAGGACTCCTGGGAATACAAGCTTTATGGCATCATTAGAATCACAGGAACCTATCACAGTATTTTCTTATAATAAGGTAACAGATTATACTAACAGTTCCCTATAAAAATACTCCAAGGAAAACGTAATTTAGGATGAGCTTGCTTCTGTGATGGCTCATATTAATTGATAATGATAGATTCATGAGAAATATATTTTATTCATGGAAGTTTTATTATAAATTAGAGTTTTCATGATGGATGTCACAAAAAAGCCATCTTTCATTTCCCTTCTATTTATTTTCCTATTATCTTAACACTGGATACAATATATGAGGATAAACAAATTACTATTTGTCAAATTAAGTATTATTCGTACATATAATGTTTCTAAAATAGTGTTATCTGTTAGTAATTATCAGGTAACACTGTAGATACTAAAAATATTATTTTCACCTGTAGATACTTTCAATGATTAAATATGGGGGTCTAGTGTTGTCATGAGTTAAGTATTGGGCTGTAAATATAAAATGTCATCTTTTCAAACCCAGCAGATATTCAAAGAGAGAAAGAAGAAACAGTCTGCCCCTGTGAAGATTAACCCGCAAAGGACAAATTGCTCTGTCTCTGAAAAAGTGCAGAGCATTTCTTGGAAGCAAGAATGGAGGGACTTTGTGTTGGACTTATGGGCATGTTATCTTGAGTCTAATTCCTGGAGAAGGACATAATGTTTGGGAAAGTGGACCTTAAGTGTGTAAGAGGAAGATCATCAACAGGTTGGATTGACAAAGTGACTACAATGATGGATAACAGCACAGCAGAGAGAGTGAGACTGACACAGGGTCAGGCAGGGTGTCACTCTGCTGTATGTGGGGTTGGAGCAGACTCCACAACACCTAACAAGAATAACAAGCATCACTTTATGTCAGGGTCTACTTGGTGGCAGTAGGTTCTTTATTTCTATATATCCACATCCACCTATCTATACATGTTGTTGTTGTTATGTATTATTGAGTCAGAACCAATTTGTAGCTGACCCTTCAGTGGGTTTTCAGAGGCATTAAAGAGATTTCTCATCTTTCTCTGAAAAGCCAAGCCAAATGCCTTTGGGTTAGCACTCTAACTCCTTACATGTCAGCAGAGCTCCTGACATGTATGCATAGAAGGATAATATGCACAGACACACACACATATAGATATAAATTATATGCATAGCTATGCATCACAGAGCTAGACAATGACTAAGGATGACAGAAAAAGAATTAATGCCTTTGAGCTGTGATGCTGGAGAAGAGTTTTGAACATAATATAGACTGCCAGGAAAACAAACAGGTCTATCTTGGAGAAGGTGAAACAAGTTTCTCCTTAGAGGCTAGGATTTTGAAGCTCCATCTCACATATTTTGGGCATAGGTCCAGGAGGGACCAGTTCTTGGAGAAGGGCATCATGCTCGGAAGGGTGGAAGGGCAGTTCAGGAGAGGAAGACCCCTGATGAAATGGATTGACACAGTACCTGGGATAATGGGGGTAGGTGTCAGAGTCATTAAGACTGGCTCAGGACAGGGCAGGGTTTAGAACTGTTGTACTTATAGTTGCTATGAGTCACCAGTGACTAGACAGCATGTAACAATGACAGTGATTATATGTTAATATAAATACACGTATGTTGTCGTGGTTATATTCCATCGAGTCAGAAATGACTCACAGTTGACCCTACAGTGGTTTAATCGCACAGGAGGAGATGGCCTCTATTCCTCCTTCACAGCCGTTGATGCATTAGAGCCTTGTGCCTTTGAGTCGGCAGTGCATGTAGGAAGTAGGAAGACACACGAAAGGGATGAATCATTCCTTCCTTTGCTGTGAGACTAGAACTGGAAAGCCACTGTTAGAAAATGTTTTGATCAAAGATTCTGTAGAAGAATCTAAAACACAAAAAGATAACAGAAGATCAATTTCTCCCAAAATTCAAACTATGGAGCCATTTAGGTTGGATGTTGTTGTTGTTTAGTGCCGTCGAGTAGCAGATGACTCATAGCGACCCTATGAAGGAGAGTCCTTGACGCTTGGGTGTCACTCATCCTCTCTCCAGGTTCATAGGGTTTTCAGAGGCAAGCTACTACGGAAGTGGATGCCACTCCTCCTTCCAATTAGGTTGGACAAACCATTATAATCATAGCCCTGAGATAATCCTTAAACTTTATAGCTTAAAATAAAAATATAACCTTACGTCTGCTTTCAATAATGCCGTTGTTGTTCTTATTAGATGTTACTGAGTCCAGTATGACTCACAGCGACCCTGTGGATATGACAGATCTGAGTGGACCGTGTCCTGTCCTGTGCCATCATCTTCGTCCATGGCTTTTTTGAGCCCACTGCTGCAGTCACTGTATCAATCCATCTTGTCGAGGATCTTCTTCTCTTTCACTAAACCTCTACCTATCCAAGTATTATTTCCCTTTCCAAGGAACAGCCTCTCCTAACAACATGCCCAAAGTATTTGACACAAAGCTTTGCATTCTGGTTGCACTTTCACCAATACATCTCTGTTTGTTCATTAGTAGATCTGTTTATGTGGTGTCTATACAGCTATATATAGTGAACAAAAGAAAAGAAATAATTTGTTTAAAAAGGAATTTTGTTATCCTTGAGTACCACCGAGTCAGAGTGGACTCTTAGCTAACTCCTCCAGTGGGTTTTCAGGGGCAATAAATAGCATGGAAAGCTATTGCCCATCTTTCAGGAAGCAGCTGGGGCATTAAAAACTTTAGACAATAGGAAAATCACTCTACAGGTATCATGTTGTTGTTGTATACCATTGAGTCAGAACAGACCCACAGCTGACCCTCCGTCAGATTTTCAGCTTCTGTAACCACACTGGAGAAGATTGCTTTTCCTTCTCCTGAAGAGCAGCAGGAAGATTCAAACCATGTGCCTCTGGGATTACAGTGCAGATTCTTACCACTAGGCCACCAGAGTTCCCTACAAGTATCATAGCAAATTATCATATAACAGACAGAAATCTTTGTCTCAGAATAGAAACACTTTCAGAAAAACCAGAAGTAAGATTATTAAATCGCACAGAACTATGCACTGTGGTTAATAGCAGGGTAAGGAAGCCCGGTGGTGTAGAACACTGTGCTGTGGGCTGCCAAACAAGAGCACACTGGTTCGAATCCACCAGCTGATTCATGGGAGGCAGCTGGGTAGTCTCTTGCAGGCATGATTTAAAGCCTCTGGTGTCTGGTCGAGGGCCACCACGTGTCAGAATGGGGATTCAACAGCACAGGATTTGGTTTTGGTAGCCTAGTGGCAAGAAGCTGAGCTGCAATCCTGATGGAATGCAGTTCAAATCCACCAGCTGCTCTGCAGGATGGGCAATCTCCTGTGCATTTAACTGCCTCTGAAAAACAGCTGGAGGGTCAGCGATGGGTCAGTTC
>NW_006399764.1:22282835-22284443 GCF_000299155.1 Elephantulus edwardii | reverse complement strand
TTTCAACCTGTATAGGTAGTATAGCAGTTAATTTGATGTCATCTGCAGAAGTGGGAAATGCTGCTAAATTGATAGCAGCCAGTGTCAGTGTAACAACAGTCAGCTGAAGCAAACAAAGGATGTGTCCTAACATGTTACTGTGTGCAATAAGGTCAAGATCTCAGGAAGAAGAATAATGTGTAAATTCAGCAAAATTCCAACTGCTCCATTTCTGTCAAAGTTTTGAACAATTCATCCTGACACAGGTACTGCAGTTATAAAACCAAACCTGTCCACAAGCAGAGAAACATGATTTCCCATTCTTTCTCTTAGAATATAGTTTTTCACTTAAAATTGATGGTTAACACCCTAGGATTTAATTATGTCTCTGCAGTATCTGTTTAAGAGGAACTACAATAGAGAACAGAACAGTAGGGGAAAAGTGCTATTTGGGAAAGTGGGCCATTTTAGATATTAGACCAAGTCTATTAGTAAGTGCTATATTGAAATTTGACACTTAAGTACACTACTAAGTATTCTTTACTTGACTTACTATACTACTATAGTAAGTAGTATATTGAATTGTTTCCTTTCTCTCAGGTTTATTTTCCAATCATAGAACACTGAAGTGATCTCTAACAAAGGGTATATTTCCTGTTTGTTGTTACGTACCATCGAGTTGGGTCCAACCCATACCTGACGCTCTGGTGGGTTTTCAGAGGCAGCTAATTGCATGGGAGGAGGCTGCCCATCCTCCTTTACTGCTCCTGGAAGGTGGCTGGAGCATTTGAACCTTGTGTTTTTAGGATTGCAGCGCAGCTTCTAACCACTAGGCTACCAGAACTTCAGCAATGGTAAATTGTACTTGAACCTTGTAAGCCTGGGCAAAAAGTGGTACTTACAGAGATCCACTTTCACCCTTGTTTTCTAGAAAATTTTATGGTAACTAATGCACCCTTTGCTAGGGTGATGACTTCGATAAGACTTACAAGATAACCCCTTATTTATTAATGACAGTGTGAGATGCAGGCTTTCCAATTTCTCTCAGATTATTTGTGTTAGGAATTGCTCAGCTGAGCTGCCTGTGTCCGCTGATGGATCACAGTAAAAGTGCTGGCCACACAGACTTGGGTACGACTCTTTCCTTTCCCGATGTTCTTCTGCTTGGCCTCACTCTCAGCCTGAGTCTACGTCAGGCAAGCTATTAGGAAGGAACGGGCCCTGGAGACAACATCATTCCTGGAAGAAAGTAAGAAGACTCTCAGGGAAGGAATGACCACAGTTCTTGCCTCGACGGGCACACACACATCAGTGACTCTGAGGATGGTGCAGGAACAGGGCTTCATTCTGTTGTATGCAAGGCAGCTGTGAACTTGAAACTGATTCAGTAGCTTCCACCAAGATCAAGAGTAAGATGGACACAATATAAAACATTCACTAACTGACTCTCTGGTTACACTTCCGTTTCTTCCCACCTCCCTTCCCAACTCTGTCTAGACTTGAGTGCTCCATTCCTCTATAAAACAAAGATCCTTTTTTCAGCCCCTTGGGACATGTCTGTCTACTTAGGGTGATGTAGTCTGTGGAGAATTGCACATTAGGGAGCTCCTGTGGCCTAGTGGCAAGAAG
>NW_006399764.1:22279201-22282525 GCF_000299155.1 Elephantulus edwardii | reverse complement strand
GAAACTTAGAAAGAGAGAACTAATTCTGGTGGCTTAGTGGTAAGAAGCTGTACTGCAATCTAAAAGGCACAGAGTTCAAATCCACCAGCTGCTCTAAGGAAGGAGGGGAAAACTCCTCTTGTGCAATTTACTGCCTCTGAAAACCTGCTGGAGGGTGAACTATGGTAGATTCCCACTCTGCACACAACAATAGTCCACTCAGAAATATCACACTCACATATTCCTTCTTTTTAAAGTATATAATCTTTCATTTAGTCAAAACTGCCATTATTGCTCATGTAGGTGAAACACTTAAAAAAGAGTGCAACTGATGAGAACTAGAATATCAGCTTTTCAATTTGGCCACTAGAGTGCAGCATTGTAATCTCATGAAGGTGACAGGCGGGTAACGGTTTTGTGTCTGTGGTTTTATTTTAATAGACATAAAAGAGAAACATGGCATTAAAAAACAAATTGTATCCCTTAATTGCCACCAACCTCTAAATACATGACGAACTGCATGCAAATTCGATTTCATTTACCTTATGTTTTATATGTTCACCAAAGGCTGGGGCAAAAAGCCACCTCCAAGAATTTGAAACTTCGACTTGGATCTTTTCTTTCACCACCATGATCAGCGTACCAATTACAAGACTTGCTGTTTCCCTTTGTGTGTGTGTGAAATGTGAGAATACAAGAGGAAGACAAGGGTCACATCTTGAGGTCAGGTGTGTGGTGTTCACCTCATGGGTATCAGAGATTCTGTTTGATTTAAATAAGAGAGAGATGTTTGCGCATTTAAATGGCTTTCCACTGCTACCCTTCTGTCTGAGAGTGAATGAAAATGCATATTGAATCTTCTAGCCACAACAGGGAAGGATCATGCATATCCTGCATTGGAAACTAGAAGCAAAGGGACAAAAAAGGTCTGTCTATCTATCTATCTATCTATCTATCTATCTATCTATCTATCTATCATCTATCTATCAATTATCTATCTATCTATCTATCTATCTATCTATCTATCTATCTATCCATCCATCCATTCATTTGTCCACACACCTATCCATCCACATATCTATCCATCCATCCATCCATCCATCCATCCATCCATCCATCCATCCATCCATGTATTTATCTATAATTTGTCCCAATGAGCAAATGCATCATAGCAATTAGAATAGGAAAAACCTATTATGAATGGAGACCACGGTTGAGGGAGAACAGAGTCCCACTTTCATTCATTTCAGATCACATGCCTCAGCATTTACCCTCTTCTTCCAAAAATCGCTCCTTCTCCCTCCTTCTTGGAGCTCACATCTCATTATTGTCTGTAGTAGCTTTCCCACAGTCAGAACGAGATGGCTTTGCAGGCCAAATTCACACACTAGAGTAATTAAGTAGACAATCGGCCTAGAGTGAATCTTATATTGTCTTCTATGATACCATTAAATTCCCTCTAACGTCACATAATAGGAGTCACCACTATTTCTAATGTCCAAGTCAGGAAATTGAAAGACTGATTTACCTAGCCGTAGAGGGGAAACGGAAAGGATCACAGCCATTCTTTTCACTTTGGGAGCTGAAAATAGGTCTACAATGAGGATGACTTCACCTGTGCAAATGAAGGTTTCTTGGCATTGGGATCACTCGCCTGGGTGACTCTGATTTCTATAATAGTGGTTAGGACAGTGGCATCTCTAGAAGCAACCTCACTATCTATCACCTGACACTTGTTAGAAATGTAAATATTTAGGTCTTGCCCTGCCCACCACAGAATGCATCATAAGCCTGCTAATGGAGCCCAGGTAATGTATGTTTTAACAGATTTTCCAGGGGATAGCAGTGCACAGTGATTCATACTAGTTTTTAAAAAGAAGCCAAATTATGGCTCTCATGCAGTTTTAAATGAACACATGTCAATGCTTTATTTAGCTAATTAATAAAAGAATAGAAGCTGCTGTCTGAGCACAGCAAGGGAGCACTGCATGATTCAAAATCAGGAAAGGAGTAGTTCAGGGATGGATCCTTTATTTTCAATCTATATTCTGAAATTTATGAATTTTATGATCTTTCAAGAGCCAGACTTTATGAAGAAGAATGTGACATCAGGATTGGAGGAGGAACTCATTAACAAACTGGTTATGAAGGTGACACAACATTGCTTGCTGAAACTGAAGAGGACTTGCTGCAGAAGATGTCGAGAAAACAAAATCCCTCAAGATTGGGCCAATAAACAGCATAGTGACAGATGAAGAAAAGACTGAAGTTGCTAATGATTTCATCTTGCTCAGATCAATAATCAGTGCTTTGAGGACCATTAGTCAGGAAATCAAAAGATGTTTTGCCTGTGAAAATCCATTGTCAAGGATCTCTGCAGAGTGCTACAGAGCAGTGATGTCAGGCTGGAGACTAAGGTGCATCTCATCCAGGTCACAATCTTCTGTATTGCCTGCCATGTGTCTGAAGAGTAGAAAATGACTAAGGATAACAGAAGACAAATTGATGCCTTTGAGTTGTGGTACTGAAGAAGAGGATTGAACATACCATGGGCTGCTAAGAGAACAAACAGGTCTACCCTTGGGAGAATGAAACCAGATTGCTCTTTGGAGGCAAGGGTTCTGTAGCTCTGTCTCACATACTTTGGGCTTGTTGCCAGGAAGGGCCAGCCCTTGGAGAAGGACATGATGGTTGGAAGGGTAGAGGGTCGGCACAGGAGAGGAAGCCCCAGGATGAGATGGATTGACACAGTGACTGTGGCAATGGGGTCAGGTGTGTCAGAGGATGGTGAAGTTGGCTTACGATCAGGCGAGGTTCAGAGCCCTTGTTCATTGGGTCACTGTGAATCATAGGCAACTTGCGGACATACAACAACATCAACAACATCATCCTTGTGGGGAACTCTGGTAGCTTAGTGGGTAAGAAGTTGCCCCTCCAACTCAAAGGCAGTCATTTCAAATACAAGAAGCACTTCTCAGAGAAAGATGTGCCATCTCCTAACATGTGTTTTATAGCCTCCAAAAACACACTGGAGTGTCACCTATGAGTCAGTTCCGAGAGGGAGCAATCTATTCCCTGGATACACAGAGCACACTAATTTGTTACCCTAAAAATGAATCACTTCACATCAAGCACTTTTTGTGTGTGTACCGTCAAATTGGTTCTGACTGGTACAGGAGGAGATTGTCCCTCCTTCTTCAGCAGAGCATCTGATGGATTTGAACCGTGAGCCTCTTGGATTGCAGTGCACCTTCTTGCCACTAGGCCACCAGAATTCCCATGCAACCAAGATGCATTGATAATAATGGGTGACTGGAATGCAAAAGTCAGGAACAAAGAGGAAGA
>NW_006399764.1:22263437-22273996 GCF_000299155.1 Elephantulus edwardii | reverse complement strand
GTATACAACAACAACAAACAATAGTCTAAATGATACCTCACTCAGGCAGTTAGACTCTGCAGGGGGAAAATGGGCAGTCTCTTCCTGTGTGATTGACAGTCTTGGAAACTCAATGGAGTTGGTTCAGACTTACAATGAGTTTGAGGGTTTTGAGTTTTTTTTGTTGTTGTTTGTTTGTTTTGTGTGGTGGGTTTTTTTTTTTTTAGATGCTTGCACAGGGTCCCTGTGTAATATGGGTCCTAGTAGGATTTGGTTTATTACTGAAAAGTTGTCTAACTTTCATATCTGGAATCTGCATTGCTGGGGTGAGTGAAAAGGACTCCGTATTTCTAACAGCCTGGCCAACTGATCGTGTTGAGAGATTACTGGACTTCCATCCTTGGCAGAGTGCCCAGTTGTCATTCTTGTTATGTGCCCTGGAGTTTCCCGAGACTTCCAGCCACCTTATGTACAGTAACTCTGGCCTCTTCCCTATCCTGAGCCAGTTTCACTCATAGTTTCAATACATTTCTGAAATGTACTGAAATCCTCATGGAATTGTTCACTACAGAGGAGTAAACAAGCACAAAAAGCCTGTGCTTACCTTGTTTACTGGGCACTCAGTTCCTGCCAGGGAATGTAAGTTTGCAAAAAAGGCTTTGATCCTGCAAGAGAGTGCTGCAGGGTTGGGAAAAGGACAAAAGTCAACCCTAACTAGCAGCAGAATCTCTGATGTGGTGAAAAATGTCGAAGTGTTCAATATAGATTAGTAAGTAAGCACAAATAAGTCTGCTCCCCTGCTCACTGAGTTACCCTACCCTGCCTGCCAATAACCTCTACTGGAGGGAGAAGAAGAGAGGGAAAACAAAACTGAACAAAAATGGGGTTCTCGCCAGCTCCAACTGCACTCCTTGAGTTACAAAGCTCAAAGAAATCCACTGTTGGTCAATGTCACAGCCACATCGGTGTCTTCACAACTGTGAATAAA
Source organism: Elephantulus edwardii (assembly GCF_000299155.1). Classification (NCBI taxonomy): domain Eukaryota; kingdom Metazoa; phylum Chordata; class Mammalia; order Macroscelidea; family Macroscelididae; genus Elephantulus; species Elephantulus edwardii. The sequence continues at coordinate 22,273,029 of NW_006399764.1, read as the reverse complement.
ACATTAATAAATCACCCATTTGCTCTCTAAAACTTTACAAATTTTCTGCAAGTTTTTCAGGTGATTTTTGGCAGCTTGCAATGAATGGTCTTCACTTATTTTTCACTTAGTAAAGAGAGGAAGATCGTCAATGAGATGGATTGATTCAGTGACTGGGATAACGGGGGTAGGTGTGTCGGAGACAATAAGATTTGCACAAGATAGAGCAGGGATTCAGAGCTCTTGTACATAGCGTCGCTATGAGTCACGAGCCACTCAATGGGACATAATAACAATAACACAAAATCCTTTTCAGGCTTCAACGTGAAACTTAAAATCTTCTGTCAACAACTTGTCCTGTGCAGAATTTACCTTTTTGTTTCTGTAAAGACTCTTCGTACTTCATTCTGTGCCTTGTTTCATTTTATTGTGTACATCATCTGTTGTTTAAATATCTATTACCCTCCTTTTATTTTGAAAAGCAGTGAAGAAAGTGACTGGTAATCACCTTGCCTTCAAGGTGGGCCTGACCCATAGCTGTCCCTCCGGTGGGTCTTTAAGGCTTTAAACCTCCTGAGATGGACTGTCATCTTCCTCGCAACCAGCAGCGAGTGGATTCAAGCAGCCAGGAAGGCACAGACTTGTGTGAGAGAAGCCCGATTTCCTACAGAGTGGGCTGAGAGAGCTCCCAGCAGTGGGCCGAGTGCAGGGCTGTTACTAGAATGTTGGTGGTTCAAAATCACAAGATGTTCTGCTGAAAAAGGTGAAATAAAAGATTCAGTAAAGATTGTAAGCCTCATGATCCCAGTGGAGGGCAGACATACACTGGAATGCTGTAACAGTACAGGGTGTGTGTGTGTGTCTGTGTGGGCCTGTGTGTGCGTGTGTGTTGTGTTCGTGTGTGTGCACGTGTGCTTGTGTGTGTGTCTGTGTGGGCCTGTGTATCTGTGTGTGTGTGTGTGTGTGTATGGTTTGTATCTGTGTGTGTGTGGTGTGTTCGTGTGTGTGCACGTGTGCGTGTGTTTGTGTTTGTAGGGTGTATGTGTTTGTGTGGCTGTGTATTTGTGTGTGGGTGGGATGTGTGTGTTTGTGTTTGTGTGTGTCTGTGTGTGTATGGGGGTATGTGTGTCTGGTGTGTGTGTTTGTGTATGTTTTTGTGTGTGTCTGCATGTGTTTGTGTGTGTGGGTGTCTGTGTGTGTTTGTGTGTGTGGAGTGTGTTTGTGTGTTTCTGTTGGGAGGTGTGTGTTTGTGTGTGTGTAGGCATAAGTTGGAACTGACTCAATATCAATGTAAGTATGTGTGTATATGTACGTGTACTTCTTTGTTATGAACTTTCTGAGAGGAAGGATTCTTTTTTTCTTACTTATCACCCAAGTGTCCACCGAGCACATGAAACCTAATTAATCGCATAATAAATGCATGCTGAATTTAAACAATAGATCTTCTAAGAAGCAGCCACCTCAAAAGATGACAGAAACAGTGAAAAACTATTAATCTTCCTTACTCTTCCTGTTTCCCATGCTTCTGTGGATTGTGGGGGGGACGTATTTATTTCAGACATAAGTATTTATCCTCTGTCCCCTGTGACATCAAAGTTCCTTAAATCTGAGGCTATGATCTACATTTTTTCCCCTTCTCTATAACACCATTATCACAAACTGTACAAGCCTGAAACTTCTCATGTTTGATATTACTACTCTTCAACACCATCCATTTTACCAAACGGCACAAGAGTTTCAGAGACATTACACAATCAGCCCACAAAAACCCACGAGACAAAAAGCAAGAGCTGCTTTTTCACTGCCAAGGCCAGTGTCCTACATATGACAGCAAACTGTCAGACTGAAATTATAGCTCCAAAATCACTTTCCTTAAGGATTTCTTCAGTCAATAGCTTACTTAAAATGTAACATTCAATTAAGAACAGGACAAATCCAATTAGATAGAAAAAGATGTTTTCAAATACTCACAATAAAAAACCTTCCCTAGAATGCTATGTTGCTTCTAAAAATTTTCAGATGGATTCTCCAGCTAATAGTCTGCTGTGCTTTGGACTTTAAAAAAAAAAAAAGAAACTTATTTTACAGGAACCCAGAAACTCATTATTTCCAGTTTACACATATTTATTGCCTGAGAACACACCTCTAATGCACGGTCACTGGTGCAGACTTGCCTGGTGTTACTCAATGGATCCCTGGTTATTTTCTGTCATTGGCCACTGGTTCTATAAAAGTAGGATTTTTCTTTTTTTACAGAAAAACAAAATCTGAAGAGCCCGTCATAGTCCATTGGTTTCACTTTTCATGCTTGCAGCAAGAACTCCATTAAGCATTTTTTTTTTCCTTGGGAGAAGGCCTATTTTATTTGCTTGCACCACTAGACCATTTGATTCTGGTTAGAGTGCTCTACCATTTTCACTATAAATAAAATTAAATTCTTAGTCTGATACATTTGAGTCTCCTAGGGCCTGAGAGGAAAGATCTTTTAAAGGAATCCTAAGACTGTGATAGTAATGAAGGCAAACCTCAATATCTACCAATCTGTGTAAGAGCTGAAAGATAGCCACAGAAGTATTGCAAGATCTAGCCAACATATAACACAGCACCAATGGCCCTATAATTGCTCTAAAAACGCCTTCCCTGTGAAATGGTGAAGGAAAATACTTATAAGTGTCTATGAGAGTTAGAGAAACCAAGGACAGGTTACAGAGCTACTGTACGCAGTACACACGTGATTCAATGGAACATAACAACATTATGAATAATATCTCCTGGGGGAACCTGAAGTATTTGTCGCTATTTCAAACCAATTTCTTACTTATCCCTTTAAATATTGCTTAGGCAAATACAAAATTGCAGGGTTATTAACTTATAGATGGTCCAAAAGTATTTCCTTTTTCTCAGCTATAACATATTCAAGTTTCTTGATGTCACCTTTGAATTGCAGTGTGGGTGAGGAGTACTGACTATACTGTGGTCACCAAAAGAACAAACAAATCTGTTTTTGAGGAAGGACAGAGTACTTCTTCCAGGCAGTGATGATGACACTCTATCTTATGTATTTTGAGCATGTTGTTAGGGGAAACCAGTCCTTGAAAAAGGCATTGTGTTTGGAAAGGTACAGGCGGAGCAAACACGAGGAAGACCTTCAGTAAGATGAACTGAGGCAGTGACTGCAACAACTGGCTTGATCATGGCAAAGACTGTGGGGGTGTCACAGACAGAGCAGGGGTTTTACCTGTTCTGCATAGGGTTGCTAGGAGTCATAGGAGACGGTTTGCCACCCCAAAATGACAGCAACACTATTACCTAGCAAAATATAATTTCAGTTGGACCTTAACGTGAATATCTATTCTCAATAGTGAGAAAGATCAGTTCTCTCTACTAATGGATTTGTCTGTATGTGTGCCTGTATGTGTGCGTGTGTGTGCGTGTGTGTGTGCATGTTTTGATTGAAAGTTTACTAAACAGATACGTACCAAAGGATTACCAAATCCATAGACTATGTCATTATGCTACGGAGATACTGACGTGTACTGCTGATCTTCCTATGAGCAACCAAGTTCTTTAAGCAATGTGTTACTTAGTAACACCTTAATTCTCACCAAAAGAAGGTAAACCCAGGACAAGCACTTCAAACTCTAATGGAACGTGGACTTACTAGATGCACTGAGGTCAAGTGAACCACCAAATCTAATGCTTGGAAACAATTTTTTAAAGAACAATTTAAGACAACAGTTTAGTCAATTAATAAAGGAAAGTTTGTCTTGGAAATTATTTATATGAAATAAAATTAAACATGAAAGGACAGACAGAACTCTTTAAGATCAAAGAATCTAAGTAAACCATGTTGAAACAATTAAGAATACAGGTAGTGAAAATGGTGATAATATGAAGTATATGGCCACTGTTTTGGAAGCAGGATTGACATCCACTTCCTAAACAACATGCCTCTGGAAATGCTATTAACTTTGAGAAATGACAATAGTTATAGAACATCTTTAGCTGTTTTGTCCTTAGGGTCACTATGAGTCACGCTCAACTTGACAGCAGTCAACAACAACAGTCATTGTTACCAACCTGCACACATAAAATCTGTTGAATAGGTACATTACTTGCAGTGTATAGTTTTACTCACTCAAACACACCCACTTCAGAACCTACCTTGTTGCCACAGAACTCTTCCTGTTGATTTGTTTACCATTTGCATACAAAGAAGTAGCAGACAAACGAATGATTTTTTAGTTGGCTTCTTGATTCACAACTAAGAGTCTGTATATCATTTTCTCTTAACGAAGGGCCCTTGGACCACCTCATTAATCAAAGCTGTTAATTATTTTTTATTATTAGGTTTTTAAAAATACATATCCAATCACCTGTGTGACTAGCTTCCATTTGCGTGATATTTAGCAGCTCTCATCATGAAATAAGCTCAAAATGGGGCCATTAAAAAACCATTATTTTCCACGTGAAATCGTGCCCCAGGAAAGCTATTCTTTCTCTCCCCAGGCGCTAATTCTTCTGTGCATTACCAGCACGCACAGGAGTTTCCCTTTAACTCTACATGCTTCGAAGCAATCAAGAAACAAACCGAGTCCCTATTCCGTCGATACTGAGGCAACCTGAGCAGAATACACATCACTCTATTTCCACTAACCAAGCCAACTTCTCATTGTTTTGTTGCTGTCATTGAGTGTTTGCCTTTGCGTCTGCATTGCTACAGATATCAGCACTACTGTTTATACTACCTCCTCTATCCGGGAAGATTCCAAATATGTATGCTCCCTCACTTCCCTCAAGCCCCCGGGCTCTAGAACAAAATGCATCTAGGCTCTTAGCTTAAACTCTTGCTTTGATTCAAGAGTTGGCACTGTCCCCTTGAAAAACATTGTTTAGTCTTTATAAATCTTCTTTGGAGTGTGTTCTTTCAGTCAGGAAAAAGAAACTTGGATATTTGGCAGAGCTTATGAAGACGCAGTTGGTGGCACTATTCTCTCCAAGCAAGTATTGAATGAATGCCCCAGGACAAAATTAGGACTGCAGCGCTTGGTGCTGTGAACCAAAACCCTATGCTTCCAACCAATTTATAAATCTACAGCCTCTTTGGAGGAGAGCACTACCATTTACCTCCTGTTACTTCAATTTGGCAAAAGTAGCTCTCTCTCTTAGCTGGCTTCTATACGCTGTTGTATTGTGTAGTAACAGTAAATGGCTAGAATTACAATAACCCCTGTCTAAAGAATCTAATAGAGTTTGTCATTTTACCTTTCTTAAAAAAAATCTTTTATCCATTGACATATAAGATCCACTTGTTAGGGACATGGATTTAACTTTACTGACAGAGAAAGTAGGACAGAAATCAAAAAACCAGAAAAGAAGAAAATATTCAAACACAATAATTTAAAAACTCTGAGCAGTGAGACTTCAAATAATAATAATGCCACCCAAAATTAACAGAATTGACAGTTCTTTTTGTGTGAACCCTTATATACATGATAATTAATATTGCAACTCCACAGGGAAGTATTATTACACATATCTATTTAGGCAGAATGGTGACTCAGAAAGAACAAATAATTTGATCAAGTTATTACACGGCCTAATGGTAGAGCCAGAAGTCAAAGCAGTCTTTACTACTCTGAAGATTATAATTTTCTACTATTCTCCATTAACACTCTGTCTTACCTCTCACCTCCAAACCTCAGCTTACAGAAAGAAAATGATTTGCCAAGAAAAATTCAACAACTATCTCTCCAGAGAAAAAGAGCCATTATTATAGCATTTGTCAATTTTCCTAGTGTAAATATTGCTACCACAGACAATTTCAACGTGTAATGTGATACCAGTAGACCTTGAGTTAGGAAGAAATGTCACAACTAACTAGTAGACTAGTAGACTGTCTAGTCTGCTAGTAGACTGTCTGACACCACATAGAACTCCAGTTGCAGCATTTTCTTTCCACGTGTCTGATATGATCTTACATATCTGTGCCTATCATTTTCCACCTCTGGTAAAAGAAAGTCATTTCAGTTCATTTCCAGGAGAACTATCAATTTATAGATATATTTTCTTTGGCTTTATGAAAATGACAATCCAATTAAAAATATTAAAGAAATCAGAGGAAATGATAATTTAAGCTCCCAGTGTGTTGTTAACACATGACTCTTGCCTAAACTCTTAAACCCTACGTGATGCAGTGGTTATCTCAAAGTTTGGCAGTTCAAATCTAGTAGCTGTTCAGTAGGAGAAAGCTGTGGCAATCTGCAAAGGTAAAGACACTTCTTAAAACCTATCAGGCTGTTCTACTCTTGTCCTATAAGGCTGCTATGAATAGGAGTAAAGTGAATCTTTGGACCTTCCCAAAGTACTAAAGAGCTGGTATGTCAGTTTAAAGACTAAGGTGTGCCTAATACAAGCTATAGTCCTTTCAATTGCTTCTTATGGATCTGAAATTTGACAATGAATACAGAAGACTGCAGAAAAATCAATGTCTTTAAATGTGGCATTGTCAAAGAGTACTGAATATCCACGGGCTGCTAAATGAACAAACAAATTTATCTGGAAAGAAGTGCAATCAGATTGCCCCTTAGAGGAAAAGATAGTGAAGCTTTGTCTCACTTACTCTGGGCATATTTTCATTGTTGTTGTTGATTGCCATTTAGTCGAGCATGACTCATAGCAACCCTATGAGCAAAAGACCTGAAGACTTTCGATAACTATTTCTTAAAGTTCATCGTTTTCAGAGGCATGTTGTTTAAGAAGTGGATGCCACTCCTGCTTTCAAATATTTTCATTAGGAACTGATCTTTGGAGTGAGATAACATGCTGGGAAAAGTACAGGATCAGAGAAAGAGAGGAAGATCTGCAACGAGCTCTTTTGACATTGCAACAATAAGTTTTGTAAGACAGAGATCATGAGAACAGTACAGGAGAGGGCAAGGTACAGATCTGCTGTATGTAGGGATGCTGTGAGCCACAGCTAGCTTGATAACAACAGCATGAGTAGGAATCAACTTGATGGCAGTAGGCTTAGGTGCTTTCATGTTCTTGAGAAATTAAGAGCTGATATTAATCACACTTTAGGCAAATTAAACCTACTTAGAGGGACCTTGATACCTCACTGTCATCAACTTGATTATAACTCATGGTTACTCTTCATTTATGTTCTGAGGTTGTAAATATTTATAGGACACTGCTGTATCTTTGTCCTGAGGAGAAGTTTATTGAATTAGACCCACAGATTTTCTAATGAGACTTGGAGCTCTTAACATCCTACACCAACAACAACAAGTTCAGCTAATGCACCTTATAACATTATACTTGTCTCTGTTAGAAGGTAACCAAATTTTCAAGAACTGAATTGGTGTAGGTGGGAAAGTCTCTCGAAGTGGAAACAGCATGAGATGTCAAGAAGAACAAGCAGAGGAAAGGCATGCTTTCCCATTTTGTTCTGTGATTACACCTACCTGCTGCCTTTGTTTATTTGGCCTCTTAAAATTCTTCTAACAGATCCATAACGAAGAAGGGATAACACAGCCATCCTGTGTGCTCCTGGTATACCTTCCACTGTCTTTTAGCTTTTACCTCTTTTTCTAATGTTATACAGTTTCTGTGCTTACCAGCAAAGCTAGTTTCTTTGTCTTGTTTTGGCTACCAGTTTCTATTCATTCAGGCATTTGGATCTGGCAGCATGGTTTTGGGCACTCAACCCAAGTCTGGACTCCAGCTCTCATCACAAAGGCAATGAAATCTCGAGTTTTACCTTATTCAGTGAATAGTGTACAGCTTCCAGCATACCTGGCAGGAAAAGTCTGATTGGAGTCTCAATGGTTGCCAAGAGGAAAGGACCTCAGGGTCTAAGAAGGCAGCAAAGCCCTGAGCCTTCTCAACAAGCAGAGTGAGAACAAGCAGACACTCCCTTTGGGGTTATCACTTCAGGAGTGGGAGCACCTGCAGGAGTCAAGCTGTGGCCATTAGCCTTTTCCAAGTGTTGGTTCTGTATTATAACAGGTCCCCAACTGGATCTGGATTTCCTCCTCCTCAAAATATATCCAAACTCCCTGTTCACTTATCAGTGGTAAATTCCATGAGTGGAATTGATTCCAGGATTTCTCTTGAGAGAGTAAATATGTTCGCTCCTCTCAAAAACTCCGGTTCGGTTATCAGATTTATTGTGTACAAGTCTGATAAATGTTTAATTTGGTTGCTAAGATGTAAACTCTACCATTCGTCTGTCAATTCATAGTGACTTGTGTGTTGCTGTGATGTTAGAAGCCACACTACTAGAATTTCCAACACCAACATGATCCCCAATGGTGGGATGGTTTCTGCAGAATTTCTAGACCAAGATAGAGTAGGAAGCAGGACTAGGTAATCTACTTAAAAAAAATAGCCAGTGAAAATTTAAATAGCAGCAAAGAGGACAACCTTAAGATGATACTGAAAATATCACCAGGGAATTGTTGCCTTCTCAAAGTCCAGATAATCTTAATGATTCAGCTAGGTTAAATCTTTCAGGACCTTCCTTTATTGATGTGGCATTAACTCAAAATGAGAACAACTGCAAATATCCAATATTAATTGGAATGCAGAATGTATAAAACATACATCTAAGAAAATTGGACGTCATAAAAAATAAAAAGGAATGCATCAACATAGATATCCCAGGGTTTAGTGAGCTGAAATAGATCAAACATACAATTAATATGGATTTGTAATTGCTGGTGATTGAAATGTGAAAGATGGAAACAAAGAAGGATCAGTTACTGGAAAAATATGGTCTTGGTGATAGAAGGACATGGAGAAGATATGATAAAATTTTTAAAGGACAATCACTAACAAATGTTACCTATGTACCTAGATATCTCTATATCTAGATCTAGGTAGTGAGAATATACATCAATCAAAACAAAACTGAGATGTTCCCCTATCTTTTTGTCTCCATTTTTTCTACTGAATTGCCACTTTAACTCCAATTCATAACAGTTGTGTGTATAATAGGATAGTTGCTAAAAATACAATATTAGAAAGATATATACTTGTCTTTTATTAACTATGCAAAATATTTGATTTTATGGATCATATCACACACAGATAAGTTTACAAATAATGGAAATTCCAGAATAATTATTCTCATGTCAATTTTACACACACACACACACACACACACACACACACACAGAGAGAGAGAAAGGGATATTGCATGTTTTAAAATCAGGAAAAAAATGTGTGTCAGGATTCTATACTTTCACCACTTCTATTTAACCTGTACGCTGAGCAAATATCTAGAAACTATATTATATGAAGAAGAGTGTGTTATCAGCATTATTGTAGTACATGGCCACTATTAAATTATGCCCTTATAAGGCATGCTATCTATATACTTGGAACCCAGCACACTTTTATCAAAGGCACATATCACACACATAGTAGACATATATTATGAATAATACCCTGAACTTTCTTAAATTATAGCTAAATGTTAAATTATTTGTTAAAATGTGTATTTATGAGTTCTAACCAAGACTATTAAACTAAATTTTACAAGTATGAAATTTGAAGGGAGCTCTGGTGGCCTAGTGGCAAGAAGCTGCACTGCCATCCCAGAGGTATG
>NW_006399764.1:22252773-22262637 GCF_000299155.1 Elephantulus edwardii | reverse complement strand
TCAAAACCACAATAAGGTACCATCTCACTCCAGTAACAGTGGCAAAGTTTAACAGGGCAGCAAGTAATAAATGCTGGCGAGGATGTGGCGAGAAAGGAACTCTAATACAGTGCTGGTGGGATTATACAAACATTCTGGAAGGCAGTTTGGCGCTTCATCAAAAAGTTGCACATAGAAATTCCATATGGCCCATCTATTCCATTACTTGGAATATACCCTGAGAAAACGAGAACTGAGGCACAAACTGAGATTTGTATACCAATGTCATAGCAGCATTATTCAACATCTCAAGAACGAGGAAACAGCCCAAATGTCCAGCCACAAATGAATAGATTGAGAAGTTATTATACATTCACACAATGAAATACTATGCAGCATGCAGGAGCAATGATTTTGCAAATTATTACCTTACTTGGGAGGGACTGGAGAACATTATGCTGAGTGAACTAAGTCCCAGCAGGGTAAATATTGTATAAAATCATTATTGTAGAATGAGTATTAGGATCCACGAGAGGTGGGAGAGATTGGAAGCAGAGGGATGAGGATGTGCAGGGGGAAAAGGGGATTAATCATGTGGTTGTAAAATTTGATGGGTAGGGAGGTGAAGGGAATTTAAAATTTGTTCTTGAAAACAATGTATTCAAATTTTGTAAATAAACTAGCGCAAGAAAAAAAATAGAAATCGCTGTTACAGGAGTAGTATATTGCATTCACAGACAGAAATTTGCTATTGCCTCTTCTGACATTGGTATCACATTTTCTTTTGACTCGACTCTATCTTTTTTATTTATTCTTTTCCTCCAATCTACCAGTTTGTCCTTTTTATAATTTTTCAAGTAATTATCTTTCTTCACAACTTCCTAGCTTAATTGTTGAATTCAGTATTCAGAAGGAAAAAAAGTCTATGAAAAAAGATTACAAAATCTCTTTTTCCTCTCTTCTAGTCTTTATGTGAGTGTACTTTTCACTCAGTAAAATTAATTACACATTGCAATTTTTTTGGGTTAGGATCATTATCATCTTATGCATTTATATGAAAGATTTGTATTTCTTTAATAATACTATTGACATAAGGTAATACCAAGGACAATTTAAAAGCATACACTTTAAGAATATTACTTTTGACAATTAAAAAGAAGAAACAGCTACAAAGAACATAGAATCATATCAATCACAGGGTTACATACTTCTTTAATCAGCTCTGTAATTAATATCTAGAAGAGGAAATATTGTCCTTAAGATTTTTCTAAACAAATCATAGACCAGTTTCTACATTGAAGATTCTTATTGATATTAAAATTTCAGATGCATTTAGTATGTCCTTACTATGCCTGAGATTTTTCTCTAGCCACTATAACACAATATTTAATTTTAAAAAATAAACTATAAGAAATTATTGATCTTTTAGTTAGCAGATTAATAAAACAGTGACATATATATAATTTTCCCCCTACAGCTTCTGAAGGAATAAAGAGATCTCGTGGCTAATTCTTGTAAGGATTATGATGTTCACCCAAAGGCTAAACCTTTCTGGTGATGCCAATCCACTCGGGAAAAGTGCATGCAATCTTCTTACATGCCCAAGAAAAGATTATTTGCTTTCATAGATACCAGACATTAAAGCTGGAATTTTAAATTTTTAAATATATAATTTATAATCTCAGAAAAAAATTCCATAATTAGATATAAATCTAACAAAACATGTACAGTATCTGTATGTAGAAAATTACATAGCACTCTGTGGTGTTAGCCTTAAGTTGGCTTTTTAGTTATTATCTTAGCCCCTTCTGGTCGCCAGCTACCTTAACTGCAGACACATGATCATGCAAATCATCAACTGCTATGGGAGTAGAATAAGAGAGAAAGTGCTTCCCACACTGAGCAGCAAGACCTGAGAGAGTCATGCTGCATCAGCTCCTCCTTTTAAAATTAGTGTTAGAAAAATAGGATTTATTGTTTCAGACTCATAGAAACACGATCTGGTTTAGACAATATGGGACTTGGGAAGATGCACAGTTGAAATGGTTATTGTTTATTTCTAGAAAGTAGAGGAAACAACCCAAAAAGTTGCTTTTGCTTCTACTAAGATAGAAAGTGTCTCTTTTTGTATTTATGTTCTTTCAGATATAAGACAAATGGAAAAAAGGGAAACAGAGGTGAGGTACAGATGATGAGTGTGCTTAACTCATGTTAACCTACTGGGTCTACTTGATGAGAGGAAAGACAAAACATCAAAATCCTTCTAGGATTCTGAAGTTAAAGGAACCTAGGAAGTACGCTTAACTCATGGTGACCAGCTGGGGCAACTTGATGAGTAGAGTGGGAGATGTGTAATATGAAGAAAATGGCTGAGGTTGGACTTGTTCCTTCATCACTGTCTAACTAGCTTGATGAATTAAGATTAATTATCTTATGAATTAAGAATGGATGCTGCTTTGTAAAGATCCCTGATGAAGACTTGGTCCATGCGAGGCTAAGGTTGTATGAGGTGACTAGCCAGTCTGAAACATAGGAAGAAGTGTGCAATACTGAATTTGCAGCTGATTCCCATTTTGACCTAGTCATTCATGCATGGCTGGGGATATGTTAACCAGAACCCAACCTGAAGAAGATGTTAAATTCTGTGAGCTAGTGTTCATTGCTCTGAATCTGGTGGTTTACTCTGGTCTGGGCCTTTGTTTATAGATAAAAAAGGCATGCTTGTTTCTTTAGAGTACTGGTTTAAGAAAACCGGGAAAATTGAAAAATTGGTTATCTAAAATGAGGAAATTAAGACATAAGGAGTGAAGAAGATGGCTTACATATTTCCCTAAATATAGAGGATAGTAAGGGGAAGGCTAATTCTTTAAATAACATAAAATAATGGCTAGAAAAGCCAGAGGATGGACTGTGGTGGTAGCCTAAATTTGCCCTTTTTAGCTATTACCTTAGCCCTCTCTGGTCTCTAGCTACGTTAAATGCATGGTCTTGCAAATTATCAGCAGCTGTGGGACTAGGATAGAAGAGAGAGTGCTTCCCACACTGAGTAACAAGACTTGAGGGAGACTGGAGCAAGACCCTGGTGAGAGCAAGTCCCTGGTGACAAGACTCTGATTATGGTGGTGGAGAGAGGCATTACTGTGGATAAACTGTGGCAAGGTGTAACCAGAGGAGGCCTGAAATAAAGGCCACAGTTAAATCTTTTTCTGTTCTTGCCAGATGATAGGAGGGAAAGCTGCTTTCTGAACTGAAACTTGAACCTAGACTAATTGAGGAACCATACCATGAGACTGTTGTTCTAAAACTAGACTTGCGTTGCTTGATACTCTGCCTCCTCAACTCTCCAATTTACTCCCCCAATACACTACACTGTTCTTAGCACACATGTGAGGAAAGCCTGTGAGTCAACAAATATCAGATTGGTTCAGAAGCATGGCTGGTAGTGTTTATAACCAAGTAGCTATCTATTTGCTGCTATAAATATTATTGATAGGAACAGCTGTCCTTTATGAAGTGGTGGTAAGTCAAACTCAGCCACCTGCATGCTGCATCAGCTCTTCCTTTTAAACACTCCCAAAATTGTCAAAGAATTAACTAGACTCTCCACATTAATGGATTCAAAGATTCAAAGTTGTTAAAAGTCAAGTTTTCTTAATTTAAACTATAAATCCAGTATAATCTCATTCAAAAGTCCAGTAAGCTATTTTCTATGTACCAACAGCTAGGTATCAAAATTAACATGGAAAGGCAAAAGACCTAAGTAGCTGACACAATACTGAAGAAAAAGAACAAATTAGAGGACTCTATTACCTGATTTTAAGTTTGACCATAAAGCTATAATCATCAAGGTAGCAGAATACTGGATGCTAATTGAAAGATCAGCAGTTCAAAATCGCCAGTGGCTCCACAGGAGAAAGCATCAGGTGATCTGCTCTCATAGCGCTAACAGTCTAGGTGAGTACACCATAGAGTAGTTCTACTCTGTCCTGTGGCTTAGTGGTAAGGAGTGGCAGTGACAACCTGAAAGTACTTGGTTCAAATCTACCAGCCGCTCAGCGGGAGAAAGATGGGCAACCTCCTTTCATGTAACTTATGGCCTCTGAAAACCCCTTGGAGGATCAGCTATGGGTAAAGTCCAGCTCCATGGTACACAACCACAATACTATCCAGGGGGTTACTATGAGTTGGAACAGCAACAATAAAAGAAAGAAAAAAAAAAAACTATACCCACAACACAACACAACAACCCTGGCAATACCAACTGCTTGCTGTTGGTAACATAAAAAAGTAAAACCACTTTGAATATGTGGTTTGGTCATTTCTTATAAGTGTTTGGCAATTTCTTATGCAGCTAAATACAGTCTGAGAAAGCATTCATATTTCTTAATTATTATATAATGGTTTTAAAAAAACTACACCCATATAAAACCTGCACACAAGTGTACATGTTCTTGTTATTAAGTGCCATCGAGTCATAGGCAACTCATAGAGACCCTATTAATGAAAGACCTGAACACTTGTATAATTTTCTTTGTTTCTCAAAGTTCATAGGGATTCTGGAGGCAAGCTATTTTGGGAGTGGATCCCACTTCTGCTTTCAAACTTGTTTCAGATGGGGACCTCCACCAAATAATGTCCACCGTGGGTGACCAATATCTCATTTAGCACATCAGGGTTATGGTGTTTGGCATCACAGCAACCACGAGTTACCTCTGTACAGCAAATCGACACACCAGTGTTTTACCACCTAGAAGAATGTGTATATAGGAGCTTTATTAATAGCTACAAAAAAGAAAGTAACAAAATGTCCTTCAATAGGTGAACTGATAGACAAATTGTTAATTAATCCATACAGCAGAATACTATTGAGCTGTAAAGAAAGATCAAGTTATGAAGTCATAAAGAAAAAGGTATGAATGTTGATATGTGAAATAAATCAGTCTATAAAGGTGACAAATTATCTTATCCTGATTATGTGCCATTTTAGAAACAGCAAAATTATAGTGGTCATAAATATACCAGAGTGGTTAAGGACTCAGAAAAAGGGAGTGCAGTAGGATATTTATGATAATGCAAATATTCTATATGATACTGGAAAATATTATATATTTATCAAGTCCTTCACAGAATATACACTAAGCCTTAATATATACACATTTTTTAAAAGTTATGTCAAATTTTCAGGACTCTGAAGAATGGAATTCATGATATGACACAAAAAGGTGACAAATATGCAAAAGTAGTAACATGTATAAAGTAAAAGCCTGTAAGAGAAGGGAAATCTGCTGGCTGTGATGAGGTAAGAGTCTTCACAAGTGATAGAAAACTGGACAGAGTCTTGTCGAAGATAGAAAACTAGAAAGACTAGGAAATAACAGTTAAAAGCTCTGGCTCTCACAAGTTTTACAGTATGTATCATCACCTTCTTGGAGAAGGTGGGGAATGTGGATCTGACGTTAGGGACTTTGGCAAATTGAGCAATTTATAAGACTTAAAACAAACTGCATGGAAATATTGCATTATGGTTGATAAAACTGATTCCCATGGGAGAAAGGTTTAACAATTCTGAAACCACAATGCATCTCTATTGTAACTGAGCAATTAAGTAAATGAATAATGAATGAATTCGAGTTTTTCATTGTTTGAACAATACCTTGCAGAGGACAAAAGCGGAAGCTAGAATGATTAATGTGGTAGTGGATTAAAGATTAAGAAAATGATACGGACTAATATACATCTTACGAAGATATGGATGGATGGTATGGAAATTTATACTTCTGTGTCTGTACATCGATAGACTATGCACATATATATCATTGCTTTGTCAGCTGAAACTACCTAAAATCAATGACATCCAGAAATGACAGATCTACCTAGCACACAAGTTTTGGTTTCTAAGACCATCCTCCAATAAAACTAGGATGCAGTGGAGAAATAATGGATCACGACTGTGGAAGGAACTACAAGAGGAGCCTGGATGCTTTTAGAGGGTCAAAAATAAGTGTGAACAAAAAGGGAAAATACAAAAATAATATAACAAAATATCCAAATTAAATGGTGCATGTCAAGGGGGGGGCACTAGTACCAACTGAAAAGAATTTCTTATGAACAAAGCTTGAGCGACTTGAACAGCTAATTAAAGTCATATTGGATTACTGCTCAAGCTTAAACTGTCCATGATATACAGATAAGCACATGCATACACAAGGGAGGAAAGACAAACAGAGCAAACTTTAGAATTCCAAATAATTATTACAGATATTTCCCTAAAGAAGTCATAGCATAACTTCTTACTTCTTAATTATGGACTATGAAAAAAATTATAGTATGTAAATGAAGAATAAAGGAGAATCCTAACAGACACAATCTCAATCAGATGATCAAGTTTAAGGTCAACAAAGATATGCTATGTCATTTACTTGGATCCTTCAAATGATGTGATAAGAATGGTATTTATCTGTGTGGTATCCCACTCACTCTGCCTAAAAATGAGGGAGGGGGAAGTGTCATAGAAAACAATAGAAGGACATTCTGTAAAGCATATGACCAGAATTGCTCAAATTTGCCAACATCACACAAAAAGGACATTTTGAAGAACTGTCACAGCCAAGAGATGATTAATCGATGTAATGTGACATTCTGAGTTGAAGTCTGATAATGCGGACAGATAAAGGGCATTTGACACAAATTAAAGAAAATAAAAAGAATTGTGGACTTTGCTGTTGAAAACTATTGAATTGATTTCTACTAATAGCAATCCAGCATGACAGAGAAGAGTCTCTGTAAAGTCTTCTAGTTATATTTTTAAAGAAATCAACTCTTTCTCCTTGCACAAGTCTTTATGCGTTGCACAATCTCTCCTTTAGCAACAAAGGCATCCTGGTGGCAGAGTGATCAAAGGACTCAGTTTTAAACCAAAAAGTTGGCATTTGAAACCTACCAATTTGTCCACAGGAGAAATATGTGATTGTTTGCTTCCATAAAGATTGCCAGCTTTAGAAACTCCTGTAATTCCATCCAGAATATCACAATGGTTTGTTTTGTTTTATTGAGGTTTAATTTATAAAAGAAAGTAACAAAGCCAGAATCATGAAATATTCAGATGGTTTCTAAAAATCCTTAAAGTGAAGGGTCACTGTGTACCAGCACCTGGTGACTAATTTACCTGAATATGAGTCCAGTACTCTGTCCTATGAGAGACAGGTTTTAATCAGCCTTAATTTGAAAACCTTAGATTTCCAAATAACTGATAGCTGCTCATCAGAGAGAAAGCATAGATTTCTTATTGGCAAGGCCAGGCTATTCAATTTACTTTTAGTTTCTGTTAGGCTTATTCTATTTTATTTTATTGACATGGAGATAGATGGTAGAGACGGCTGTGAAATACTTACTCATCTAATGGATTGTCAAGGCATGTACATAACTACCATTATTAAAAGTATCCATTAATACACTCATAATATAAAGGACTAATCACTTGTATGAGCAATGTAACCCAAATTAGGAATAAAAATCCCCCTATCAAATATTGTTTTAAAAGGGTAAGATGCATATAACATATTGTATTCACAATTCTCATTATAATTAAAAGAATATACATGGTCCACCTCAAGACTTTTACTTGTATGAAATTTCATAAATTTGCAAGATTAGAACTAGACATATAACCTATATCAGGATAAGTAGAGAACAGATTGAAGTTGTCAAGAACCATATTTTATCTGGATCCACAATCAACACAGAAGCAGCAATCAAGAAATCAAAAGATCTCCTTCCGGAAAATCAAAAGCAGCCGCTGAACGGATGATACTTGAGGAATTTGGACGATGTTTAATGAGTGTCATCAACTCTGCAGGAAAAGCAAAAAGTGACCCTTGTGCCATGAATTGCTAATTCTTACACAGAAGACTGATAAAGGGAACAGAAAATATATGGTGCAGGGACACTTAATTTTCTGGAAGATCATATTGGTAATTCAGTCCTTGTTTAAAGAGACATGAAATTGTAACATTGAAAGAAAAGAAGTTTTAAATGAGGAATTAGTACATTTTAAATTTTAGTTAAATCTGCTTGTGCCCCTTCTAAATTGAATTTTTCCTTATTGTATTATAGGTTTTTATATTTGCTTGGGTTACTTAAGAATTAGATGTTCTATCATCCTGATTCTAGTGACAAAACACATTTATAAATTATAATGATATGATTCATAAAAAAAAGATCTCCTTCCACGGGACCAGGAAAGACTTTTTAGGCAAGGTGAGTTGCCATCACTTTCCTAGAGCAATGAGATCTGCAACTGAGACAAGTCTTCCTGAGAGCTTACAGACCAGACAGGACTTCAGGCAGTGGGAGTTACCTTCACATTCCCCGAAATGTTGAGCTCCCCTACTGAGACAACCTTTCCATGAGCCTAGTTACCAGAAATGGCTTCAGGCAGGGTAAATTGCCCTCTACTCTGATGGAGAAATGAACTCCATAGTCAAGGCAACCAGACATAGGATCTGTGAGAATCTTAAGCAAGAAAAACTCTATTACAGCAATGACATGGAAGAAGCAGACTACCTCACACCACACAGAAGACCAAAGCAAGATATTACCCACAAAATGGCATCATAAAACAGAATCAACAGACTTCCTGAAGGCAGAAAATATGATTGAACTTCCTAACACAGAATAGAAAATAACAATTATTAAGTATTTTCTCTGGTTAAAAGGAAAAAAAATGAAGAATTGGATGACTCTACAAGCAAAACTGAAGAGGAACAATACAAAACAAAGCCAATGATAAAACCAACGAGACATTAGAAAACCCAGAAAAAAAAGAAATAGCAATTCAGAATATTAAGACCAACATCTCAGAAACAGCACAGAATCAGTGAAACAGAAGAATAGCTCTCAGCATTGATATGCTAGAGCAAAAAGCAGAATCAAAAGAGAAAGAAATTAATAAAGCCTAAGAATGATCTCATCAAGAAATCCTCACTCTTTACTCTGTGCCTCATTCTATGAAACAAACATATCCCTGATATCAAAGTAAAGAAAAGACACCACTGAAATGGAAAACTATAGACCAATATTCCCCATAAACACAGTCACAAGAATCATCAACAAAATCCAGGCCAATAGAATCCAACAATGTATATAAAAAAATCATTCAACCTGACCAAATGGGATTCCTAGTATGTATGCAAGGAGGGTTCAACAGAAGAAAAACTATTAATGTGTTTTATCACATTAGCAAATCAAAGAACAAGAACCATATGATCCTAACAATTGATGTAGAAAAGGATTCTAACACAATCCATAAGCCCTTCCTCATTACAACACTCAACAAAATACTGCATTGTAACAGATGAGAGAGGGAGAACTGTTTAAAAGGGATATGTGATTAAGTATTATTGTCATGACAGGAGTCCAGAATGAAGGCTGCACAGCGCAATGGATTTGGGGGGAGGGATTGCATAGCAATGAGAATGTTTTTCTTTTACTTATCAAAGAGAAAAGTGAATGGGGGGGTGAGAGAGGTGGGCAGGGAAAAAAGTGCAACAGTGAATGACTGGAAAACCTAAGTCTGTGTAAACTTTCATTAAAATTAATTTTAAAAAAAGAAAAGATCATAATAGAAGGGAATTTTTTCAACATAGTGAAAAGCATATCCAACAGCCCACATAATTCTCAATGGAGAGAGGTTAAAGAAATTCCCCTTGAGAACAGGAACTAGGTAATCATGTCCACTATCACCATTCCTATTCAATACTGTATTGTAAGTATTAGCAAGATCAAAAGGCAAGAAAAGGAAGAAAGTGACATCCAAATTGGCAACGAGGAGATAAAACTATCTCTATATGGGGATGCTATGATAGTATACTTAGAAAACCCTAAAGA
>NW_006399764.1:22227483-22246146 GCF_000299155.1 Elephantulus edwardii | reverse complement strand
CCTGTGTAAAAGAGAACAAAACACAGCCTAATCCTGTCCCGTAGTCACAATCATTGCTATATTTGAACTCAATTAATCTTGTTGTATGAGACTTCCTCTTTTTCATTTATCCTCTAACAACTATGATGTTTGTCTCTAGGAACCAGCACCTCCTGATAACATGCCCAAAGGACATAAGATGAAGTCATCATTCTCTCTTCTAAGCAGCATTCCGGTTTGTGTTACACAGACAAACTTGTTCAAATGTCTAGAAATCCACAGCATATTCAATACTCATCAATAGCACAAACTGAGCGCATCAATTCTTCTTTGGTCTTGCTTAGTCATTGTCCAACTTTCACAAGCATATAAGGCAATTTAAAATACCTTAGGGTCAGGTGCATCTCAGCATTTAAACTCACGTCCTTGCTTTTTAGCAATTTAAATAAGTCCTTTGTAGCACGTTTGTCCAGTGGAAAATGTAATTTCATTTCTTGACTGCTATCTTCATGGGCATTGCTTGTAGTTTCAAGTAAAATAAAACCCTTTACCAGTATAAAAAAAAAAAAGAAGAAACTATTGACTTTAAGGTTGTTCTTTTGATTGGCGAAAGAGAAAAAGGACTTAAAATGCTACTGAAGAAAATCAAAGGCGACAGCCAGCAGTATTAATGACATCAAACTGAGATGGATTGGCTCAGGACACATTGAATCAGATAATAATATGATCTACTGCTGGAAATGGAATTGAAAAGGTAAGGAAAAATGGGGTTGCAGTCATAGTAAAAAAGGCCATTTTTAGATTCATCCTGAAACATAATGTTCAGAGAGATAATATCCATAGGCATACAAGAAAGACCTATTAATACCACTATCATTCAAATACATGCACCAACAATCAGAGCCAAAGAGGAGATAATAGTTTTCTGCCAACTTTTGTAGTCGGAAATCAATTGAACATGCAACCAAGATGCATTAATAACAATGGGTGATTGGAATGCAGAAGTTGGAAACAAGGAAAAAGGATCAGTAGTTGGAAAACATGGTCTTGGTGACAGAAATGAGGCTGGAGATAGAATGATAGCATTTTATACCATCAATGATTTATTCACTGCAAATACCTTTTATAAAAAAAACACAAACAGTAACTATACACATGGACCTCACCTCACACAGGAATCAGATTGTGGAAAGAATATTTGAAGAAGCTCAATATAAGCTGTGAAAACTAGGCCACGTGCTGACTGTGGAACAGAACATCAATTACTCAGATGCAAGTTCAAACTAAAGCTAATGAAATCAAATTCACAAGAACCAAAATTTGACCTTGATCCTATCTGATTTGAGTTTAAAAATCATCTCAAGAACATACATGAGGCCTTGGTTGGCACAAATGAGTGAAGATCAGATGAAAAGATCAGATGGAAAGATATCAAGAATATCATTCTTGATAAATACAAAAGGTCATTACAAAGGCAAGGGAGGAAGAAAAGACCAAGATGGATGTCAGAAGAGACTCTGAATACTGTAGTAGAGAGCCAATAGGCCAAAGCAAAGGGGGAAAAAAAATCACGGTTAAGAAGCTAAACAGAAGATATCAAAAGATAGCTCTGGAAAACAAAGAAAAATATTATAACAAAATGTACAGAGAACTGGAGTCAGAGAATCAAAAGGAATGAACTTGCATGGCAAACCTTAAGCTGAAGAAACTAAAGAACAAATTTAAGCTGTGAGTTGCAATACTTAAAAATGCATGGTCATTTTTAATGAATGATCCAGGATGCATCAAAAGCAGGCAGAAGGGATACACAAAGTCACTGTACCAAAAAGAACTGACTCACACAGAAAAATTTCATGACACAGCATATGACCAAGAGGCAGTGGTAATGAGGAAGGAAATTCAAGCAGCTCTGCAGGAATTGGGGGGTGGGGGGGAAACACACAAAACCAAAAAAAAAACCAAACAACTCCCCAAAAAACCCCACCACCAAGGCCCCAATAATTGATGGAATATAATTGACCTATTTCAGCAAAGAGATGCTGCCCAAGACATGCTTACTAAATTGAGCCAAGGAATCTGGAAGACAGAAACCTGGTCAGGTGACTGGAAGAGATCCATATTTATTTCTATTCCAAAAAAGAGTGATATGAGAGAGTGTGGCAATCATCAAACAACATCATTAATACCATCTGCAAGCAAAATCTTGCAGAAGATTACTAAAACAATGACTGGAACAGTACATTACCAGAGAAAGACCAGGTGTGTTGGAGACATTTATATTGATATTGGCTCAGGGTAGAGCAGAGGTCAGAGCTATTGTGCATAGGGTCACTATGAGTCTCAGGCAACTGGACAGGACGTAACAAAGACAACAACGTAAAGAAAACAAAAATCCTCAGAACTGGAGGAATGAGTAAAATGGTCCTAAATGGAGAGAAGAGTGAAGTTGTCCAGGACTTGAGTTTACTTGGATTTACAACCAAAACTTCTGAAAGTCCAACAATATATTGTTTTGATTAAACTTCCTTCTGAGGAACTCTTTAAAGTACTAAAGAGCATGGCTGTCACCTTACTATGTGTTTGAAAGTTAATGGTGAATAAGAAATACTGAAGAAGGATTGATGCCTTTGAATGCTGGTTTTAGTGAAAGATATTGAATATATCTTGGACTGCCAAAAGAAAAAAAAATTCTGTCTTCGAAGAAGTGGACTAAGATTTCCCCTTCGAAAAAAGAATATTAAAACAATGTCTCATATATTTGGGACATGTTACTAGGAAGGCAAGTCCCTAGAGGACATCCTGCTAAGCAAAGTTGTTGTTGCTGATTGCTATCGAGTTGTGCACAAATCATAGGGACCCTCTGAACAAAAGACCTGAAGCCTTTCTATAAGTATCATCATTTCTCAAAGTTCATAAGAGTTTCCAGTGATGTGGTTTAGGAAATGGATGTCACTCCTGCTTCCGAAAGTAGAGTCAGCATAAAAGAGAAAGTTTATTAAGGAGATGGATTGACATAGTGAGTTTAAGAATGGACTAAAAAAAAAAAAAAAAGAGAATGGATTTAAGCACAGCAGAGATCATAAGTGCCAGGTGGAGCAGGATTTTGTTTCACTGTACAAACGGTTGTTATCTAAATATAAATAAATAAACTACAAAAACAACTTTTAAAATCTCAGTATAGGTATTTTTGATATCCACACCAAGGTATTCAGCGCTTCCTCAATTCTGCTCCATACTTATTGAAGTGAATTGTGACATCAAACCATACTTGGCTCCTCTCATTGTCCAGCTTAAACATTGTTTGAAATTATGGGCCAGTTGGCTTATGTCTTTTTTCCTGTGGGTTCCTACAGTAGCCTGGGAACCTTTAGATAACTATAATACACACAGCAATGAAAATAATTCTCAGTTTTTCAGTCCAAGCACAACTCCAGCATCACATCTACACAAACAAGAAATTAATAGCTAAAGCATGTGGCTTCATTCCAGACCCTCTTCCTGTACCTGTCTTCCCAGGGTGTTACCAGTTTAGTGTGGTCCTCTGAAACTTTCAAAGTTGACATAAAAACCTGATACTTTTAACCTTTTTTACAAGTATAGAATCTTCTAAGACCCGCATGAGTGCTTTGGAAGCTCTGTTCAGGGTAAAATGCACAAACATATTGCATTTTCATTTAACTCCATGGTGTTTTCTCTGATCCCTGGATAGCCCATGGAATCAAGTAAAAATTTCCAGTCTTTGAAGTTATAGAGAAATCATCCTAGACCATTTCTGAATTAGAAGACTGAAATTCTTTGGGCTCCTTGAAAATAGTATGTAGCCAGTTTATGTTTCTGAACCAAGACCACAGGAGAGATTTCCTAAGCCAATGCCAAAGCATACATCATACATAGGTATATATAGCATCAGTCTGCGGCCTTGGAAAAGCCACCATTTAGGGCCTCCAATAATGCTGAGAACATTGCTTCCCTAAAACACCTTATAGAGAACTTTCATTTCTCTGGGAATTTTTGAAAAATTTATATGGTTAAATGATCTAAGTTTCACCATCATTACTTTCCAAGAATAAGGAAATGAGTTAGGTGAATAAAGAGGAAAATATTTAAATAAATCCCAAATCTATAAATGCATTCCCTGGATATATACTAAGTGGATTTAATGAAGTAATAAAGCCAAAGAAGCAACTACTGAAATGAAGATTTCCAGAAGATTACAGCATATGTTCATTTCTGCCAAGGGAAAAAATAAAGCAAAGCAAGACTTACTTCTTTTTTTAATGCTTGTAGCATCTTACATTTTAATTCTGTAAGACCTTTTTGATAAAGATGGAGGTGTTTGCAAAGCCAAAAACTGCAGTAAATTATTTTATGTATAATCTGTTCCCCATATTATTTTTAAGTCTTCAAGGAGAGAGTATTTGAAAGCAACAAAAAGACTTCAAAACAAATCTATTTCCATGAGAAAAATATAATACATGACAAGGTTTTTAGATTCTACTGCATGTTCATTAACTTTTTTTTACAGCAATCACCTACCAGCTTTTGGTATATTACAAAAATCTTTTCTTCATTTCAATTATTTTGTGGGAGTTTTATGTGTTTTGTTCACAAGTGGATCACAAGTATGTAGACAGTGTTCGATGTACAGCAAGATCTCCATAAACATTAGTGGAAGGAATAAATCTTTCATCTTTGTTATTGTTATTTAAGAGTAAGAGTGCATACAGGGATATTCTGGAATTAACTGAGATACTGCCCCAAATGTACTGATTGCATAATTTCGACTAAATAAGCTTTGCAGTCTGGATTAAGCTTTAATCATATCAATTTAATAAATGTGAATGATGAGAGGTTAGAGATCATTTCTAATATCATCTATCACATAAGTCTACTTTATCATCCATAACAACGTTTTCAATGCATTTCTTTCTGCATAAATGCTTTCAAATAATCAGATTCATTTTTTTTAAATTTTCTTTCCTTAGATTAGGAACAATATTCTCCTTTGCTGCCTACTCACATTAACTGCTAGAGTCTGTTAACTGATGATCCCTTACAGCTTCCTGACAAAGGTTATTGAATTCGGGCCGCAGTCCCTCCATAACAGTCATTTGATCTGTGCCTTCTTTCAGTTTTCACTGCCAACATCTTTTTCAAATCCTCATTGTTTTTCAATTAAATTCTTGTGTGTGAATCTCTCATTTCTAAAATGTATACGCTACAATGTCTCTCTAGTATGTCATCAAGGCCAGTTTGCCACCACACACTCCATCCAGCTCCAGTGTCATTGCCAACACTGTTCATTCATAATCTTCTTAAACTGCAGTACTCATCAGAACTTGCTTTGGCTTCCAAAAGCCTGGCAAGAAAGGATTATCAACACCAGACCTCAACTTCTACTATCTGTTCTTAGGCTTACCTACCCTGCTTCTATTTGGAAATCTACATAAATGAAAACAGTGGTTGTCAGCATGGTGATTTATGAATAAATTATTTATGAATTCTTGTGGATGAAAGTCATCATTACTTAGAGGACTGAATGGAGACACAAGCCCTGATGACAAATGCTTCAGCCTCCTAGTACAATCACTATATCAATCATTTATTGAAGGTCTTCCTCTTTTACAGTCACTCTGCATTAACTGATCATAACATAATTATCCAGGGATTGGTCTCCCCTCATAGCACATCTAACCTCTGTAAGATAAAGTTGAGATATCCTTGTTTTTAAGGAACATTCTGTTTGTATTTCTCCCAAGAAAGATCTGGCAGCCCATGGCATTTTCAGCATTATCTACCAATACTAGAGTTTATTTAGTTATACGGCACCAACAGCCTTTATCGGTGGCTACAGAGGGAGAAGAGGAACACGACAGATCCTGCTTCTGAGCGGCATCCCGAGGCTTGGATTGTGAACTCCCTTCCAGCACTATAACTTAAATGAATTGCTTCTCCTGTCTTCTTTATTCAAGGTCTAGTTTTACATGCTTAAGAGAAAACTGAAAACACCATGGCCTAGGTCAAATGCACTTCAGATATCAAGTAAAAACTTTGATGTTCAACACTGGAGAGGTTTCTGGTAACAGATTTGCAATATGTCATTTGATTTCCTGACTGTTCTTTCAAAGAGCGTAGTTGTGGATAAAAGTAAATTGAACCCATTGATCTATCTAATATTGTGTCCATTTATATAATGTTTATATGAGATATCCCTATGTCAGGGTTGTTGTTAAGTGCTGCTGAGTCAAGTACAACTCCTAACGATCTGATGAACAACACATCTGAATCCTGACCTACCCTGTATCATCCTCATTGTTTGTGGTACACAGTGAAGTCTCAATCCTCAAAATTTAGGATGCTTCAAGTACAGGCTAGAAAGCAGTGACTGAAATTCTGTAAAAATCTTCCAAGAAAAATTATGATATGATCCTGATCCTGCAAGATTATCTTTTTTCTCTCAAATTCTTCCTCAAATTTGAAAAGAAAATCTAGGGAGCTCACATGGCCTAGTGGCAAGAAGCTGAACTGCAATCTCAAAGGCACTCTGTTCAGGACCACCAGCTCCTCTGAGGAAGAATGAGCACTCTCCTCCCATGCAATTAACTGTTTCTGAAAACCTCCCTGAGGGTCAGCTATGGATCATTTCCAACTCTATCATATACAACAACAACAACAACTGTATCCCCACCATGCACAGCTATGATACTACGGAACAGACTAAATGACCTGACAGAAGTTATGGTATTTTCAAACACATTTTTTTAGTAGAATTTTAAAAAATTTTGTATTATTTTCTCACAAAGTTAGTATGCATTGTGTTTCACACTATTCTTTTTTCACATTGGGTTTCATACAATCATTCCCATGCATTATGTTTTATGAAATCAATCATCATGGGAACTTGCTCATCACAATCTTCTCAGGTTCCCACCAGATCACCCCCATATTTTTCACCCCCTTGCTCCACCAATCAAACTGCACAGCCCTGTGATTTCACCCCTACCCATCCTCACCCCTCTGCTGCTACCCTTTCCCTCTTACTTCTTATGGATTTGAAAGTTGGACAATGAATGAAAGAGACTGAAGAACAATTGATGTCTCTGAATTGTGGCAATGGGGGGGAAAACAAACTACTGAAAGCCTCTCAGATGGCTAAAACAACACTTTCGTGTGGGAGGAGGCACAACCAGAGTGTTCCTTTGAGGCAAAGATGGTGAAATTTTGTCTTACACGTTTTGGGTGTATTGTCAAGACGGGCTAGTCCTTGGAGAAAGACTTTATGTGGGGAAAGGTACAGCTCAGAGAAAGAGAAGAGGACCCCCAACAAGATGGACTGACAGTAACCACAACAACGAGCTTAGATGACAGAGATTGTGAGGATGGATGGCAGAGAATAGGACTAGGCTCAGGTTTGCTGTTCTGAGGTCACTGTGAGTTGAAGTCAGCTTCATGGTACCTAAGAACAACCAAAGAGGTTAAATAATCTGTTGTCCCTAATGAATACAAATGAAACCAAATTCACTGAGGGATTCGCAAAGATTTCAGTTGCATTAAATATCCTAGCCAGTTGCTGGGTCATACAATCGTGTCTTCATTTTTCAGTTAATATGGTCTTTGCAATCACTTGTTATGCATCAGAGAGTTGGACAATGACTAGGGAGGATAGAAGGAGAATTGATGCCTTTGAGCTGTGGTGCTAGAGAAGAGTATTGAATGTACCATGGACTGCCAAGAAAACAAACAGATTCATCCTAGAGAGGGTTAAACCTGGTTGCTCCTTGGAGGCAAGGATTCTGGGGCTTCGTCTGGCACACTTTGGACATGTTGTAAGGAGGGACAAGTCTTTGGAGAGGGACATCATGCTTGGGAGGGTGGAGGGATAGCGCAGGAGGGGAAGGCCCTCTATGAGGTGGATTGATTCAGTGACTAGGGTAATCGGGATGGGTGTATCCGAGACAGTGAGATTGGCACAGGACAGAGCACAGTTTAGGGCTGTTGTACATAGGGTCACTATGAGTCACAAGTGACTCGATGGTACATAACAACAATAACTAATCATTAATTAACAACTGCACAAATTATATGTTGATGCCATCGAGTCACTTGCAATTCATAGCGACCCTACGTACAAGAGCCTTAAATGCCACTTTATCCTATGTGAACCTCGCCGTCTCAAACATACTTATTCCCACCACTCCAATCATGGAATTGATCCATTTCTTTGAGGGCCTTCCTCTCCTGCGCTATCCATCCACTCTCCCAAACATGATGTCCCTCTCCAAGGACCAGTCCCTCCTTGCAACGTGCCCAAAGTATGTCAGACGAAGCTTCAGAATCCTTGACTCCAAGGAGTGCTCTGGCTTCACCCTCTCTAGGAAAAATATGTTTGTTCTCCTAGCAGTCAGACCATGGTATATTCAACACTCTTCTCCAGCACCACAGCTCAAGGGCATCAATTCTCCTTCTATCATCCCTAGTCACTGTCCAACTCTCCAATTCATAGCACTTAACTGCGAAGACTATAGCCTGGATCAGGCGCACTTTAGTCTAGGTCAATCTGCCCCTGTGCAATTAACTGACTCTGAAAACCTGTGGGAGTGTCAGTTATGGGTAGGTTCTGAGCTGATGGTACACAATAACTGCATATACACATACATACATATAGGAATAATTCCTTAATTTCTAAAGGTCTCTTCCTGTAAATTTGTTTTCTAAGAATTTATACCCATTGTTTCTTGCTCTTTCTTCTTTAAATATGTAGTGCTTCTTCAAGGTGGTAATTCCTTGAATAATTTAGTATTTCCCCCTACAGGACTGTTTCTAACAACTTCAAATACAGGACAGTTTCCAGGCTCCTCACCATCTGGTTACCTTTTATTTGTACCTTTTCTTGTCAAACATTTGCAATCACAGATATGAGAATTTAGCAGTTATAAGTAAAATAGACATATACAGACAATTTCAAGGTGTTTTTTTGTTTTGTTTTGTTTTGTGACTTGTATTTATCTGAGTTTTAAATAAAAATATTTTCTTAGAATGTATGCTTTTTATTGCTGCCTCTACACAAAATGCCAGCTCTGGGAGAAAAAGAAAATCTCCCTGACAGGATTCTGAATGCCCTGTTTCGGACTAAGGTTGTGTCTGACTATCTGATATGGATTGATCTGATGTATGTAAGGATATCATTGGTAGTCTGATGGCTTGACTCTTCCAGATGGAGATTTCACTCTTGACCATGTATACAGGGATGGCACTAAAAGAAATGGTAATATATTGTAATACTCCTTTTAAATCCAAACGTGCTTTGGCAGGAATGAAATCTCCCAGCCACTGAGGGCTTTTTTTTTTTTTCTTCCCAGAGCATCCAGGCAGGAAGGACTTCAGAATCAAGGTCCTTTGTTCCCAGATCACTCTTTCTAACCATACAGCTGTCTCGGCCATGTGCTGGTATGTGCACATCAAAGCTGGTATTTGGATGTTAATACTGATTTTGCTTAAAAATTATGTGACCTTGCATAAGGTACAGTCATGAACCTTTTCTTCCTCTGTCTCTTATTTCAATGACTTTATCTGCCAAATGAAGGGATTGGATGGGATAAGATCAAAGATCTCTTCCAGCTATAAATCCTAGAGCTTTGTGTCTATTTCAATCATGTTGAAAACTGCCCTTATTGCATGACAGTTGGTTTTCTTGTGTGCATGGCAGCATATTCAGCAAACGCAGTTATTCTGAATCCAACTACTAAATGGGCACGACTTTGTTGAGCCCAAAAGATGAAGTGTGCACAGCTAGTAGTATGCCATTAGCCATGGTCCATGAATACATGAATAAAACCTTACAATATACAAGGCAACTCACTTTTTAATACTTTTTTCTTCCTGCTTAGTATGCACAAGCCTAATCTGACAAATGTATGGGCAGAACAAACAAGACATCGTGCATTAGAAGAGAAGATAGATACTGTGTGTTAGAAGAATGGGTAAATCTGGAAGCAAATGAAAAGAGAGAAAAAGGAGAGATGTCATAATGGTCTCAAGGAAAACTAAATGCAAAGGTAAGAGAATATATAGCTAAGGTAGTTTCTAGAATAGCCCAGCAACATATCTTTTAAAGGAAACAGAATATAAATCTTTTCTATTGCAGCATAGAGAAGTAGAAGAGTTCCTTGTAAAGGAAAACCAGGCAGATGCAGAAAAATCAACCAGAGAAATAATGACAGTTTTACCAGAGGACAAGAAAGCTGGGAGTATCTCCTTCATTAAGCTACACCTGAAGGTTAACAACTATGTTCAGTGTAGATGCTACAGGAGGCACCAGTGGTATTCAAACCACTTGTCCACACACTGTAATCCCATCATTACACAAAAGAGAGAAGACAAATTACGAATGAATGAAAAGAAGCAGTGAGAATTGGGAATTTGAAGGCTGATGAGCTGTAACTGCATAAACTCGTAGACCTTCCCTCTCAAAAAACAGGCATATATTTGAAAAAGCTCAGGAAACAGACTCTACAAATAACACAGCAACTAGCGTAAAGAGCTCCACTCTATCTCACTATAATAACACTGAATAAAATGTATTATTATACACATTAGAGATCTTTTTATACATAACTACTATATCTCTATTTCTCCCCTTTATGGTTATTCTTATTACTTCAGAGGCTTTGGTTTATGGGGTTTTATTTTTTTATTTTTAGTTTGTTTCTTTTTTTAATTCCTTGATGAGAGAAGCAATGGGAAAATATAAATGAACAATCTATAGTATAGATAATTATAAATCTATTCTTTGAACCCCATATTTTCTAGTGGTTAGACATATTAGTAATGAATGCTCTAAAATATTTTAAAATATAGGAATGAATAAATATACAACAAACAAAAAATAGTTAAAATGCTATCCTTATTTTAAAAGAATTTAGTAAATATTTTTAATGTAAATTAGAAGTATTTATTAAAATAGAGCATCCACATAATAGATTAGGAACCCAGCCATTTTTTTCTTCTCTCTTTTTTGAACATGATAATGTGGATTGCATCTCAACCTTAAGAAAACAAAAATCTTCATCACTCGGCTAATATGCAGCATCATGATAGATGGAGAAAAAAATTGAGGTTATTAATGATTTCATTTTGATTAGATCCACAATCAACACCCTTGGCACCAGGAGTCAGGAAATCAAAAGATGAGTTGCATGGGGAAGTCTGCTGTCAAAGTACTCTCCAGAGTGCTGAAGAAGGTTATTGATGAGTCTTCCTCCAGTCCTGACACCACGTTCTTCTTCATAGAGTCCAGTTTCTCAAATTGTTTGCTCAGCACATAGATTAAAAAGGACATTATTGGTGCACACCTTTGTTAATTTTAAACCATATCGTGATCAAGGTATACATTTTACATGAGAATAATTAAGTATTCTGTGATTCTCATTATACTCAATTTTAGCTATAGTTTCTCATACAATTAAATGCCTTTGCACAGTCAATAAAACATAAACAAACATTCTTCAGGTATTCTTTGCTTTCAGCCAGGATCCACCTGGTATCAACAAAGAAATCCCTGGTGCCACGGTCTCTTCTAAAACCAGTTTAAACCTATGGCAATTCTCTGTCAACATATTATTCTTGCTATTTTTGGATAAATTTCAGCAATCTATTGCTGAACTAGTAATCAGATTAACTAAAATTCAAATGATAGGACTCATTATTTCAGGGAATTTGCAAGAAGAGACAATATCTGCTTCTTATAAATATGAATACACACACACACATACTGGTCTTCAGAGGTAACATTAATAATCTATCATGTTACTGACAGATCAAAATAAAATTAATTGAGGATAGATTCACCTGAAGAGGGCAACAAAACATACAAAGGCACATGAATTATAAACCATGTAAAAGAATTTATTTCCCTCCCAAATTATTATTTCTCATGGAAACAGCTGAATCTTTAGAACTAAATTTACCCATGGAGTTTCTTTCCCTTTCTTCTTTCCGCCTCTTAGTTGGTGTGGGCTGCTGTCCAGTGAGCTCTCATTCACAATGAGCCTCGTGCAGTAGAATGAAACCCTGCTCAGTCCTGGGAGTTCCTGATAACTTCTGCTGTGCACAGACCCCTATTTCCAGTCATGGTATCAGTCTACCTTCCTGAGGGGGTTCCCTTTTGTGCTGACCTTCTACTTCTCCAAACATAATGTCTTTCTCCACTATTAGACCCTCCTGGTAACCTGCCCACAGGACATGAAATAAAGTCTCTCCATCCTTGCTGTTAAGAAGCTCTGTAACTGCACTTGCAGCCCATGGTACAGTAGATAACCTTCACCGCCATGTAGAGGCATCTGCTCTTCTTTGATCTTCCTTATTCATTGTCCAACTTGAGCACACATATGTGGCAACTTGAAAACCCTGTGGCTTGTGTCATGGGTTTGTTAACTGACTTCTTCCTCCTTAGCCCTTTAATAGACCCACAACAGCACATTTCCTCAATGCAGTTAGGGGTTTGTTTGATTGATAGATTGATTGATTTACCTACCACAGTGTTTTGAATTCTTTAAATTCCACACTATTTTAAAATATTTCTTGACTACTTTAGTCCCCAGAAATTTTCTTTTAATTTCTTACAGCATTGCAACAGTATTTCCACGTTTAGACTGGCACCAAGGCCACAAAGCTCATATTATATGCCACTTTAAAAATAACAGTTTCTGTTGTTTGGGCTTTTTACATAATGGACTTAATCTTCAAATCTTGGAAGGCAGACACCTTGTGCTGTGGTCCCTTGTTGTCCCCAAGGGCTTCGTAGAGCGTCATGCATTTGTTCTATTTTTAGCTTGTTTGAAAAGGTTCTCACATGGTGTACAGCACCAGTGCAAGGATAAATATAATGCGTTTCTGAAGTATTTGCTTCTCTTGGTCTGGGTAAACTTTGTGAAAGCCTAACTCTTCTTAGCAAATTTACATTTACAAAATACATTGTAACACAAGCATACAGTTTTATGAGGAACTCAAAATATAAATTCAAATGTAAATATGAGTTCTTAAACCCTGGAAAAGTACAGCTATTAAATGCTCCCTCACAGCTCTCGAGGGGACTGAGACCCCTGGTGGCCATCCACAGGAGTTGAGAGACAACTTGGGACCTTCTGATTGCAAGCACAACAGGCTACAGATTATCACCACAGCTTTCATATGTGGGATGTCTTGGTTAATGGGGCAACTACAACAGAAATATCACAAATGGACAGATTTAGTAAACAGAATCTTATTGTCTCACATTTTAGGAGGTTCTCTGATGCTCATTATAGGTCAATAAGCATCAACTCAGCTGACCTCCCATTGGGGTTCCAAGGCTGTAAATTACACAGAAAGAGACAGCCCATTTGTCTCGCATGGAGCCGCCAGTGGGTTTAAATGGCCAAAGAGGAAAGGAGTGCATGTTGGGTTAGTCCAAGCCCTCACGGATTAGACCACCAGACCTCACCTTTTATTGTTGTTGTTAGGTACCACCAAGTAGATCATAACCCTATGAACAGCCAATGGGAAGCTTGCTTTATACTATGCTAACCTCACCATCTCAGAAAAATTCAAGCTCATTGCTGAAGTCACCTTATCAGACCATCTCATTGGAGATGTGGACAATGAATAAGGATCACAGAAGAATAATTGATGCCTTTGAATTGTGGTGTTGGAGAAGAGCGTTGCACACCCCATGGACTGCAACAGAACAAATATGTTTTGGAGACGGTGCAGGTGGAGTGTTCCTTGGAAACAAAGATGAAGTGTCATCTTTCAGACATGTAGGTAGGCAAGGCTATCGTGAAAAGCAACATCATGCTTGGAAAGATGGAAGGTCAGCGAAGAAGACCGTCTTAGGGAGTAGCTCTGAGTGGACTTGAATTTACATCCATTCAGGTAACAGGCAAACATATTCACCATTTGTAGCACTGAAGAACCCCATGAGAATCTATGTTGTTGGTTTTGTTAGGTGCTTTCTAGTCGAGTATGTATTAATAGCGACCCTCGGAACTAATGAGCTAAACCCCATCCTGTCCTGTGCCATCCTCATCATCTCTGACACTTAAGCCAATTGCTGCAGTCACTGTGTCAATCCATCACATCCAGGGTCTCCCACTCTTTCTCTTCTCCTCCCCTCTTCTAAGCATGTTACCTCTTTGCAAGGAATGGCTTCTCCTAGCAACATGCCCAAAATAAAAAAGAATTTCTAAAATAAATAAGAACTTATAATCATCCAGAAATCTTTGCTCAAGTTCCTTTTATAACTAATCATTTAACGATCATGTGCCTTTGAAGAAGCCACTTGAATATCCAACACTGCCATTCTCCCTTCCTCCCAGGGTTGTAAATATCACGTGATGTACCCGTCATACTTGTTGCTGTCTTGTCACAACTGACGCACAGCTGAGCCTCCAGCAGGTTCTCAGAAGCTGAAATCGCATGGAAGGGGGACTTTCCATCTCGTTCTCTGAGAGCAGCTGGTGATTGAACTTCCTGTCTTTGGGTTGGTGGCACATTTCCTTACCCACTAGGCCACCAGAGCTCCCTCCACATGACAGAACTTGGAAAACAGATTCTAAAATATCCTGTTTTATTTTCTATTCTTTACTTTTAAATTGTTCTTTGTATTTATGTAATATAGTAGACACAATAAATTAGTCCAATATTATAAGCATACTTTGGTAATTTATAAATAAATTCATATTTACTTTGAGAGCATGCTTTTTGCATTTTTCATTGACTATATTAAGAGATTAAAGTTTAAGTCAATAGTCTAGCTAATCAATTACTTGGAAGTCTCTAATAGGAAACTGAGAAAGAAATCACAAGAATATTGACCTTATAGGTGAGAGGTGATTAGCAGAGCATTCTTCATTTCAGAGCTTCCTCGCTCACTGTCCTCTCCCGGCTGACTCGTCATTTGATTTGCAAGGCTGTTGCCAAGGTGACTGTCCGTCTTCCTCCTGTGGAGACACTGGTGGATTTGAACCACTAGAGAGGCACCACCTTTGGGTCAACAGTGAAGCTCCTCATAGACCACGCCAGCACAGATCCCTATGTGAGAGGCAGCAGGCTTCTATAAAACCACCAGGAACATTCTGAAGGATCCTGGTGACATAATCCATAGAGTGTTACAATTCTAACCCAAAGCTTATGTCTCCAGGGCTGAAATCCATTGACTGCTCTGGAGAAGAATGACAGACAGCCTCTTTCTGTTGGAATTTGCATCCTAGGACACCTGATGGAAGGTGGCCATCAGTCAGACCTCCTGAGGACAATCCATCGGGGAGGACAGAAGACATATCCAGGATCCTGAAGCCTGGGACTGAGGATCAAGTGTAGGATTAAAGCCAGTGTTCTGCTGGTCATTCTGGCTGTAGAGTTTATCTTTTTAAAAAAATACAACAACAAAAAAACCAAAACAAAACCCCTTAATTATGAATAAAGATACTATATGCAGCATGATATTCCATAACACAGTGGGAATATGGAAAGATGATACTATGAACAAAATTGCGGGAACAACAGCTCCCGCACTCCCTCTTACACACATGTGAGCACACGCACATGTGCGCACACACAGCTGACGTAACACCCAAACATATATACAGACGGGCGGGGGGCGTGGGGAGCATAGAGAGAGAGAGGCACCTACACCAGAATCCAGTACCAGTTGTTTAGTATCAGTTCCACAGGTGGGAAATAATTAGGTGGGGCCATCCTATTGTCCTATAATTGGCAGATATGTTGTTTTTAAGTGTTAGCTGGAAAGCTCCACCAAACACTGTCCACCATGGGCAACTATTATCGCATTTGACACATCAGTGTCACAGTGTTCAGCCTCACAGCAACCATAAGTGATTGCTTTTCAGCAAGTGGTCACACCAGGGCTATACGACCTCGAAAAATGTTTGAACAAAAACAATGAAAAATAAGCCTGAAGGCTGCAGATTAAAAGTTGCCCACCTTTGGCTTGGTAGCATCACTTTCTGTCCACTAGGCCAACTAATCTCTTGATGTTATTGTTGCTAAGTGCTGTTGAGTCGTATGCAACTCATAGCTACCCTATGAATGAAAGTGCTCAACACTTGTGTGACATTAATCCTTTGCAGAAGTAAAAAATCTGTTTTTCTATGTGTTTTCAGGTTATCGGTGACTTTTTTTTCATATTCTTGAAGTCCATTATAGGAAAGGCTGATCCTCTGCCAAGCTCTACCCATGAAGAGCTCTGCTTCAAGAAGTCCAATATGAATATGGTCCAATCGTCTCCCACTCCCCTTTGTATGCTCCACCCACCTGGGTGCAATGACCTCAGTGATTCTAAGTTACTGAATTCAAAACAGTATTCCATCCCAGCACCATAATAAGAAGCCAATGGTGGGTTTTTTAAATATGCCTATATGACCTACTAGACTCAAAGAATGGCAATCAGTTGGAAGGAAAGATGAAAACAATTAAAATAAATGAAGTGACTAACAATTAAAATAAATGAAGTGACTATGAATATTAAAACTTCTAATGGATCTGGCACATTAAATATACTTAACAAGGGTTGGAAATTAGTCTGTTTCATAGTGACAAATAAGAAATTTTAATAAAATACCAATATATAATTATCAGATGATTATATATTAGATTATGCAACTTTAATTGCTGAAAGGGAAAAGGATTTGAAGTGCTTGCTGCAGAAGATTAAAGACTACAGGCTTAAAACAAACAAACAAGCAAACAAAAAAACCTAAACTACAGGCTTCAATATAGGTGGCATCTCAACATCAGAAAAATCCCAAATTTTCCCTAATTGTTTAATAAGCAACATCATGATAGAGAAAAGATTGAAACTATCAATGAATTAATCTTATTTGGATCCACAATCAATACGCTTGGTATCAGTAGTCAGAAGATCAGGAGAAGTAGTCCACTGGCAATGTCTGCAGTCAGAAACCTTCCCAAATTATCGGGAATTAAGGTGTGCCTTAATTCAAGCCATAGTATTTTTAATCACTTGCTGTGGTGCTGAGAAATAGATAATGAATAAATATGACAGAAGAATAATTGATGCCTTTGATCTGTGTTTTGGGAGAAGAGTATTAAATATCCTATGGACTCCCAAAAGAGTAAACAGATATGTCTTGGAGAAGGTGTAGCCAGAGTGTTCCTTGGAGGCAACTATGATAAAACTTCATCTCACATACTCTGGGCATGTTGCTAGGAGAGGTCAGTCATTGGGAAGGGAGATCATGCTTAGGAAGGTGGAGAGATGGCAAACGAGGAAGAAGGAAGACTCGTAACCAATGGATTGACACAGTAACTTTGACAAAGGGCTCAAGTGTATCAGAGAGTGTGACACAGGATAGGGCAAGGTTCGTATCTGTTGTTCATAGGGTTGCTATGACTTTTACTCACCTCGACAGCACCTAATAACAACAACAACAATAATACACAATAACAAGGAAACTGTGGCAGACTAATCTACAGCAAGTTGCCTTTCTAACTCAAAGGCCATGCTTCTCTGGCTGTTCAAATCCACCAGCCACCTGCAGGTGACTGATGGGCAATCTTCTCCTATTTGATTTATAGTCTAAGAACCCAAAGGAAGGTCAACTATGAGTGAGTTTAGACTCACAGCAATGAGAAAGAGATAAACTAACACTAAGTTATAGTTTAAATTTGCAGCCTCACTTCTAATTTCAGACACATGCAGGCCTTCATCCCCATTAACAGGAAATCTTCATCACACATCCTTTGGGTGTGTTATCAGGAGAGGACAACCACTCGAGGAAAACATGACAATTGTTAATTAGAAGGTCAGTGAAAATGTGATAACAAAAAAAGGGGGGGAAACGACCACAAAAGTGGTCAGTGAAACCGATTGACAGATTGGGTGTAACAACGGGCTCAAACTGAGGAACCACTGTGAGGACGTGATGACGGCCCAGGATGGGGCAGTGTTTCCCTCCATTGTGTACATGGCTGTTATGTCTTAGAGA
The DNA here is from genome assembly GCF_000299155.1 of Elephantulus edwardii. Taxonomy (NCBI): domain Eukaryota; kingdom Metazoa; phylum Chordata; class Mammalia; order Macroscelidea; family Macroscelididae; genus Elephantulus; species Elephantulus edwardii. The sequence goes on along the minus strand of NW_006399764.1, from coordinate 22,228,162 downwards.
AAATCCAATGACACCTCACAATAACAACAACAACAACAACAAGAGTCCTTCATTAAAAAAAAATAAACAACAAAAGAAAAAAGTACGAGATTGGTTTACCATTAGGACTCATTATTGTTATGTTTCAGCACTTCGACTACAAATCATAGCAACTCTAAGACAACAGATCAGAGTCCTGTCCCATTTCTGAAAATGTTCGAGCAAGACTATTGTTACAGGCATGGTGTCGATTCTTTTTCTGAGGATTTCTTCCTTTCTCTGATTCTTCCCAGCCTCTTATCTTTTTCTAAGGACTGGTCCTTCTTGACAACATATCCCAGGTATGTGAGATGAAGTTGCTACAGTGTCACCACAACTTTGGAGTTTATTTACCCACCTTCTTAGAAGTTAGCTAAAATAAAGGAATTTAACCGCTCCCTCCTTAAAGATACCCATGATTTCTGATTTCCATAAAGGCAATTTCCTATATCCTGGAGTGCAGAGGTTAAAACATAGCTCAATTTATTAACCATCAGTGTTTGGCCACTTCCATTTACTGTAAGCTTGACTGTATACGGTCAATCTTCTGGTTGCTTGGTTGTTGTTGGATTTAGAAACAGTGCAACAATGAATGAATGAAAACCCAAAATCTCTGTAAATGTTCATTAAAACTAATAAAATTTAATAAAAAAAATTAAAA
>NW_006399764.1:22201832-22227383 GCF_000299155.1 Elephantulus edwardii | reverse complement strand
AAAGAGTCCCTGAGTTGTACAAATGGTTATTGCACTGGACTACTAGCTGAAAAGTTGGTGGTTCAAGTACACATGGAATGCCTTGGAAGAAAAGTCTGGTTATCTTCTTACCAAAAAAGTTAGCCATTGTAAACTGTAGGCCACAACGTTCTGCTGTGACAGCTGGAGTCAAAAGGAGTGGAAATCAACCCCTTGGTAAGGGGTTGATTATTGAAAATATAAAAGTGAAGACCTTCTTGATGCTTACACGTTTACAGGTAAGTTTTTTTAAGCATGCTGGTCTTGCGTGTAACTATATAGAATATGTTAAAGGGTTATACTGCAGTCTTTCAAAGAGCTTTGAAGTTTACTTCTAAAATTTGTTCAGGATAAACAAAGTAGAAACAAATGTAATTTTTGATATGTTAACTGTTGTTTGATAGAAGATTGTATGATGCAAATTTTGGTTTCAAACAAACAAACAGAAGCAGAAACAAACAAGCAAACCAAATCCATTATGCTAACATCAGCTCTTCTACCTAAAGCTTAAGGGGTTTTTGGTCCACATGTCCACACATATGTATAATTGGCTTTATTGTGGTGTTAAATTACATTGAAAACGCTTTCCACATGTCCATCTCTGCAGATATTAAAATAAGACTGATCTTTTACCCTGAAAGTATTCAACTTTGATTTAGGGATTATCAGTGCCATTAGATTAATCAGTAAACTTATTTAAGTTATTGAGGAAAATACTTTTTAAGTGACAAATGAAACAAATATAAGTTAAGCCAAAGATGTATTTGTGTTTCTTGTTTCTAGAATCTAAGAAATAATGAAGTAAGTACATTAGGTAACAACATCATACTTCTCTCTTTTTGCTTGTTTTTATTTTTTACTAAATACATACTAAGCTTATTTTATATACAAAATATTTTTCCCTAATGGAAACCCTGACCTTCACTGTGACTCAAAGATAGCATTAGAAATAAAATTTAAGCCTTTAAAATTTTGAATATACATAAAAGTAATACCTATAAGTATTATGTTAGATGTTCCAATTACGCCAAGCATTTTTCTTTACAGCATTTATTGAAGTTGTGGGCAAACTTTGTTCTCAATATTGATCCTTTAAGCCTAGTTTATTCATCATATCACTCTCACTACAAGCTTCTATCAAACTTGAGCAGCAGACTTTTGGAAAGGAGGGGGACCAGGAAGCAATGTAGTGGCACATAGAGACTAATATTATAATCATTTCTCATCAAAGCTCCAGGAGAACTCTCCAAAATACCCTTCCATAGAACACCCAGAGGAAATTAAGTGTTCATCTTGCTTTGTAGGTAGAAATGGGTGATTCAATGTTTTATAACTGAATGTACTAGTGGAAAATGACTGCTTAGCATTGCAACAATTAGTCTGAGATAAGCACTTGGCACCAGTGGAGAAAAACAAACAAGCATATACTGTGAGAGTAAATGAGAAGTATCAAAGCAGCTTTATCTAATGTGTATGGCGTCCTGGTAAGCTTTCTAAAACCAACCTTGGAAAATAATTGGTCATGTAAGCATAATCTTTTTGCAGCCTGCAAAAAAAAGTCTATCTTTTCTGGAAGAGTTTACAGTCTACCTTTTCCATGCTAGAGTCTTAAGGATTGGTAAAAACCAAATCCTTTACATGTTGTTACACGTTTCACAGGAACTTCAGTGTTATAATAAACTGACCTCCCTCTGGTGACGCAGTCTGTGCAGAGTGGCACTGCTAACTCAGAGGGGACACCTCTCTTTTGCTCGGATCCAACAGACGCTCATTGAGTGAAGAGTGGACAATCTCTTCTCCGCTGTAGCATCAGCTCTGAATCAGTTCCAACTGAATGGCAATGAGTTGGATTTTTAATTATAATAATATATAGGACATACATTCATCCATTTATTAATTTACTTATTCAAATACCATCTATAAGTTACTAGTAGGCAGTAAGGGATCCTGGTGGTGCAACAAGTCAAGCATTGGGCTGTTAACTGGAAGGTCAGGGACTAGAACCCGTCAACTGCTCCATAAGGAACTGAAGTGGACTCCTTTTAAGATTTGGAGCTTAAGAAACACAATGAGGGGGTACACTCTGTTCTGTAGGGTCATCAAAAACCGGAATAGACTCCATTGCGTTGGTTGAGTTGTGGGGTTTTGGAAAACAGTAAGAAAAAAGGTGAATTCTAATCTTGTTGTGTTTAGAACACATGCATTTACCCCCCTGTAGAAAAGGCCTTATCTAAGGTTACAGCCTCATGAGAGTTTAAAAAAAAAAAAAAAGCAGATTCCTACCATAGTGACTTATACCAACAGGACAATTTTACTGATATCAAATGTCATAGATTTTTATAATCAGTATTTTCACCTGTGATGCCAGAAATAAATATTATTCTTTTAGAAGTAATTCCACTCTACACATACTGGCTTTCCCATCTACACACTTAAGTATCCACTTCATTAACAATCTGACCAAAAGAGTGCAAACCCACTCCACTGCTGGAGAGGCAGTTCTGACTAATAGGGATTCTCCACCGGGTTTCTGAGTCTGCAAATCTTTAGAAGAATACAGTGCCCATCTTTTCCCCGTGCATAAAAGATTTGAAATGAAAAACAGAAAAAGAAGTGAAGATGTTTTTGGAAATGCGAGATATATGTTCTTGAAGTATAAACTTGGGAAAGGGATGCTAAAATTTCTATTATCTCCTTTCTGACTACATCACTCCTCAGATCACTCCTTCTAGGACAGGGGAGGGAACTGTAGTGCAGAGTAACTGCACATAATGAGAATCATTATGGTTGTGGGCCCAGAGTCTTCAAATATTTCTAAGTAAGAATTTCTGTGTTAAATGAAAATTATTCCAACACTTTGACAAAAATGTGTGTATCTTAATAGTCACTAAGAGAAGTTTCATTTTGTTCTGCAATTCAATACTACAGTGGTTTTGAGGATGGTATGGTTGCTGTGATGCTAAACACTTGTGACTGATGTGTCAAACAGGACAATGGTTACTCATGTTGGACAGTATTTGGTGGAGCTCCCCGATTTAAACAGGCTTGGAAGCAGGAGTGGCATCCACTTCCAAGATAGCTTACCTCCAGAAACTCTATGCATTTAGAGAAATTAAGAAAGTTATCTACCTGGTTGAGGGTCTTCCTTTCCTTTGCTGACCCTCCACCCTTCCCAGCATCATGTCCTTCTCCAAAGACTAGCACCTCCTAGCAACATGTATGATATTAAATTTATTACAGACAACATACTTAAGCTGAGGAACAGCTATCATAAATTTTAATTATTCCAGTTTAACTTGTAATGATAGGGAGATAGTAAGAGGAAAGGCAAGAAAACCACAGCAATTTAAAAACATTGTATCAACTAGGTTAAAAAAAAATATGTTGTGACTCCATGATTTAGGTGTGTAACTATATCCAAGAGTGGTTAGAAGTAGAGGTTTAACATTCATCCCTCTAAGGTCCTATGATAGGTGGAGGTATTGGAAAGTTTGTAACTGAGGTATCTCAAGTATTTGTAATTCAAAATTTGCCCAGCCAAATTATGACATATATATTAGATAAACTCCCTTGGGTGACCAGGATAGTTTCAATGCATCTCATTTTTCTGATTCATCAAATAGAAATAATAACTTGCAGGCTGTGAGATGTGCAGTAAGCTCAATTCTCTTCACCTCCCCCTTCTGCAATATTTTTCAGTAATGACTTCATATATACTTCCAATTCAGATCTGAACATGTTACATTGCAATGGTTTAGCTCCTAACCATACTATGGGCAACTTGAGGATATACTACTATTTTCATTTGTCATACTGTTTCTGTTGTTAGGTGTCATGGAGATAGCACTGACTCTTAGGGATGTTAGTATAACATACATTTTTTTTTTTTTTAGCAAGAGAAAGAAACTAAGGTTGATTTGATATTCATAACAAATGAAACTGACCCTGTTTTTATCTTACAGAAGAGTTTATATATCTTTTGTCTGGGGAGTGGGGTTTAAACAGCTGATTAGTGCATTTCTCCTAATGGACCTATGGTGACCCTTGGTCATCTCCTTTACCTTGTCCTTGAGTCTGCTGTTTTACCACATTCCTTGAGAGTCTGTTTTTATTGTTTTATTGCTACAGTCTTTGCCAAATCCAGTAACCAGTTCTGATTGATCTCCTTTGTCAGCGTGTCCTTTGCCATTCCCTGTCACTCCCTACCCCCTCTCCCGCCACACACACACACACACACACACAGATTTCACCCTGATTCATTAGGGAAGGGGTGTCACATTCTCTTAGCTCCTTCCTCCTGGAAAAGGCCATTGTAAGAAGATGACACTCACATTCTTTATCATGCCTGAAGCTATTTTTTAACTGTTAATTAATTTGCTCTACAAATATTTGTGGGTTTTTTAGATGCCATTGGGTTGAGTATAACTCACAGCAACCACGTGAACAACAGATCTGCACCCCGTCCTATCCTGTGCCAGGCTCATCATCTCTGACACGCTGGAGTCCTTGGTGAAAGTTATTGTGTCAATCCATCCCTCTGATGGGCTTCTCTTTCGTTTACACGCCCTCGACCTTTCCAAATACGATATCCCTTTCCAAGAAATAGGTTTTCCTAGCAACACGTCGGAATGAATGAGATGAAGCTTCACCATTCTTGCCTGCAAGGAGCTCTGTGCACCTTTCCCAAAAACTGATCTTTTGTCAGTAAAAATGTTGCAGCATCTTACAATAGAAAAATAGTACGTAATCAATACGTTAAACCGGGTGGCTCCTTGGAGGCAAGGATTCTGAGGCTCCGTCTAACATACTTTGGACATGTTGTGAGGAGAGACAGGTTCTTGGAGAGGGATATCATGCTTGGGAGGGTGGAGGGACAGCGCAGGAGAGGAAGGCCTTCTATGAGGTGGATTGACTCAGTGACTGGCATAATTGGGATGGGAGTGTCAGAGACAGTGCGATTGGCACAGGACAGAGCGGAGTTTAGGGCTGTTGTACATAGGGTCGCTATGAGTCGCAGGTGACTCGACGGCACTTAACAACACAACAACAACAATCAATATTGAAATATAAAAATTCTCTTGTTAGTTTGGAGTGTTGTTGAGCTGGTACCGACTCACAGATAACCACCAGCGAGTTGTCAGATGGAGCGTATCACAGGGAGAAGACTACTCAACCTTCTGTGAAGCAGTTTGTGGATTCCAGGCACAAGTTTTGGGGACTGAAGTTCAATCAGTGCAACCAGTCTGAACCCATATAATCATCTGTCTTGCACTAATCAATACATATAAAAATACTCTTCAAAAGCAAAGTCATTAAAAACAATTCTTCTTTTTTTTCTTTCTCATCCTAAATAGGGCAGGATAAAAAAAAAATAGAGTATCTCCTTTTCTGTTTCAGACATTAGGAAGTACTACCTCACAGAAATGTAACATTTTAAAAATCATCCTTAATATACACACAATATGATCCTGCAGAGTTAAATTACTCAACAGGAGAAAACTTCAATAGTATGTGTCAAAATGCATTGAGCTGAAGTTTAGATTTCTTGGGAGGATTTCAGGTCCTATTACTACTTGGTTACATGATTTGGAGAAAGCTTTTACTTTCTCTATTTAAAAACAACTTATGTAGAGGAAGTCTCTGGTTTCAAAAGTCTAATTCATGTAAATCTCATAGCTATAAACCAACCTCTAGAACACATAATATATTAACAATATGATGTACATGAAATGATTTATAATAACAAGCAGGTGCTACATTATGGTAGGCATCAAAACACTATTATTGTCATTACTGTATTATTAAGATCTTGGAAAGCATCTGAAAAGATTTGTTTTTCATGACTACAATGGCACTTTGAAAGGACACAGTTCAGATCTGTTGTTTAGAGGGTTGCTATGGGTCTTGATGGTACCTAAAATCAATGGAACACTATGTTCTAAGATAAACATTTGACTCTTTGACATTAGCTATGGACCATATCTCACTGTTGTGATCTAAAGACAGATTTATAAAGGGAACTGGTTCATCATCCAAGTTTTGCCTGTAATTATTTTTGTCTCTCTTGCAAGATTGAGATGTCTCAATAGAAAAAGGAAAATTGTTTTAAAACGTTTCATCGAGAAGAGTTAATTACTTACTTAACCATATTTGAAATATATCCCTCCACTGAACAATCTAATGCTAAAGTGTTCAGCACGGGAAATTGATTCTGAAATTATTTCTAGGACACTTGAAAACAGTTTGAGTTAAGCAGCAAATGAAAAATAGAATTTCCAAATGAGATTATGAATCCTACTTCCTAAATTAGAAGTTTAAAACATTTGTTCATTTTCATTAGAACCATAATGTTTTAGAGCCTAAATGTTTTCAAGTTTATTAAAACTGATTGTGCTTTGAAATTATTAACCATATGCCAATTAGAAGACAGAAAATATTTATCAAATGAATGACTTTATTTTTAGAATAATTGCTTTAACAGCTTTCTAGGAATGATTAGAAAGCAGAGCCATTTGTCATTAAGACTGTTACAGTTCATAATTATAAACCCATATCCAGTTCATGAAAGATAATCTTTATTTTTTAACTTCATGAAGAAGTATTGAAGACATCAAGAGAAGGCACATCAATAGCATACTTATTAAAAGACAAATTTTAAAAAAAATTATTAGTAGGAGGAACAATCCTGAAACCACAATTATCACAAAAGAAAGTTAAATAATTCTAAGTATCGCAAATTGAGGCTTGAATATACTTTTCAAGTCTTTTAACTTTAAAAATGCCAAGCAAGTTTTCCCCTTTTAATTCCTCAACTCTAGCTCTTTGCACATTCCATTATAATACTTTTCTTTGTCTTCTAGAGTTCCCCTTTGAATTCTTCTGTTAATTTCTTTCATGTCAGCATATATCCCCTTTGTTTTGACTTCTCTATACTCAGGTGTATATCTTCCGATATCCACCTTGGTCTTATCTTTCATCTCCATTCTTTAACAACTTATTGCTTTCTTCACGGATAGCATCTTTGATACCATAACTCATCTGGTCTTCAATCATCAGGTTTTAATGTCTCAAACCCACACTGAGATGGATGGGCAAGCATGGCCCATTTCAATCAGACACTTATGATCTATTTTGTGATCATTGAGAAACTGAGAAAAAAATGGTGTTCCATTCATAGTGAAAAGATAATCTCAAGGTATGTTCTCAATGACAATGTTTTACGTTATAGGATATTATCCACACACGTGCAAGGAAGGCCTGCTAACAGGACTATTAATCAAATACATGAACCAATAACTAAAGTCAAAGAGGAGGAACCTGAAGATATTTACCACCTTTTGCTGTGTGACATTATCTAAACATGCAATCAAGATATATTAATAATTATAGGTGACTGGGATGCAAAAGTTGGAAAGAAACAAAGACAAAGAGGTAGCCATTGGATATGTATGGCTTTGATGACAGAAATGAGACTGAACAGTGGAAGATTTAATTTTGCATGTTCTCTGAAAATTTATTTTTACTTTTAAAATAAATTTTACTTTGTGATTTTAATTAATGTCTTCACAGAAGTTAAATATTCACTCACTGCTACACATTTTATCCTCTCTCTCCCTTTTCCCTCCCCCAGTTCACCTTTTAAAAAGCATATTCATTCATTGCTGCATAATTACCTCCCCCCCCAGTCCTGTTTGCAATGATATACCTCTTATTCTGGGCTGTTGTCATACGTATAATGTCTAATCAAATATTTCTTTTAGACAGTTCTTTCTTTCATCTGTCTCAATACAATGGTCACTATCTATCCACTCTTATCCTATTCTTCTCCCAGTCCCCATGTTTATTGTTGTGTTATTTATAATTGTAAAGTGTTGGAAGCAACCCAAGTGCCCACCAACAAATGAATGGATAGAAAAACTATGTATATTTATACAATGGAATACTACACAGCACTAAAAAACAACTAATTCATAAAACATTACACAATGTGGGGGACACTACAGCACAACAGGCTGAGTGAAATATTTCAGTCACACACAGAAGCACAAATACTACCCAGCACCGATGTTATAGAATATCTTTTTTTAAACAAACACAAAAGACCCCTTTATACATGAACCTGACCTAATGGGCTGCTTAGGAATCAAACTGATTACATTTGTGGAAAGAGTAATTGGAGAAGTTCAAGACAGGAGTCAAAATCAGGCCAGGTGGTGACTGTGAAACAGAACATCAATTGCTCATATGCAAGCTTAATTTGCACATCAAGAAAACTAAAGCCAGTCCATGAGAACCAAAGTACAATTCTGACTCTATCTCACCCAAAAATAATAATAGTAGGAGATTTTAACACAGCTCTTTTTAATGGAAGATTGACCATCAAGAAACTCAACAATGATATGTCTTAAGCAAGATAATTCACCAACTTGATCCCACAGAAGTAAGTAGAATATTCAACTCAGCAAGAGCAGAGGCATATTCTTCTCCACTGCGCATAGATACCGCCCCAAAATAGACATATTGCACCGTCCACAATACAAGACTCAATACATTAAAAACAGAAAAACACCTTGTATACCCAGGAAATGTGGCAGGAACTGTGGGAAGAAATGGAAAACTTCCTCTAGCATCTTCATTTCTCTGTGCTAAGTCTACTAATAAAGCTCGTCCTCAGTGTAAAAGACCAAAAAAAAAAAAAAAAATAGAAAAACACAAACTAGAAACAAATAACCTTATGGCAAGAGAGAGAAAAAAATATTTGAAGACTAACATCATATTTCAAAACCACTGGGGGGAAAATAGAATTAAAAATGAAAATTTAAAAATGCCGAGATACAAACGAGAACAAAAGCAAAGCACAGCATGCCAAACCCTTTGGATCATAGGAAAAGTAGAGCTTAGAGGTCTGTTTATAACAATAAACATACACGTCAAAAAAAGTCGTGAGTGCCAAAATCAATACCCACAACTCAAACATATAAAAAACAAGCAGAGCAGCAGGAAAAGCCAACAACCACAAAAGAAAAAAAATAATAAAGATTGTAGTTGTGTACCATCGAGTCAGAGCCAACCCACAGCTGACCCTCTAGTGGGGTTCCGAGGCACTCAATGGCATGGGAAGGAAGGAAATGACGATCTTATTCTAGTGGAGCAGCTAGTGGGTTCGAACCGTGTACCTTTGTCTTGGCAGAGAGATTCCTTACCACCAAGCCACCAGAGTACTAGTAAAGATTAGAAGAGCAATAAATGAATCAGAAATTAGGAAAAAAACCCCAAACAACAACTCAAGCACTCAATATTGGAAGTTGTTTCTCAAAATAAAAACAAAACAAACAAACAAACAAAAAAACCAAACCAAACAACAGCAAAAAAAAACCCAACCAAAAACCAAAACTAAACATAAAAATGACAAGCAACTGGCCAGGTTGATAAAAGAAAAGAAGATGCAAATAACCCAACCAAGAAGTGAGATGGAATTCATTTGCTGTTGTTGTTGTGTACCATAGAGTCAGAACCGACCCATGGCCTGACCCTCCCATGGGTTCTCACAGTACAGAAGGAGATTGCCCCATCCTTGCCCTGCAGAATCGCTGGCAGCCTCGAACCATGTGCCTTTGGATTGCAATGCAGCATCTTGCCACTAGGCCACCAGACTGGTCAAAACACCAAATGAGAGTCCCAACAACAATAAAAACCCTATACCAGGTGGTTCCATCACAGAGTTGCATTAAGCACTCAGACAGGAGTGGATACAAACAGGACTCAAACTATTCCAGGACACAGAAAAGGGATGAAACTGCTAAACTCAATCCATGAAGCAATCATGACTCTGATATCAAAGCCATGCAAGGACATCACTAAAAAACAAATTTATAGACTAGTATTCCTCATGAATATAGACTCTAAAATTCTAAATTCTAACCAATAACATTCAACATTATATTAAAAATACGTCTGTGGTGTTAAGGGTTTACTTTTCCAAATGGCTTTCCTAGTCATTGACAGACATTACCATGTGGATGGGAGCAAATATGTGAATAGGGTGTGTTAACCTATCCATGAGGGGATTCGCTAGTCGCTCTATTAGTTTGAGTGGATCCAATAGCAGAAGTTGAGAATCTGACCACTAAAAAGAAGAAGCAAGGGAATAGAGCATGGCCTTTGGGGCCAGAGATTCTTGTATAAAACAGACCAAGGCCTATGAGAGCTACAGCTACAGCACCACAGCAAAGAAGCAAAGGCCTGGTGTGAGGTGGAGCGGACCTTGGGACTGCTCCCCTGTGTAGCCAGAACTAGCGGCCTTTGCCCAAGTTTGCTGAACAACTGGGGAGTAGGGTGGAACAGCCAAAATTGGCAGGACTGAGAGCTTTGTAACAACGGCCTAAATAGCTCTTACTTTCTAAAATGACTAAATGGAATTTGGATTAGATAAACATTGGGAAAATCTGCTGTCAGGGTACTGAAAAGCAATGATGACAGTCTGGAGACTAAGGTCACCTAATCCAGGCCATGGCCTTCACAATTACTTGCTATGCATCAGAAAGCTGGACAATGACTACGGATGACAGAAGAATCAATGTCTTTGATGGTGGTGCTGGAGAAGAGTCTTGAACATACCACGGACTGCCAAGAAAACAAATAGATCTATCTTAGAAAGGGTGAAACCGAGTTTCTCCTTGGCGGTTAGGATTTTGGAGCTCTATCTCACATACCTTGGGCACATGGTCAGGAGAGGAGGGTCCTTGAAGGAGGACATCATGCTTGAAAGTGTATAGGGAAAGCACAAGAGAGGAAGACCCTGGATGAGTTGTACTGATACAGTAACTGGGGCAATGGGGATTGGTGTGTTGGAATTAGTGAGACTGACTCAGGGCAGGGCAGGGTTCAGAGCTGCTGCTGTACATAGGGGGTTCACTATGGGTCGCAGGCAACTCAACGGCACATAACAACAACAAGTAAAAATAGTTCAATAATATAAAACAAGTCCCTTTGATCCAACATATAAATAAAACAGATGATAAGACCACAAAGTTCAACACTATTCCTGATGAAAACTTCACAGTACAAGACTAGACGGGAAATTTCTCAACATAATTAAAGGCATATATACAAAAGCAGGAGCTAAGATTAGTGGAGAAAGACTGAACACATCTTCACTGAGAATAGAGATTAGATAATGATGTCCTTGATCACTACTCTTAGTTAATATTGTACTGGAGGCTCTACCTGTAGCATTAATGCAATAAAGGATATTAAGGACATAAATTTATAAAAACAAACAAAACCCATTAACCATCAACGAGATGATCATATACAAGGAAAATACCCAAGACTCCCCAAGAAACTATGGCACTAATGGAATATTTCTGCCAAGTGTCATAGTACAAAATCAACATAAGAAAATAAGTTTGTTTCCTTTACACTAATAGAGTACTCTGGAAAGGAAAACAATATTATTTATAATAACCCTCCAAAAAGGTGAAATACTTAGGACTAAATCTAATGACAAATACTTCGACAAGGAAAACTACAAACTATTACTGAAAGAAGCCAAACTATATTTTTCGACATGGAAATATATACAATGCTTACAAATGGAAAGAAATTGTGAAAAGGTCAATATTATTCAAAGATATCTAGAAATACACAATTTCAGTCAAAAGTTCAACAATACTCTTTAATGAGATAAAAAAACCCATCACCAAATTTTAGGTGGCAAAGAGAGGGCAAAGTATTGTTGAAGAAGAAGAAAATATAAGACCTCACCTACCTGATCACAGAACTTACTACAGAGCCACAGAAGTTAGGACAGACTGGCATGACAGACATATACCAATGGACAGGATTCAGAAACCAGAGAAATTAATGTACTTATCTGTAGATAGTTAATCTTTGACAAAAAGGCAAATGTCTATGCAATGGGGAAGAGATAGGCTTTTTAATAAATTATGCTGTCAAAATTTGACCTTCATTTGCAGAAAAATGAAATCAGTTCTCCACCCCACGCCATACATGAAAACTCATTCAAACTGGTTCTGAGAAGTAAACATAATTTAAAAGCAATGCCATAGAACAGTTTGTGTGTGAACTCTGAACCAATATGCTACATCAACTTTCACTTAAAGTACAGAAAAAAAATTCTTTTTAAAAAGTTGTTAGCCGAACCTATCCCTTTCATTCCCACTAACGTTATTATCTGATCTTTTAAAAGTCCAGGTTGATGTTTTCATCTTCAAAGATGTGTCAATAACCACTGGTCTATTTCCAAATCATACATTTAACCAACACTTGATTTTGTTTAGAACTTTGAAGGCCTGTTGCTGGGTTTAGGTGCCATTAATGTGGCTAAGAAGCATAACCACTCTCTGTGCAAGGGATGCAAACTTTGCTGTCCCGTGCCGTACTCCCTGAACCTCCACCTTTCCAAGCTTGATGTCTTTTTTCCAAGGACTAGACCCAACTGTCAACATGCCCAAAACATGGACGAAGGAAGTTTCACTCGTCTTGTCTCCAAGGAGCAAGCTGGCTGTCCTTCTTCCAAGACATACTTGCTGTTCCTTTGGCACTACGTGGGATAGTTAGAACCCTTCTCCAAGACCACAACTCAAAGGTATTGATTCTTCTGCTATTCATTGTCCAGTTCTCAGCTGCCTAGGAAATAAATGAAAAGACCATAGCTTGGGTCAAACTCAACTCTTTAAAACTGACATTGATGATTGTTAGACTTGATGACGTCTTTGATAGCAGATTTTCCAAAGGCAATTCCACTTTTTAATTTTTATTTTTTTTACTGCTATTATTATGCCCTGTTGATTGTGGAGCCACGTACAATGAAATAGTTGACAACTTTAATCTCTTCTCCAACTGTAATGATATTGCCTATTGGTCTAGTGTTGGAGATTTTTGCCTTCTTGCTGTTGCTATTTAATTCATATTGAAGGCCATGGTCTTTAATCATCTCCCGCAAATGTTTCAAGTCTTCACTTTCAGCAAGCAAGGAAGGTTGTGTCATTTGCATAATATAAGTTCTTTATCAGTCTTCCTCCAATCCTAGTGCCACCTTTTTCCTCATACATCATCAAGCACATAGTGTATTTTCTGCCAGAGTTTGGGTTTTTTGTTTTGTTTTATTTTCTTTTACACAGTGATCAAGAAGATGACAAAAGAGGATAAAGTTAAAGCCAATGAACATCTCATGGAAAACATGAACCTAGGAAACACTGGCTTGATGGTTCTCTAGTATCATGTCCCTTTATTTTTCAGTTGTAATTTGGGAGAAATTATAAAGCTAATTGGTTTTCCACCTAACCATTCATATACATTTTGTTTTATAACATTAATTACCATACTCACAGTGTAACTCTAGGCTTCCTATGATTCTCATTTCAATTATTCCTTATTCTAGTGTCTCCTACCTTTTAAGCTTTATCCTCCAGCAACTGTTGCCTTTTTTACCTTATGTTGTTGTTTGCAATTGAGTTGGAACAGTTCCACAGCTGACCCACTGGCAGATTTTCAGAAATAGTAAATTGCATAGGAGGAGATTGTCCATTCTTTTCCCATCAAGTAGCTGGTAGATTCAAACGACATCCCTTTGGGATTGCAGGGCAGTTTTTTACCACTCAGCCACCAACGCTCCCTAAAAATGTATAACACTTTGACGTTACATGATTAGTTATTCTAAGAGTGAGGGCCTCTCTGCTGTTACTGTTTATATACTATGACTGTGTATTGTTTGGCTGAAAGGTGAGCCACATATGTAAGCTTTGTTCCTAATAAGAAGGGTGGCTAAGCGTCCGAGGCTTAGGGTTCAGCCTCTCTGGGTTAGAGACCAGTAAACTGGGCCACTTTAATGCATATGAATACTTCTCCACATTTATACCCATTTGAAAATCTTCCACAATGACACATTTTCCAGTCATGATTTTCCAATTATAATGGTAATATGAAATATGATGGCTGGTCTGTTTTTATTATTGTCTGCTTTTAAGTATTCTGCAATGTAACTGTCTCAATTTAGAGAAGGTAAGTGAGCATTTCTATTTGTTAGATATTGTAGACCAACGTGTTAAACACAAAACCTCCCCATTCAAGTGCTTCTCTCAATGTCTTTAAAATGATTTTATACTTTAAAGTGATTGTACTGCAAATATTACTTTCATAGACAATGGTAGTCAGTGATTTTCAAAGCATTACAATTTGTCAAATTGTGTTCTTTAAAAACACACTTTTAACGTCTTTGAAGATACATTTCTGTAGCTTCAAGGATTATAGGATTGGCTGATTTTGGTTAATATCCTTTATTCACTATATTTTCAGATTTACCCTATTTATTTTAAAAATTTTCCTTCTTTCCTTACATATCAATGTGCCTAGTATATTCCAACACATAAGTTTAAGGACAAAATTACTGGCAAGGCATAAACATGTCGGATGTTGAGTGAAAGGCAGAAGGTCCTTTACTTAAATTAGCTGTGGTTTCCCTCCTTCATGGTGCCACATCAAGACAAGGTATGGAAAATCAATCTCATGCCACTTTCTACGCGAAACAATCATTTAGTCTTAGACTAACCCATCTAAGCAGTAACAGCAAAGGTAAAATCATTAGAAACAAACATGCAATGTTTTTTAAGGGCGGGATAGCTGTCCAGAGAATCGTGCCACCTCATTTCCCTGCTCTAACATTAGTCACTGCTGTCACACTGAGCCGCACCATATAATCATGTTTGGTTTCTGTGAAACAAGTGGTTGGTGAGCTTGAGTCTCAACAGGAATTGGGGTAAGAAATTAAAAGAATGACTCTCATGGCAAAAGACTGCTGTGATGACAGTAAGCTAATTTTCCAGGCCTGAGGATTTCAAAAACTGTTTTGACAACCAACAGTGAAAAGCTTTCATCCTTATTTCAATCCTACACTAAGTGCCAGGATTTTTATGCATTTGTAATCATAAGCTTCTTCTAATGCAAGAATATTAGCATTACTGATTTGTTTTCCATTATCACATAAAGGGTCTCCTCGCACTTTAAAGTGTCCTTTAAGGACACTGCTTTAAGATGCATTGCAATAATAATGTAAACTTTTAAGTGGAGGAGTGGAAACCTTAATGTGTCAACATAGAGATGTGAACAAAATAGGCACAGGTGAGACAGGCTGTCATTTTGCTGGTGCTAAACAAAATCATGTTGGAGGTTTCATGCTGACACTTCAAACAGTACAGGAACGCTTTCACTTTAATCAATTTCACTTGATGTATTCTCTCTTTCTTCCCTTGCGAACTATGCAAAATGCAACAAATACAAGGCAAAGTTAGCCATACCCTATACATGAAACATATGCATTCCACATTTTTTTCTTAATAGCTACAAATGTTAGGGCCTGTAATTGTGTAGCATTTTAGACAAAGATTCACGAATACATCATACCTAGGTGTCACTTTTGATACTGTTAACGCAAAGTAGGAAACACACCTCAGGGACAATGACATGAATCCTCTCATTACTCATATTCACCGAGCACACCTTGATTCAACAAACACGCAAGTGGTGTCTCCCCTACGTACTATTTTGGATGGACAACAAACAGGATGTCTAAACAAAAATGAAGACTGAGCTTACACGTGTAGCTTTATTTACCTAATACATAAGACATATCAATGCTGATCTGAAACATTTAAAAAATTATAATTACTATAGATTATGACTATGGTCACTCACATGAGATTCCTTAAATGGAATTATCACTTTTTTACATAACTAAATATGTTCTTGATTATTAATAACGCCCTTAAAATGCCCAATGTTAATGCACTTGGCTGATGACTACAAGAAAGGCCGGGCATTCACGTCTATATCTAGAGGATCTATAAAGAAAAGCCTGGTGATCTATTTCCAAAACACAGCCATTGAAAATATTGAAATGCTGATACACAGAGTATCACTTGATGGCAGCTTAAAAAAAATGAAATCTTTTTAAAAAGTACCTGATACCATGTTGTTGTTGTGAACCATAGAGTCTGAGCCAACTCACAGCTGACCCTCCAGCTGGTTCGCAGAGGCAGTAAATAGCACAGGAGGAAACTATCTGGAAGTTTCTGGGGGATTAGAATTTTATGCCTTAGGGTTGGCAGGGTCACTTCTTACTACTAAAGCTACCAGAGCACCCTAAAAGAGGGAGAACAAGAGCCTAGACGGGAGGGGAATTGTCAAAACCCCACAGCACCCAGTATTCCCTGGCAGTCTCCCATCCAAGTACTAACCAGGTCAACCTGGCTTAGCTTCCAAGAGCAGATCAGATGGGCGTGCTGTACACGTGTCATTTTTCAATTGCACTTCTCTCTATCCACACATTCCTCTGACCTAAATCCATTAAAGCTCAAATGTCTTCACTGTAAGACTTCTTACCTCGTAGTCAGTGGTTCTCTGATCATTGTGCCCAGTGTCTGCTTAGAGTTGTGACTCTAAGTGTCCTCTCATCTATTCGCTTCTCACCTGCCCTCTTTGCTTATCTCCCCCTATTCTTACAGCCACCGTTAGGACACCTGTAACTGCAACGAATGTCCAGGAAACGTCAAGAACTGGAGTGTGGATTGACCATTCCGGTCACATAGCAGCATTAAAAACTAAAACGATGGTGGGAAAAGTCATACAGGTAATACTGTTATTTCTTTTATGCTACAATGCTGGAAACTTACAGGTGCTAGTCAATTTTACAGGGCAATAGGAAGAGTTACAAAAATGGAGATTGATGTGTGGGCTATCAGATGATTCTATTTCACATCTCTCTTTTATACTGAGTCCAATAAACAACCAAAGTGATGAGAAACATTTCCCACCCGTCATTTCTTTTCCTTACTTAACAAAATCTCTTCCTGAAAGCTCCTTCATATCCTGCTCACACGCATCCTTGCTTCTTATCAGAACAGGAAGAGCTTTCTTCCTGGGTCTCGCAACCTTTAGGCCAGCAGAGTTGAAAGGATAGGAGGTAATTTTTACTGGTTGTCTTAAGCGGTTTTCCTAGTTCAGCAAGTTTGTTTAAGTTCAACCTTTAAAATGTCTAAAAATTGAAATATCCTCCCAACTTAATGGATGGCAGAAGCTGAATATTTTTTTAAAAAAGGAAGAAGAATGATACATGCAAAAGCATTAGCCAGTAAATTTCAGTTCTTGGATTTGAAAGCTGAACTCTGGTCCTATGGTTAAAGATCAATGAATCTTCAACTTCACCTTTTCAACGTCTACTATAGAGAGCCTTATTCATTTTCACAGGTTAAAATAGAGCTGGAAAAGAAACCTCCTTAGACAGTAGTTATGACTGAGCTAAAATTGTATGCAGACTTTCTTTCAATGTGATCATCTTTTTGAAACATTAACCGCACGCAGTTGCATAAACATGTATTATTAGTGCCATAATTTCTTTGTCTTTTTATTGCTATTATACTACTTTATTTACAAAATTGGAGTACATTGTTTTCCAGAACAGATTCTTCCAATTTCTCTCACCCGATTACCCATCAAGTTGTACACCTTCAGGATTAATTGTCCCCCCTCCCCTGCACATCCTTCTGCTCTCCCACCCATCTTTTTACTCATTCAACAATAATGGTTTTAATACAATATTTTTCCTTGTGGGACTGAGTTACATCAGTTAGCATAATGCTCTCTTGTGTTTTCCAAGTAAAGCAATGATTTACAAAATCATTGCTCCTGTGTGCTGCGCAGTATTCCACTGTGTGGATGTACCATAATTTCTCAATCCATTCGTTTGTGTTTGGATATTTGGGCTGTTTCCATGTTCATGCAATGGTGAATAATGATGCTGTGAACATTGGTGTACAAGTCTCCATTTGTGCCTCAGTTATCATTTTCTCAGGGTATATTTTAAGTAGCGAAATAGCTCAGTCATATGGAATGTCTATGTCCAGCTTTTTGAGAAAGCACCAAACTGTCTTCCAGAATGGTTGTACCATTTAACAATCCCACCAACAATATATAAGAGTTCACATCATCTCCAACATGTATTCCTTGCTGCCCTGTTAAACATAATTTATTTAGTACTGTTGCTCTTTGTATCTATAGTTAGTTTACATCTTTGTATCTATAATTATAGTCCAGTGAGGTTAGTGGATTTTATGATTATTTCACTTTAGGAATCATATTTTGAAATGAAGTATAAATATACTTGTTAAGAGCACGGGCTCCAAAATCAGAAAGCATGGATTTAAGCTCCAAAACAGCTATGGATAATGCCTACATACCCTTCAGAGAATTAACTAACTTTTTTATGCCTCCACATCATCATCTGTAAAAAAAGGAATACATATAACTCCAAGTAGGGTTGATGAAGGATTAAAATGGGATAACACATGTAAATCTCCAATTACTATTGAAATATTCTGAACTGGGAAACTATAAGAAAAATATTTAAATAAAATGTTCTCTATTTCTGAACATAGTATCTAGCATTTATTAGAAAGAATTAAAACATTAGAAAGTTGGCTTCATATTATTTACATGCCCACTCGAGAGGACATTCCCAAAGCAAATCTGGTTGCAGTAACAGAAAACAAGTTAGAATGGGCAGACCATCCTGAAAGGGAGTTCAAGGGATTTAGTTCCTAGAGGTATGTGCTCCTAACCCCAAGGCTGTGTCTCTCTGGTGTTTCTAATCCACCAGGAGCTTCACTGAAGAAAGGTGGACAATATCCTCATGTGATGTAGTCTCAGAAACCCAATGGAGGGTTAGCTACGAGTTGGCTCAGACTCAATGGCAAGAAGAGTGGAAAAGGTAGGGGGGGGAGAGGGGGAAGAACAGACAAACACAAACACAAAGAGAGACTTAGAGTGAGAGGTGATTTGGAAGACGGACTGTTGTTGTTATTGTTATGTGCCTCCGAGTTACTTGCAACTCATAATGACCCTATATACAACAGCCCTAAACCCTGCTCTATCCTGTGCCAATCTTATTGTCTCTGATACACCTATTCCCATTACCCCAGTCACTGAATCAATCCATCTCATCAAGGGTCTTCCTTTCTTGAATTTCCCCTCCACCCACCAAACATGATGTCTCTCTCCAAAGAACTGGTCCCTCATTGCAACATGTCCAATGTATGTCAGACATACATTGCCTCCAAGGAACAGCCTGGTCTTACCCTCTCTAGGACAAACCTGTTTGTTTTTCTAACAGTCCGTGGATTACTAGAGACAATGTACATTTACAAGAAACAAATAGCTATTATGTAATTTGATAATACATATTACATTCTATCTAATGTACAAATGATTCTAGTGCATACTAGCATATAGAAAAACTGATAATTTTTTTCAGTAAACAAACACGTGACTTCCTTCAAGCCAGTTTCCCCCAAATGTATGTGTTTAAATTTTGACCAGGAGTATTTATCAGCTCACTTCTCAGTACAGAATACCAGAAGAATATCTATCTGTGTTTTATTGACTATGAAAAGGCATGTGACTATATGGATCATAACAAACTATGGCTAATGTTGAAAAGAATGGGAATTTCAGAACAGTTATCAGGCTGGATTAAAACCTAAACCAAGAAGTTGTTGTGCAAAGAGAGGAGCACTACATGATTAAAATCAGAAAAGGCTCCATCAATGCTTTATCTTTTCTCTATATCTATTCAATCTACATTGGGTTTGTGTACCATAGTGTTGGAAGTGACCCAAAGCTGACCCTCTAGTGCATT
Organism: Elephantulus edwardii; assembly: GCF_000299155.1. Lineage (NCBI taxonomy): Eukaryota > Metazoa > Chordata > Mammalia > Macroscelidea > Macroscelididae > Elephantulus > Elephantulus edwardii. The sequence goes on along the minus strand of NW_006399764.1, from coordinate 22,207,654 downwards.
TTTGAAAACAGTCATTTACATGGGAGGAGACTGTCCATCTTTCTCCCATGGAGCGGCTTGTGGATTCAAACCCTGTAATTTTGGATTGGCAGTGTAATTCCTTACTACTAAGCCACCACAGTTCCTCATTCAACCTGTCTGCTGAATAAATCATTCTAGAAGATGGACTCTGTGAAGAAGAATGTGGCAATACTCATCAGCAAACTATGGTCTGCAGGTGATACAAGTGAAGGAAGGAAGTGAGGAAGACTTGAAATAGAAGATCAAAGACTACAGCCTTCAATTTACATTGTATCTGAACATCAAGAAGACATAACTCCTTAGAGCTGGACTGATAAGTAACTACTTATCTCCATCATGATAGATGGAAAAAAAACATTAAAATTGTCAACAATGCATCAACAATTAACACCGTTGGTAATTGCAGCCAGGAGATCAGGAGACATATTGTATTGGGCAACCTCATCGTCAGAAAATCCTGCAAAATTCTGTGAAACAGTAGTGTTTGAAGGCTACTATGTGCTTGATTTAGGCCATGATATTTTGAATTACTTACTATGCATCTGAGAGTTGGACAATAAAAAGGGATGACAGAAAAAGAATTTATTACTTTGAATTGTAGTGTTGGAGAAGAGTACATAATACAGCCCATGGACTGCCAAAAGAACAAACAAGTATGTTTCGGGAAAATGCAGTCAGAGTATTCCTTGGAGGCCAGGATGAGAAAGCTTTGCCTCACATGGTTTGGGTATGTTGCTTATGGTTTTTGTTATGTGCTATCAAGTAGACTACAACTTACAGCAACCCTTGGACAATAGCTCTGAACTATGTTTTATCCTCAGCCAACCTCATCGTCTCTGACACATATGATCCCATTACCATAGACACTGTGTCAATCCATCTCATTGGGGGTCTTCCTCTCCAGAGCTGATCCGCTGTCCTTCCAAGCACGATACCCTTCTACAAGAACTGGACCCTCCTAACAACACGCCCAAAAGATGTGAAAAACATTTCAAAGTCTTTGCCGCCAGGGAGCAACTTGGTTTTACCCTCTCCAGCACAGACCTGTTTGTTCTCTGGACAGTTCATTTTATGTTCAATACTCTTTTCCAGCACCACAACTCAAAGGCATTGATTCTTCTTCTGTCATCCTTACTCGTTGTCCAGCTCTCAGATGCATATCAAGCAGTTGAGAAGACCATGGCCTGAAGACTAACACCATTGCTCTTTAGCACTCTACAGAGATCCATAACAGCAGATTCTTTTCAATGCAGCTTGTCTTTTGATTTCCTGATTACCACCAGTGCCAAGGATGTTCACTCTGGATTTGAGCTTGGTGAAATCATTAACAACTTCAATCTTTTCTCCATCTATCTTGATAAGGATTTTTGTCTTCTTTATGCTGAGATGCAATCATATTGAAGTCTGTAGTCCTTGACCTTCTGCAGCAAATGCTCAAGTGCTCCTCAGTTGCTAAAAGAGACTATTCAATGGAACGGGACTTATTCTTGAAAAGGTGAAAGGCCAGAGAAAGAGAAGAAGGGCCTCAATGAGAGCAACTGACACACTGATGGCAGCAATGGGCTCACACGTGTCAGAGATGAAGACAATAACACAGGATAAGGCAAGGTTCAGATTGGTTCATAGGTCCCAAAGAGTCATACTCGACTCAATGGTACCTAACAACAACATTCTAACTTGTCAAAGATTCTATTTCACTTGGGCTCACAATTGATGCCTCTTGCAGCAACAGTTAAGAAATAAAACTGGTTGATCTAGGCAAACCTGCAGCCAAATGCCTTAAAGCAGAAAGATGCTACTTGGAGGGCTACATTGAGCTTAATCCAAGCTATGGTATTTCCACCAACTTGCATGCATGTAAACTGCATAATAAATATGGAAAGTGATGATTTATGTCTTTAAATTGTGGTGTCAGGAAAGAATTATAGACCAAGTCATTGCCATGGAGTCAAAACTGACTCACAGTTGACCTCTCAGCAGATTTTTGGAGGTCATAAATTACAAGAGAGGAGGTCTCCCATCTTCCTCAGAGCTGTGATGGATTAGAATTTCCAGAGAGACTTGATCTTTTGAGTAAGTGCGTAACTACTAGGGTATTTGCCACCAGAATATTGACTATAAATGTACAGAAAGCGTACTAACACTCTAGCACAGGCTCTCCTAGGAGGATAAGAGGAAAGAGTTAACAACAACAAATCATTTGCTTAGCCCATGGCATGTCATTAAACACATTTCATAAATCATCCCACTTAGTTTTTATAACATCTCCAACAAGTACGATCACTACCTTCAATGTACACAGAAGCAAACAGATCATATACATTTTAAATCCTTCTCCCAAGGTCAGACAGAAGCAAATAAGTGACATTTCAATGCAGAAAGTAGAGCTGCACAGTCTTGAATCTGAGCTCAATTCTCTTCTAGGTGGGGAAGGCCAGTGGCCAGAACAGGCATGATTTGATGAATTGGATGCAATGGAAAACAATTTCAGAGGACCGTGATCTCTGAGCCACCAAAGGCCATTTACAAGGAAGTCAGGAACCACAGGGCAGGAGATAATAATGAGAACTTCACAGAATTTCTAGCCCTCAGAGATGCCTTTTATTATTCTTTGTAGTTTTAATAGCAGTAAAAAAAAAAAAAAGACAACAATTGTAATTAGAACTGGGAGGAGTTCTGGTGCTGAGAGATAGGAGAGGAGATGAATGAGTATATACTGAATTTCTCCCTAAAGCTCTATCTCTGCCCCTCACAAACACTCATTATTTTATCTTTCCAGAGATAGTATGAGCTGGGGATGGCCCATATATTGTAGGAAAGGAAATCCAGTCTTAAAATTAGTAGGCAACTTAACTATAGGTCAAATGATGAAAAAGCAACAAAGTATTCTGAAGGTTCTCTCAAAATAGAAGTTTTTTCCTCTATCTGTGGCCGATAATGTTGGATATGTGGGGAACAAACAGAAGAAGAACCCCAAGAAGTACTGTGGTTGCTCACAGCTCACAAAGAAAGTAAAAGCAGATGCTTTCCTGGCTTGGTTTAGAGTAAAAATGAGGAGTGTGAAAATGGTTTACAGGAAGAAAATCTCCCCCCAAGGCAGATCAAATTTAAATAAGGACTTTATTTACTGGGTTGGGATTCTGGTAGTACAATGCTTGAAGAGTACAGCTGCAAACTAAAATCAGCTGTAATCCACCAGCTGCTCCCTGGAAGAAAGATGTGACAGACTTCCTCTACAAAGATGACAGCCTTTACAGGCAACCCTACCTTGTCCTGGGAAGTTGCTATGAGTCACAGTCAACTCAGCAACTGTGGGTTTGGGTTGGATCCACAGAATACCACCCATCTGCTGTAGTGATTCCAGTTCACTGAGATGCTGACTTCTATGCCAGGAGCATGTCAAATACCAGTGAGGTGACCCATAATGGACATGAATCAGCATAATTTCCAGACTCGACAGTCTAGGAAGGTAAGCCTAGCAATCTGCATCTGAATACTAGCTAATAAAAACCTCCAGGAAGCATGGAATTGACTTACTTACTCTGAAAGGATCTCCAGGAAGGACCAATCGCTGGAGAAAGACGTCATAGTTGGTGAAACAGAGGATCGACAAATGTGAGAGAAAAATTAAATGAGATGGACTGCCAAGACCCCAACAAGAGCCTCAAACACATCAAGAACCGTGCAGATGGCACACAAGGAAACGTTCAGTTCATCCCGTTATACGCGGGGTCCAGATGAGTCAGAGCTGACTGGACACCAAAGTGGAGAATGAATTCCATAAGGACAGTCTGTTTTCTCTAGGGAGATGTGGTTCACCCCCAGAAGTACTGCATGGCACCTCCTCCCTCTTTTAGATGCATCTGCACTAGGCACCATCTAGACATGCGCAGAGTGGTCCTTGGTCATGGACGTTCAACACAGGGCTGACATCAGATCCAAAGCTTTAACCCGTGGCAATCATCTTCCATAGCAGATTTCCTCGGAGCCTCCACTCCAGATCATATCACCAGCTTTTGCCTACAGATGCATGGCCGTACACTCCACGCCCCTTTCCTATACAGTATAGTTCAATGTTGAAAATGGCCTCATAGAAAGGAAAACAAGCCAACAAGCCTTTATTTTCTATTGAAAAACTTAATTGTGCAATGGAAAAGACCTGAAGTGTATCCAGTAGGAATTCTTACAAAAGTACGAATCCTAGCTAGTAAAGCTACAATGTTAGTTAAATATATATCACTGCAAAAACAGTCTGGAGCTCAGACTGAGTGAGCAGGTCTTAGGAGCTCTAAGAAACAGCACTGAGACAGAGAGAGAGGACATGCCACTGGCCTCACTGCCAAGCAGGGAGCCTGCACATCAGCCATCCACCTGCTGTGTTTTATAGACATGCTATAAAAGAAGACACCTTTGTACTTTGCATCTTAATGCCCATTAATCATAGATTTATTGATTTTTATCTACTTTGGGTTAATAAAAACAAGTGCATGCATCAAATCTGAATATATTAAAGGAATTTAAATCATTTGTTTCATCCAGTCTATTTACATGACAAGTTTGTTTATCATGCCCCAGAATATCCTTCACTCACATCTCCCTCATTTTCACTGTGCTCATTATTTTAAGAAACTCACATTGGATCAAGCTACTTCATCTGAAATTTGCCACAGATCTTTCAATATATTCTGAGGCCTGGGGTATTGAATGTGATGAAACATTCCTCGTGAGTGGAAAACGAAAACAACTGTAGACAAAAATCAGATACACAACCCTTTGGATTATTGCTAGCAGCAAGTCAATATAAAAACAGAAAAGTGAGTGTATTTTTAATAAAAAATCCAAGAATTAATATCAGCACTAATATTTTGTGTATGAATTTTGGAAATATAAAATAGGTCACAAAAGTTACCACCCTTTGAAGTTTTTATCATTATTTATATTAATTAATTATAACAAATTATTATATAACTATTTATAGTAATACTTAAAAGTAATCAGATGTTAATAAAGCCCTAATAAGTTCTTGCACCAAAGTGAACTTACATTTTCAGAATTTCAAGTGTTCCAGCACATGTTTTTCTTGAGGGTAAATTGCATTATAAATATTATAACCTTATTGCTATTATCACTAATATCACCATAATTACAACAGTAAGATTTTTGCCAATGGCAATGCAGGTTGAATAATTTGTTAAGTATACTTATGTGGCTTTGTCCCAGCAAGATCAAAACTTGTACTATGTACGATTTAAGACAGGGTTAATCAGTCTTTGACCTGGTATCCTAAGAGACTGAACTATAAATTTTAACTTTAAAAGTAAAGTAGCATATAATTATACCCTCACTTCTGGGAATAATTCGTTATATCCCATGGTATTTTGCCTAACCAATTCTGGAAAAGTAATTTATTTCTGGTTAGTTCCATCTGAATACGATAAGGTAATTATTATATGATTTCTTAATTAACATTAAAAGCACAGAAAATCCAAGGAAGCATACTAACTCACTTTGGCATATGGTCCCTGTTCATTCCATTAGTGCTTCATTCTAACTGAGCATAAGGAAACAAACTCACAATTTTTTAAAAAGAGCTTCCAAAATTAGACTTAAGACTATAAAATGGAAAATAGAATAATTTTACTCTAGTCAGATCTCTAGATTGGACAAACAATTCACAAGGTAAATAATTTTCCTCCAAATAATTCACCCGATGCATAACATTGAGTTCTGTTATTGTTGTTGTTGAGTACCTTTCAGTGGGAAGTGGCCCATAGCTAGCCCCCTATCTGGTTTGTTTGTTT
>NW_006399764.1:22198939-22201562 GCF_000299155.1 Elephantulus edwardii | reverse complement strand
AATTCATAGTTTCCAAGGCATGTTGTTTAGGAAGTGGAGGCCCCTGGTTTGCAGAGGCAGTAAATTGCACAGAAGAGGATTATTGCCCGTCTTTCTCTGATAGAGCAGCTGGTGGATTTGAACTCTGTGTCTCTGTTACTGCAGCACAGCTTCTTATCATTATGCCACCAGAGTTCCCTAATTTGAGCCCTAGGGCAGTAAAAATTAAGTGCTTGACTAGTAATAAAAAGATTGTTGTTGTTGTGTACTGTAGTCTGAAACAACCCATAGCTGACCCTCTAGAGCGTTTTTTCAGAGGCAATTAATCTCAAGGGAGGAGATTGCCCTTCCTACTCCGGTGGAGCAGCTGGTGGCCTCGAACTACTTTCCTTTGGGATTGATTGCAGCACAGCTTCTTGGCACTAGGCCACCAGATCTCCAATCAAAAGATCAGTGGTTCAAATTTACCAAGAGGAACTTTGTTAGAAATTCCTGGTAATGTACCTCCCAAAGGGCACACACATGGGATACTGTATGGAGAATTAGAACGCTTTCGAATTCACCACACACGCAGTCATCATGATTAAAAATGGACTCAAATGCAAAAGTTGTTGTTGTTGCTGTTGTTGTTTTAATTCCACATTTTCCTTCATTCATTCCTTCAACAGTCTTTTCAAAACATGCAATTTGCCAGATGCCGAGAACCAGAGTATACCCTCATCCCTAGGAGTCAATTAAAAAATTAGAATACTGGAGACATCTTGATAAAGATATTCCAAAGTGCTAGAAAACTCACAGGAATTTTCCCTAAGGCTGAAAATGTCTCTTCTAAGAAAGGTAGAACGGAGAGCACACATTCTAGAACAGCTTTGAGGGTGTTTTTGACTCAGCCAGCACTAATGTCTGCACATGCCTTGTGTTACTTTATATAGAATGTTATTTATACTTTAAGTAAAGCTAGACTTGCTTCTTCATAAGTCTACAGCTCTATGTTACCTAATTCTTACATTTTTCTTCTCTAAAATCATGAGGTAGGATATAGTGACATCAATAAGATAAATGTCATTAAATTATGATGCCTACACTAATCTGACTAGGGTGGGGGTCTGCTCAAAGACGTGGCTTTAAAACCCTGAAGTGGGGGAGATGAGACTGCCGCCGGGGCCTGGAGCAGCCACTTTGGAGTTTGGCTGCTTGCTTACATCTTGATGGCAGTCCTGATGGGCAAGTAAGGGAAGTTTTTGGGGTCATATTGGGTGTGTATTACTGCTCTTCTCCCCCCAAGACCTGGTGTCCTTGAGCCTTTGCCTACGGTGGAGGTGCTCAAAGGTGTGGCTTTAAAACTCTGCAGGGCCCTCGGGCCAAATATATTCATTTTCAAATGAATATTCCTTAAATGATACAGCAATGTTTTGTTTATTTGTTAAACTGAACAACTTGGTGTTGCTGTGATGCTGCAAATATCTGGAGCAAAATGGAACCTCTATGAGAGTACCTTATTGTTGTTCTGTGCCATCAAGTTGGAACCAACTCATAGCTGACTCTCCAATGGGCTTTTAGAGACAGTCACACAGGAAGAGACGGCACAACTTTCCGTCTCAGAGCAGCTGGTGGATTCAAATGATGTGCTTTTGACATTGTAGTACAGTTTCTTACCACTAAGTCAAGGGGGAAAAAAATCTTAAAATTTGTTCCTAGTTCAGTGATTATGGTCTGTTAATAATTACCATTCTGGGACACTTAAAGGAAAATCTCAGAACTTATTGTCCCTGTGTGACTCCAGTGGATTTGTCCTTCCTTCTCCTGATAGGAACTCTGGAGACTGGGAAAGGAGACCAGGACAGGCGCGTCCTATTCTCCCACGGTGACTTTATCATCATCATCATCACATGCATTCACCTGATGTTCTCAAGAGTGTGGATAAAAAGCAGAATCATAAAATTTAATGACTAGAATTTTTTTAAAAATATGGAATTCATCTGCTATTCTTTTAAAACATCTATTTCTTTACACTTTTGCACAAGTGTGCTCCCTCACATGCTCCTCCATTTCCCCAGTGGTCTTGAGTTCTATGCCACAAAACTTATCTGTTAAGCGACAATTATCAATGCGATATCAATAAGGCAATTAATTAAGTGACAATTACCAATGCAAGATCAATTAGAGAATTAAGTTATCATGCAATATCAATTAGGCAAGTCATTCTAGTAAAAATATTAAGTAATGCCATTGCATTGCCATGGTAATTTGATGAATCATATGCCATTTACTGGAATTCAATTTGCACCAATGCTGTGCACTAGATCTTACCTTAGACTACGACACTAGACACTAGACCCAAGGCCAAGGCAGGATCAATTTCACAGTCTGGGGTAAAATCTAGTATAAAGGTATTGAATTTGGGGATAGTTTGAATGGCCACATCTGTATACTGTATTTCAAAGTGTTTATCCCAAGTAATTTTGACCATTGTAGTACATTATATTTTACCTAGGAAACAATTTATAAGCAAATTAAACTGAACCATAAGCATCTTCACTAGCCAGTATGAAATAATAACTTTTTAATGAAATATGTCAGAACAAAGAAAACATTAAAGATTTTTGTTTCTCTAATTTAACCCACTATTTTTATGACACTGGAT
>NW_006399764.1:22130630-22198539 GCF_000299155.1 Elephantulus edwardii | reverse complement strand
ACACCTGGTTTTAATTTTTTTTTGTCAAACATTCTTCTAAGTGGTACAGCACTGCTCTATCCATTTGTTGTACAGAGGTAACTCGTGGTTTCTGTGATGCTAAAAACTGACACTGATGTGTCAAATGAGATAATGGTCACCACGGTGGACAGTGTTTGGTGGAGCTCCCTGATTAAAACAAGCTTGGAAGCAGGAGTGGCATTCACTTCTGAAATAGCTTGCCTCAGATAGTACTATGAACATGGAGAAAGGATGAAAGTTACACAAGTGTTCAGGTCTTTCTTTCATAAGGTCGCTATGAGTCATCTATTACTTGATGGCACTTAACAACAATGATAATTTTACTCACAATTTATGAGACTGCATATCTAGAAAATGAAAGCATCAAACTAGATGGTCTGTGTATGCTGCTCTATGTTTCCAACAATTAATGAGAAATATAATCTCTTGCTTCCTCTGCTAGCCAGTACTTGATCTCGTTGCTATTTTCTAAAATTCCGTGATGTTCTGTCTAAAAAAATTGAAATGACTGGCATGCTTGTGGAACAATTTTATTTTATGTGAGAAGTTTCTAAATTGCATGTTAATATTTTTACAGCCCAGTTCTTATTATGAGGTGACACTGATTTGAGTACCATTCATAGCAACCCTCTGAGCAACAGACCTAAACCCTGCACTATCCTGTGCCATTGTCATCATCTCTGACACAGCTGAGCCCACTGCCATCACTGTATCAATCCAACTGCTTGAGCATCTTCCTATCTTTCACTGTTTCTCTACTTTTCCAAGCATGATGTGCCTACCCAATGAATAGCCTCTCCTAGCAACATGTCCAAAGTGTGTGAGATGACACTTCATCACTACTGCCTCCCAGGAGCACGCTAGCTGAACTTTCTCAAAAACATAACAGCTTGTTTTGGGGGCAGTCAGAGAGATATTCAGTACTCTTCTCCAACACCACAGTTCAAAGGTATCAATTCTTCTGTCATTCTTATTCACTGTGTAGCTCTGAGTAGCACAGCACGGGATTAAAAAGATAATAATTTGTATAAGGTGCACCTTAATCCCCAAAGTAACTTCATTACTCCTCAATAATTTGGAGCCATCCCCTACTGCTGACTTGCCCAGTGCAATATATCTTCTTAACCCCACAACACTCTCATAATAGAAATAATGACATTATTACTTGTGGCCCTCCTTTAACAGATGTGGCATAATTAATTCCATCATAAATAGTTTTGTTCAGAATGATATTTAATCTTCATTCACATTTTATAGGACATATGGCCACAAGTCACTACAGAGTATCAGATACAAGACAGAACAGGAATGAGAATCTTGGTCTATCACATACTGCCATTATTTTTACTAGAAGTGGCACTGCAAAACCAAAGGCACACAGCTTGAATCCACCAGATCTCTATGGGAGATGGATGGACAATCTCTTCCCATATGATTTACTGTCTCAGGAAACCTGCTGACGGGTTCACTATGAGTAATTTCTGACTCCAAAGCACACAAAAACAACAACAGCTATAAGTCTATGGTGTTTCCAGTAGGTTTTGGAATTTGGTTTTACGGACACACCATAGATGTTCTAATAAACTTTTTTCTCCATCAACATTCCATTCTGAAAATTAAGTTGGTCCTTACTTTTCAGTAGTATAATATTATACTGGACAGGCTCCTTGGGGTAAAAGATGTGATCTGATCAATAGCATTTATTTGCCTCTGGAAAACAGAAATGGTTAGCATGGAAGGAAAAATGGGAGCTACCACAAGTATTTGGAAGAGATGTTGCAAAGAACACAATCTTAACAGTGAGGATGGAAAAGAAGGGGAAATGCAAGAGGCACTATAAGGACGCACTCCTAATTGACTGGACATGAATAAAGAAGACATCAGAGTTGACGGTATGAGGTGGAACATGAGAAAACAGAAAAGGTTTAGAGATTAAAACATAATTTATGAGAAGTGTGGGACTTAGTGAAGAGCATATAAATTTATTTCTAAAATTTCAAGATACATTGCATAATGTATTGACAATGTCCTTGTCAGATAGATATAAAAAGGAAGCACTGGTGAGGGATAAAGAGATATGCTTATAATTAGTCCACAGAGATGCAATGAATAAAGTATTATAAATAGATGAGATTTTTAAGAAAAATACAGAAGTATAGCAAAAGAAAGGTGATGAAGGCCCACATTTGGGGGATGTGAGCAAAAGGAGGAACGACTCAGAGTAAGAAACTGTCAGATCCCAGTGTGAACAACGTCTTAGTCATAGAGATTCTGCTGGAGGAGTGGGTAGCATTTTGGCTTCAGTGTTTATTTACACATCAACCACTTCCGGTGGTAGACAAATACGCTACATGAGTACTGCGCTTGTCAGTGGAAGGAAGAGAGTTTATTAACTGAATTACTGATTGTGTCAACATTGGCCAATTTCAGACTCTTTCTTAACCTCTTACCAGTTTGTACTTTAACAGTAATTTGCTTCTACCACTCTAAGATTCTAACACGTGATAACTGGCCCATCTTTTGCTTTTCCTGCCAATTTATATTTTGTGACTTTGCTATATTTTAAGATCTTACTGTTGCTAAGACAAAAAGAGATCTCAAATTCACATGTTTGGTATCAAGACACCTGTCATGACAGACATAATTATACATGGTCTAACATACTGGCACCATCCCTAACAAAATACACACTCAAGAAGCATGAATCTCTGTCCATTCATTTTTGGCGGATTGATAGTTACAACATCTCCACAGCATGACTTCTATGTTGTCAGGAGATATTTATTGCATTCTAAAATGTGATGTACACACATTGCAACTTATTGCATATGACTAAATACCTTGTTCTCTCTGGATTATCTCTGTAAACAGTTTTTCAATTGCCAATATTATCCTTTCTATCTAGAAAAATTAATAATTTCTTTCGTGTGTTATTTTTCATTGAATATGTGTGCTTCTCCTACTTTGGGGCAAGAAGTGTTGTTGGATGACATATTTTGTCTCCCTTGTGGTTGAGAGAGATCAGGTGATTAAGTCAGGACTGAATATAGCAAGGAAAAGAGAAAAGATCTCTGCAGTGCCTAATCAACCTGGTTCTTAGAAAGAAAAGGACGTGTGATGAGCATGTGCCTTGAGTAAGAAACAAACTTTGTTGTAAATGAATATATGATTGTTCTACGTCTCTCTTTGCCCCCTGTATTTCTTTTCTTTGGTGCAGTATAATTTAGTCCTGCCTACTATGTGATAAGAGTTTTTCTCACATTTGTTGCTTTTGTGTACCACTGAGTTGGAACTGACCCATAGCTGACCCTCCAGCAGGTGTTCAGAGGAAGTTAATCGACAGAAGGAGATTGCTCATCTTCTGCAGTGGGACAGCTGATGGATTTGAACATCATGACTTCAGGATTGCACTGCAGCTTCTTGCCACTAGGCCACCAAAGAAAGGCATTTACAAGCTTAAAAACCTCAGCACTTGAACTCCCATTAAGGATTGTTGTTGTTGTTGGTAAGTGCTGTCGAGTCATAGGGAACTCATAGCGACCCTATGAACGGAAGTCCTCGAACTTGTGTCACTTTCATCCTTTCTCCAGGTTCATAGAATTTCGAGAGGCAAGATATTATGGAAGTGGATACCACTCCTGCTTCCAAGCTTGTTTTAATCATGGAGCTCCACCAAACATTGTCCACCACAGGTGACCATTAACACATCTGACACATCAGTGTCAGTGTTCAGCTTCACAGCAACCACAAGTTACCTCTTTACAGCAAGTGGACACACCAGGGCTATAGACCTAGAAGAATGTTTAAACAAAAACAATGAAAAACAGGCCTGAGGGCTGCAGGCCTGAGGGCGCATCAGTATTTTTACCACTTCGGCACGCCCAAATGCTGGCAAACTCTGGGCCAGAGACCCCCAGTGCATCTGGCAAGTTTGCTCTGCTGAAACCCACCTGGGGCAAAAAGAAAGCCAAAAGCGTCCGGAGCCCTCCATCGCATTTCAAGATTTTAAGATACATGCTCCAATGGACACTGCTACATGAAAAAACAAACACACACACACAAAACAAATAGTAAAGATGCTAAAACTTTATCACACATCCTTTGTGCATGTTACTATAAAGGTCCGGTTCTTGGCAAAGGGCATGATGCTGGGAAGACCTTCAATGTGATGGATTGCCACAGTGACTATCACAATGGACTTGGACTTGCAGGAGATCCTGACGATGGCACAGGTTAGGGCAGGTTTTAGATGTGTTTTCCAAAGGGTTTCTGTGATTTGTAATTGGCTCACTAGCACCTAAAAAGAGCATATAATAGGCAAAATAGTATAGAAGTAATGAAAGGGGAATATGAACACGGCGCCACATTGTTTAAGGTACCAGCAAAGCAGATGCTCCATTTTTATGTTCCTCTGAATGATTTGTTACTGAGACTGTCCTCGTAAAGGAAAGAGTGACTATTGCAAAGGCAGATGAGGTGATTTGTCAATAAGTAATGGTACAATCAATGTCCGATTGAGTGGTTAGTAGACATTTCTGGGGACCACTTAATTTTTCCTAATTAAAATTATCAAGCTGTTAGGTGTAAGAAAGAACATTTACAGGTATTACAAACATCATTGTGTTCACAATATAGGTACACCTAGCGAGTGAAATGAATTCCTTCTAAAAATAATTCTTGACCAGGTATGAAAAGCATAAATCAGGGCAAACAAAAAGAAAATATTTTATTTAAGTGACTTTATTACAGATTTTCTCCCAAGGTGCTGCCTAGATAACTCTTATTATGGTCATCTTCATTGACCCCAGTCGAATTGAAGTGGACAGGCTCAGTGCTGTTATTGGTTCCTGATGAGGGGTTAAGTGATGAGGTGTCTGATAGCATTTTCAAAGCAGTGTTTCTAGCAGTTGATAAAGCCAGGCCTCTAGGGTCCAATTTTCTGAAACTCATGGGGAAAAATAGAAGTGAGGAAATGAACTACCTGGTAATATTTTTTTTTTCATTGTTGTAAGGAGACTATTTTCAAGAATGATTGTGACAGGAATAAAAATACAAGGACAAGCAGCCCCAAACTGTCAAAACTCCTCACATTTTTGCAGCTGCTTTCCTGATCTATGCCAATGCTTCATGCAAAAAAAAAGAAAAAAGTTATCTCTTTCCGAAGATGATGTCGATATATCTGGTGCAGGTGGTAAAGATGAATGTAAAGGGTGGCTTTTGAGTCTTTTGTTTTTTAGGACAGATTCTATTTTCCCATAGGAGGGTCGGTACCTATTTCAATGACCCTTACCTTGTACATACTGACCCAACGCCAATCAGTCTGCGGTGTCAGCCAGAAGAGGTGACTCATGGTGCCCCCTCTCTTTGGGATCTCCTCTTAGACCAGCCCATGCAGAAACCTTATTAATGTATATCATGTTGTTGTTATTATGTGCTGTCGAGTCATTTGCGACTCATAGCGACCCTGTGTACAACAGCCCTAAACCCTGCTCTATTCTGTGCCAATCGCACTGCCTCTGAATTTTTTCTTCCCTTATCATTTCATCATCATAAAACTCATTGGTATAAGGTTCCTAAATTCTAAATATCATAATATTTAAGCTAAACAAGAGACTATGTGACAAAGTAATGACTATTAACAAACCAGCAGCAATGCGAGTGAGGAGGTTAGTTGGGGGTACGGGCCTTATTAGAATGTGATCAGGTTCTGGGCAGTTGGGGAGGAATCAGATCAGGACATGGAGTTTCTAGGCTGGCAGTGAACTAGGAACAATGATGTGGTATTCTTCTAGCAGTATTTTTTATTTTATATTGTTGTTGTTGTTATGTGCCGTCGAGTCGCCTGCGACTCATAGCGACCCTATGTACAACAGCCCTAAACTCCGCTCTGTCCTGTGCCAATCGCACTGTCTCTGACACTCCCATCCTAATTATCCCAGTCAGTGAATCAATCTACCTCCTAGAGGGCCTTCCTCTCCTGTGCCGTCCCTCTACCCTCCCAAGCATGATGTCCCTCTCTAAGGACCGGTCTCTCCTCACTACATGTCCAAAGTATGTTAGACGGAGCCTCAGAATCCTTGCCTCCAAGGAGCCACCCGGTTTAACCCTCTCCAGGAAAATCTATTTGTTTTCCTAGCAGTCCATGGTATTCTCAGTACTCTTCTCCAGCACCACAGCTCAAAGGCATCAGTTCTCCTTCTATCCTCCTTATAGTTTATATTGTATTGATACATGTAAGTTGGAGGTCTGAAAAATATTTTCATTCTTTTAACTAAGTGGTTTAATACTAACAATGTGCCCAATGCATTAAGAATGGGAAAAGGAAATTGGGGAGAGGAAGACAAGAAAATTAAATGAATAAAGAAGGAAAAACATCAATACTTTGTTCTTAAAGGTGCAAAAACGAGCGGGGAGAGGTTAGTTGAACAATTTTGACTGCATTTGCCGAACTATTCATAACCAATCAGAGGCAAGTTTTTTTTTTTCCCTCAAAGAACATTGTTACCCATGGTGGACAGGGTTTGGTGCAGCTCCCCAATTAAAACAAGCCTGGAAGCAGGACTGGCATCCACTTCTAAAAGAACTTCCCTCCAGAAACCCTATAGACATGGAGAAACAATGAAAGTTATACAAGTGTGCAGGTCTTTTGTTCATAGAATTACTATGAGTCGCCTACAACTCTACGGCACTTAACAACAGCAGCACAGAAAGAGATCAGTTGGCCTAGTGAACAGAACGTGATACCACCAAGCCAAAGGTGGGTGACTTTAATCCATGGCCCTCAGGTTTGGTTTTAATTATTTTTGGTCAAAAATTCTTCTAGGTCATATAGCCCTGGTCTGTTCACTTGCTGTACAGAGGTAACTCATGGTTGCTGCAATGCAAAACACTGTGACTCTGATGTGTCAAATGCGATAATGGATACTCATGGTGGACAGTGTTTGGTGGAACTCTCCACTTAAAAGAAGCTTGGAAGCAGAAGTTGCATTCACTTCCGAAATAGCGTGCCTCCAGAAACCCTATGAGCCTGGAGACAGGATGAAAATTATACAGATGTTCAGGTCTTTTGTTCATAGGGTCGCTATGAGTAGCCCACGACTCGACGGCACTTTAACAATAACAACAACAACAACAAAAATAACAACAACAACAAAAAGAACATTTACAGATGATAATTGACCCGCTCATCAGTAAAGGGTTGGCAAAAATTAATGTGGAAAAATCCCTTAATACAGAAATAGTTCTGGCTAATTTGGGAGGGGTAGCAGTCAGAAAAGAATTGAATGACCACTTTCCGTAAACATGAAGCTGCATTATCATGAAAACATACTTCTTGTGTTTCATGGAAGGTGACTTTGAGTCCAGCTCAAGTTTGCCCAAAATGCTAGTTAAAGCCTTAACAGACGCTTTTTCACTGTACTGCTTTCCATTTTGCACTTGATAAAGGAGAACTTTTATTTGGGCAAGAAATATCATTCTGGATGAAGAAAGAATCTACACAAGGAGATTCTAAATACTCCTTGAGTAACTAACTCCTAGGCGGGCGATTGTGTCCTATATATTCTTTAACTTCTCTGTAACATGGGGAGAGTACAATTCAGGGTGTGTCTGGGGAGTGTGTGTGTGTGTGTGTGTGTGTGTGTGTATAAGTGGATAATGAATGAAATGAATCGTATAAACAACACTGATACAAGTGAAAATGGTGACTATAACCCACACACTTCGGATGTGATTTCTCATACAGCAGTAGGTTCGACTTTATTATGATACCACTGTTTGCTCACTCGGATGACTGCTGTGAATAATTTTCTCTTCAATCACTCTTTCCTCAGGCATAATTTGACAGCTGGATGAGCAGCAGTTTGTGGATATTCTACTTTTCGCTCTCAATTTGTTGTCATTGAGAGATCAGAGATTTTAATATAAAAAATATTCAGGAGTAAATCTTAACTCCTCAGTGCCAAGCTGCGTGGCCACGGGTGCCATCATGCATCTGTGAGCTCCCTTCTTCATTGATCAAATGGAACAGCTGAGTGATCAGAAGGAACCCCACACAAAGAGACCAGCAAACCGAAATTCACCTCTCTACCTTCCCTCTCTCTTGGTTGTGTGCGTCTGCACTGAATCCAGCCTCAGTGCTTTCTCCTGGGTAATTTAGACACACAGATCTGATTGGCAGTGGTGATTAACCAACTGTGATTAAACAACGATGTGAGAAAGGCAATGAAAATGCACAGGTTCCACTGAAAAGGGAAGAGATTACCGAGAGTACTCCTTCCTCCTAAGTGAGCCTTCAAGTTTATAAACTTTCCTAGTGACCTTTCTATACCTGGTGGCTAATTGTGGGGGCTCCACCTGCTTTATGGGGCCAGACGCATAACTTCCAGGAAAGCAACAGGTCACAGCTAAGCTTCCAGGTCACTATGGAAGATTTACTTGGCAACACAGCCTGATTTCTTATTAATACCCATCAAGTTGATGCTAAGCCTGTTAGTTTCTGTCTGCTTACATTACAGATAAAAACATATAAATTTATATATTTTATATATATGTATATATATACTATATATGTATGTGTATATATATACTCATTCGTTATATAACTGCCCAACCAGAAAGTACCTATTCTTTTTGTTCCAAGACATATGCTTAACACTGTACATATCAAAATATAAATGTAAATCTAATGAGACATGGTTACAAAGGGATAAACTGTTATGCATTCAGCTACAAGCCTAAAGGTTGGTGGTTTGAATACAAACAGAGGTGTCTCAGGGGACAGATTCTGTGTTCTCATTCTCTTCTGCACGTGACAGACACTAACTGGACTGACACCTTGTCTCCTCAGTGACCAAATACAGAACAGAAGAGGTGCCAAATGTTTTAAGACTAGGTACATTAAGAATATGGTGCTTTCTGCCAGGATGGAAAGGAGAAAAACTCTAGTGGAGCTATTTGCATTTTGGTCCATATTTTGAAATACACAGTAAGGGACTAGAGCAGATAAAATGTAAACAAAGCATAAACGGACTGCAGGTAACAATATTTCCATGAGTCAGGAGATAAGTCAGGATTAGAACAGAAATTCTCAACTATGCCCCCATCCTACATTGCCTCTGCTTAACTCCCCAAGGATGGTCCAGAGTGTGTGCACTCTCTAAAACCCCTGCACTAGCCCAAAGGCACGCTGCTCAAATGCCCCAGCTGCTTCATGGGAGAAAGATGAGTAATCTCCTTCCATGCAATTTACTGCCTCTGAAACCCAACAGAGGATGCTGAGTGGCTTCTGACTTGACAGTACATAACACCTGGTGACATAGAGGTCATTTATCTAGTATTTTACTCAATTATTGCCATTGAGTTGTAACCAACTCACAACTGACCTTCCATTGGAATTCTGAGGCTGTAAATAGAATGGTGAAAGAGAGCCCATCCTTCTCCCATGAAGCAGTTGGTGGATTTGAATGCCAGAAAGGCAATATCAGTGAGTTAACAATGTAAGTCTTTTAAAAGTTGAAAAGAAAATTTAAGGCATATTTTCTAAAAGCTGCAATTCATCATGCACTAACAATGGAGGGCTTGGCTCAGTCCTTTCCAATGGTCTTTTGAAGTTGTGAGTCATGTCACACAACTGTCAAAATTCTCCCTATAATTAATTAAATCATGTGGGAAAATGCAGCCTTTGTATGATACTTAAATCTCAGAAATCATCTGTTGTTGTTATTGTTGTGATGTGCTGTCGAGTCGCATGCAACTCATAGCAACCCTGTGCACAATAGCTCTAAACCCTGTTCTATCCTACACACCCACCCATTAACCCAATCACTGAATTAATCCATCTCATTGAGGGTCTTCCTCTTCTGAGCTGTCCCTCCACCCTCCCAAGAATGATGTCCCTCACCAAGGACTGGTCCCTCCTTGCACCATGTTCAAAATTTTGTCAGATGAAGCTTCAGAATCCTTGCCTCCAAGGAACACCCTGGCTTCACCCTCTCCAGGATGAACTTATCTGTTCTTCTCACAATCTATGGTATATTCGCTACTCTTCTCCAATATCACAGCTCAAAGGAATCAACTACATTGCTTAAAAATGTGTGTGCATTAGTGTCAACGCCCAAGCTGGACCCTTCCCTCCTTTTGAAGACCCTGAGAATATACTTGGGATAAGTAATAATGGTAGCAAGCAGGAGTAAGTGATGTGGGAAGAGGTCATGATATATTCATTATCTCTGGAGAAAGTAAAATTTAAGTAAAATATTTGTACAGTAAAACAGATACATATTGGGTAAGAATCAGTCCACCAAGCCTATGCCCATAAGGTGAATCTGGTCTACAGCGGCAGTCTTTGCTTGCTTAAACCCATTCATGTTTCAGCTCCTGACCACAAAGAGTTGACGATCTGAGACCTCCTTATGAGAAAGGCACACAAAAGAGACTCTTGCTAACGCATTCTTCATACAACTCCTCTCTCAGACATTTGAGGCTGACATGAGTCAGAAGCGACTTGGCAACTGGTTTGGTGTTTCATTCCCAATAAATAATGTGAAGAGTAAACACACCGGGCTCTGAAATGGGGTTCTCCACTGTGGTTGTGTGGTTTGCCGAGATGAAATCATCTTTCACAAAGTTTGTCTCTCTCTACCATCCCTTTGCAGGGGTATTTTGCCAAATCAAAGGACATTTATAGACAGTTTTCACAGTGACTGGTGCCAAGTATGTTTTGGTCCTTCTAGTCTCCCTCCTCTTTGCTTAGCTCTGTGCTCTTGTGATGTTTCTTTTCAGTCCCCAGATGGTGACGGCAATGCCTTCATGACTTGTGATACAGTTGTTGTTGCTGTTGTTATTGTTGTGTACTGTAGGGTCAGAACAGACTCATAGCTGACCCTCCAGCAGGTTATCAGAGACATTTAATCACTTAGGAGATCTCTCATCTTTTTCCCAACAGACAATGAGTGGACTCGAACCGCATGCCTTCGGGATTGCAGCACAGCATAGGTAGCCCTCATTTGTACAGTCATATCCAGTTTTATCTGCCATGGAGGGAATTAAGAGGAGAGGAAAGTGGATGTAGAGAATGGGACTCTAAATTCTGTTACATGCTTTCAATAGGATCGTTCAGGGCCAAAAAGCTCCTTAGAACTGAGGATGGCAAGAAATTCTCTTCACTGACTTTGGGCCTCTTCACTGACTTTGGGCCTGTTTATCAGGAGGGAGAAACCTCTATAGAGAAGCATCATGCCTAGTAAAACAGAGGCTTTTTAAAAAGGAGAAAGATCCACAAAGTGGGCTGAGACAGTGGCTCTAACAATTAACTCGGCTATTATTGCAAAGACGATGGAGGAGAGCACAGACTGTACTACCTCAGGCCGCTGTCAGTCAGAACTGACTAGACAGGACCTAACACAACGGAAGAGCTGCCAGGGGCATGCCCCACAGTTTGTGAGGGTCCAGATCTAGAATAGGGGTGCAAATTAGACCCTACAGCCCCTTTGTGAGGGAGCTTGCCCTGAAACTCCTTTATCCTTCACAAGAACCTTCAAAGCAAAGGTAACAATGATCTTCATTTCACAAAAGAGAAGCTTTCAGGGCAGGAAAGGTGAAGTTACTTGGCTAACCTTCAACCCAGACTACCTGGCTTTTGGCTCAACATAATGTGCTGGAACCGCTAATCAACCAATCTAACATTGTCCCAAACTCCTAACTGGCAAAACAAATACCAGCCTTCGTATTAAAGATGACGGAGGTTCTATTTTTCAAATGTACCCATTGACTGTGATCACCCGGGGTGCTCTCTGAGCTTACTGACTGCAAATGCCTCTATAGATCCAAACTCGTGGCACTCAAGTTGATTCTGATTCACTAACATACAACACACACATGCAGGCACTGTTAAAACATTTCCTTAACTGTTCTCTGTATGAACACAGATTGTCCGGCCTGTTTTTCATATCACCCCTGGGCAGGACAGAACTTCCAACCAATACAATCCATTTGAGTTATCCAAGGGCCTCACGAACAGATACACTGCCATCAAAGAGGTTTGTCTCATATTGGCCCTTTAGGAAAGAGAAGGATTGGCTCAAATGGATTCCAAAGCTGTAAATATTTACAGGAACAGAATGCCTTATCCTTTTCCCCCTCTCCCATGGTGAAGTTGGCACGTTTAAACTACTGCCTTGAAGTTGGCAGTTCGAGTCTCAACCCACTACACAGCTAGGGCTTCTTCACAAGGACTTAAAAAATCAGGAATGTCTCAAAGATAAGAGGGGAGAGAGCTGTTTAAAATCAATATATGGTTAGAAATTATTGTTATGACAGGAGTTCAGAATGAAGGTGGCATAGTGGAGTGGATTTATGGAAGAAGGATTGAATAACAATGAAAGAATTTTTGTTTTATTTTTCAAAAAGAAAAGCAAATGGGGGGGTCAGGGAGAGAAGTGCAACAATGAATGAATGGAAATCCAAAGTCTCTGTAAACTTTCATTAGAATAAATTTAAAATTAAAAAAAAAACCCAATATGTTTTGAGAACTAGTAAACTATATCAAATAACATAATGGGTAAAAGAACAGAAAAAAAAGTAAGAGGGGTGGATATGGCTAAGAGGTTGCCCCCAAGTGATGCCTACAGTCAGGAGAGTTTGGGAAACATTGGCTTGGGTAGGGAGTTAAGCTTAAAAATGTCTATAAGCTGCACTGCAATCCCAGAGGTTTGAGGTTCGAATCCACCAGATGCTCTGCTGGAGAAGGAGGGGCAATCTCCTCGTGTACCAGTCAGATCTGATTTCACGGTACACACACACAAACTATAATGTAACAATTTTTTAAAAATTTATTAAAAAGTCTATAAATAGTATGTATCACCCTCCACTAAGCACCTCAACATCTAGTTCTCATACAGAAGTTAAGGATTCTCATGCAATCAATTCTTAGATTGTGTCAGTGGTGTTGATGCACAGGGCACACTTGGTAGTCCAGAATGAGGCAAAGTTCAGCCTGGGTATCTATTCCCACCTAGGATCTGGGCGTTCAGTAACTGACAGTCATGACTTTGGACTTTTAATAAACAAATTAATCGTCTCAAGGGCCTAGGCAAAAAGCTAATTCCCAAATCTGCTCTTGGAGATTCTGATCATTCTCAAGAACCCACTCTTTGATAAGTAGTTTGATTCGGATGCAAAAGGTCCTCATTTCCACTTTGCATTGATAAACACTGAAGCTGTGGAAATCAGAGGCCACTGCTTTAAAGGTGGAGAGGACAGCAGTGCACCTTATATAAGCCATTCAATCCCCTGGTTTTATCACCCACAAGCTGGAGAGAATAATATGTGTCTTTGGAGTTGTTAGGATAAAATGAGATAAGATGTGAAAGCAAAGAATGGCTAAGCCACCCTATTCAAAGGGTCAGGGAAAATAAACCGTGGGCCCAGCGAGGAACTACTTTAGACAAAAAAGAGCAGGAAAAGACTTCTACTTTCTGATTCTTAGCCTATAAAGGCAATTTACAAAATCACTACAATCATACTATCCACATAGCAGCTAAGCAAGACCTGTTCTTGTCTATTATTATAAAATGATAGTCTCTTTCTCTCTCTCGGTCTCTCTCTCTTGATGCAGCTCATGCTAACAGGAATAAAGATATACAGAAGTAAAGATATAGTTTATGTCTATGGATGTATATGTTTACAAATATAAGGTGCATATTCTTCCAGGTATGAAATAAGCCCACTTGCATATAAGCTTAAATTTTATAGATTCCTTGAAATTCTAAAGACACATGTAATATAGCTAACCTTTCAGACAATGCTAATGTAGCTCCCACAATATGACATTTTAACAACACCTTTTTAATAATGCATACTCTGAAATGTTAAGCTGATTCCCATCATATATCCCTAACTTTTAGATGGCGTGTTCTACTTACAATGTCAAAAGAAATATATAAAGATACAGAATTTTATTGTAGAATTTTCCAAGGAATTATGGTGGTCTCCTATTATCACTCTGCCTTAACCCTGCTTGAAAGTTTATTACTTTTTTAAAGGGAGGGGGCCTAGAGCTTCTTTCTCAGACTATGCTTTATTGGATAAAAAGAAAAAAAAAAACAAAAAACTTCAAAGTACTATCATTCACTGCCTGTGGCAAGGACAAGGCCTAGGTCAACTTCTATTACAGAAGCAGTAAAAACATGTGGATAAAAAAAAAAAGGCACACACTATATTCCCCTTAGTGTTATCTTAAAGTTTTAAAATGTGGGTTGTGAACAAACAGAACAAGTATAAAAATCACAATCAAAAAATATACCCTTCTTACGGTTAATACATTGAGATTCATACAGAACTATTATCTGGGAATGTTTGGGTATTATGTGTATTTATTGAATTGAAACTGGCTACAGGTTAAAGGGCATTACCAGCCAAAGGGAATCTGCATCTACAGTTAATGTTGACTAGAGGTAATTACTTGAGGAAAGCATTATTAGAATTATTACTTTAAGGAATTTCAAAAACAAATCTTTGTGCTATTTTTTTTATTACTTGCCTAACTAAGAACTGAAAATGAAATAAAAGCTCTTTTTTTGCTTAGAGGTGCAGAATTAGGCAGATTCAATTTTGACTGTTTTATGATCTACTTGTTTTTTAGTGGAAACGATTTTATTAAAATTCTGTAAGTCTTCCCTCCCAATCTCCACACACAATGCTCCTAAGGAGGAAGTTAGAATACACATTTACATGTGTGTATGTAACTTTTCAAAAACAAAAATCATTTTTCTTGCTTTATAACCTGAACAGTGAGTGTGAACATATAAGTCATGTCCTTAATTAACAGGATTAAAGCAAGTGACTTTTTCTGCTATTTTTGTAAAGGGAATACACATAAACAGATGTTTGTTTGTGTGCAAAATATATATATGCATATGATGCTTATAAAACCTAAAGTCTGCCCCAGGAAATAGTACTTGAGAAATAAAATGACGTATCATATTGGACACACTGGCTGCAAAGGATCTTTTTTAAAGTGCTAATGAGGAAGAATGTCACCTTGAGGACTAACACATGGTTGATCCAAGCCATGATATTTTCAATTACTTCATATGCATAAGAGAGTTGGACAATGTAGAAGCAAAACCGAAGAAAAATTGGGATGCAGGGAAAGAATATTGAATATACTATGGATTGCCAAGAGAACAAGATATCTGGGACTACGCTCAGCCTAATGCTCTTAAGAATTGAAACTACTGAGATTCACTTAATCCCCACTTACTTTGTTGTTATCTGACAATTTGCATTTACAATGATAATAAAAAATCCACTAACTATTAATGCAGTACTTTGAGCATGAACAATGTTAAGTATGTCTTCTTTCAAAGGTAATGACATCTATAGCATTATTAGAGAAAAGGAAAATGAGATTGAGCTCACAGGTAGAAGACGCAAAGTGTATTATAAACAGTAAGTAATTTAAAGAATTCTTAAATTTGAAGAAATACGATGATTATTTTTCATTTACTAATTACTAGTGCTGTAGAATTATGGCATAATCTGTACTAACATAAGTAACTCTAAGAAGTATTTTTAAAATATCTTTAATAATTCCAGAATCTTCATTCATTTGCCTAAACTATTAGCTTTACAGTGTTATGATTAATGGACTGAATTATCAATTTATACTCATTCAGTATCTTAATGATTAAATATCCAATTTGTAGAGATTAAGCTTTAAATTATTTTTGTTTAGTCATGTAATTGGAAGAAAGAAGTGATTGGGATAATCCTGATTACTGAGTGGTTCCAAAACAATTTAAAATTGGGTTAGGGATAGATTTTTAAATTTTATTTCCTTCTTCAATTTTGTTTAGAGTAAAATACTAAATTCACTGCCATCACATCAGTTCCAACTCACAGCAATAGTCCCTCAAGCTGTATGTCTTCACAGAAAGAGATAGCTCTTATTCCTTCCTAGATTAGGTAGTGAAATCAAACTACTGATCAAAATATTAACCATCCAACAAGTTATGCCATCAGTAATAAGGACCCAATCGAGCCCTTATGTGTGTCGAGACACAATGGGAAAGCTTTAGCTCATGGAGGTTAAACCATGCCTTGGGTTTTACGCCTGGTTGGAACTTAACTAAACAGCAGAATGCTCCCAGTTGGGCCCTTTTGTGTCTGTCCGCTTGCTGTACAGAGGTAACTCATGGTTGCTGTGATGTGCCAAATGCGATAATAGTCAGTCACCATGGTGGACAGTGTTTGGTGGAACTCCCCAATTAAAACAACCTTGGAAGCAGGAGTGACATCCACTTCCGAAATATCTTGTCTTTGGAAACCCTATGAACTTGGAGAAAGGATGAAAGTTATACAAGTGTTCGGGTCTTTGGTTCACAGGGTCGATTTGAGTTGTGTATGACTTGATGGCATTTAACAACAACAACAGCAGCAGCAGCAATCTCATAGTCTTCATTAAGAAATGGGTCAATAACTACTCAGTTTCCCTGGTTATTTAAGTAGACTAAAACTGAGTGTCATCATACTACAGAGACAATTCCAGTTACTTTCTTTGCTGCAAGAATTTTTAAATATTTATCATGGTTCTGGTGGGACTGTAAAATGGTGCAACCACTATGGAAAGCACTCTGGCACTTCCATTAAAACTCTGAACACATAAACATCATTTGATCCAGCAATTCCATTACTAGGAATATATCCTAGAGAAGTAAGAGTTTCAATATCAACAGTTTTTCATTGAATAATTATGTATAATAGTAAAGAGGTGGGAATAACTGTGTCGATTAATGGACAAATGGCCAAGGAAATTGTGATACATTCACACAGTAGGTTACTGCACAGCGATAAAGAACAAGAAAGACTACAGAAAGTACTGCACAGCACAGGTTAATAGAGGATCAAAAGATACGTTACTAAGTGAAGTCAGTCAGTCACAAAAGGAAAAAGGAAAGAGTACTATTATTAGAAGCAAAAAAAAATGTTTACACAAAGAAATAATCATATTTTTTACTACTGTCAAAAGAGGAATGGAAAGAGAGGACGGGCAAATTAAATTAGCAAAATTGTATTAAAGATTAGTAAAAATATTGTGGTTGTGCACCATCAAGTCAGACCTGACTTTCTAGTAGGTTTTCAAGGCAGTAAACTATATGGGAAGACACTGCCCGTCTTTCATTGGTGGAGTATCAGGTGGACTCCAACGCAGGGAAAGTCAAGATACAATAGTGAAAGTGAAGTGTGACATTCTCTATGACCTTCCAAAACACATACCATTCTGAGTGTAGCTCTCATGCCATAACTTTCAAGCAACACTCAAAATATGTTTACCTGTGGTTTATTGACTATGCAAAGTCATTCATCTGTTTGGATAATGAATAATGGATAGCAGCGAGAAGCATGGAAATTTCAGAACATTCCACTGTGCTCATACGGAACCTATACATAAAGTAAGAGGCAATTATTCAAATAAGTGGATGCTTTATGGTTTCAAATCAGGAAAGGCTGACTTCAGGGTTGTGTTTTTCACCAAATCTACTCAATCTATATGAAGAACAAATAATTGAGGAACTAGACGGCATGAAGAAGAATTGAAAGAACACTCATTAACAACATATGCAGTGGGACAATTCTCAAAAGAAATTTTTTACTGCATTTCTGACAATTCTATGTATTATGCATTAGCAGAGATTTCAACACATGAAATTAAAGACTTTGTCTTCCCAATTGAAGCTGAAATAACAGAAAAAAGTGTGGAGTCAAAGTTTTGTTACTTTGTGTTGTCATTATTGTCAACAACAAAAGTATCAAGAGTAGATTTAGTTTTGCCTACGAAAACAATATTAAGAAATTTAAATAAATTGGAAATTAAGTTCTATAAATAGAATAATCCTAGCTACCACTGGCACTCACTATCTGTATTGTATACCATTTATTCCTAACCTGGTTCATTCTAAAAACTCCACTGAACTTGTCCACTATAAATGAACCAGTTACTTATGGAAATTGTGGTGACACAATGTATAACAGCCCATCTACAAGAAAGTCTCCTTGGTGTGACAAACTGATGAGGATTTGAGAAAATACTAATTGAGATGTTCCAAAACAACAATAGAAGCAGTCACTAACCATACCAAGAAATTAGAAAGTGAGCTACCTGGACAATCAACTGAAAGAAATCCACACTTGTATCCATTCTAAAGTCAAGTGATCTAATAAGATGCTAAGTCATCAAACAACATCTTTACTATCACAAGTCAGTAGAATTTTGCTGAAGATAATTGAAAATTGCTTGTAGAAGTACTTCAATAAAGAAATGCTAAAAATGAAAGCAATTTCAGAGAGAGGTCATAACACAAGAATACTATAACTGAGGTCAGACGGACTGTCACTGAAAGTGAAGACTCCCAAAAAAGTGATTACCTGGGTGTCGTTGCTTATGCAAAGGCATTCAACTGTGCGGATAACACTGAGAAGAATGGGAGTTTCAGAACACTTCATTGTGCTGACACAGATCCTATACATACATCAAGAAGCAATTTAAATACGCAGATCTTGGATGGTTTAAAATCAGGAAAGGTGTGCTTCAGGTTGTATATTTTTACCATACCCATTCATAATGTATCATGAACAAATGATCTGAGAAGCTAGACCGTATGAATAACATGGCATCAAGACTGAAAAAATAACTCCTTGGTGTGACAAACTGATGAGGATTTGAGAAGATACTAATTGAGATGTATTATTAGTGATATACAATATTCAGATGACAAAACTTTGCTGACAGTGTAGAAGTCTTTAAATTTATTAAAAGGGATCAAAGATTGCAGTCTTCTATAAGGATTGCATGTTAGCCTAAAGAAAAAAAAATCTCTCAAGTGGACCAAAAACCATAATTATGCTAAATGCAGAAAGTAAGCGGAAGCTCTCAGATACGTAATTTTACTTGAATCTATAATCAACACCAATCAAAGTAGTAACATGATCCTCAATAGAGAGAGCTTTAAGGTATTTCCCCTGACAACAGGAAATAGTAAAGATGTCTGCTATCACCACTCCTATTCAATACTGTATTTGAAATACTAGTGAGAGCAATGACAGAGAAAGAAATGAGTCATTCAAATTTTGTAAACAAGAGGTAAAACTATCTCTATATGCAGATGATATGATAGCATACTTAGAAAACCCTAAAGATTCAGGAAAACTTTTGGGAATAGTTGACCAACTCAGCAAGGCAGCAGGATACAAAAATCAGAATTCTCTACAGTTTTAAAGAGAATATAGAGAGTGAAATGAGAAAAACAATATACTTAGGAATGAATCTCACTAGAGTCACAAAATACCTATATAAAGAAAATTATAAAACACTACTACAAGAAACAAAAAGAGACAGACATTTATAAATGAAAGACTATACCATGGTTCAAGGTGAAAAAGACTCATTATTGTAAAAATGAAAATTTTACCAAAAGCAATCTACAATTCTAATGAAATCCCACAAGAGATACTGATATCATTCTTCAATGAGATGAAGACAGCACGATGCTTCTCAGAGGTGAGGAAATGAAACTTTGTCTCAAATATTTTGGCTATTTTAGTAGGAGAGATCCGTCCTTGAAAATGGACACCCTGTTTGATAAAGTAGAGAATGTAGGAAAAAGGAAAAAACTGTCCTCAAGATGGATTTGCACAATGGTAGCAACTCTTGGCGCACCTAGCAACAATTCTGAATATGGCACGGGATCAGCCTTTTTTGTTGCACCTAATAACAGCAGAGTTACAGTGTGATATTATTAAATTCAGGATCACTCACACATATGCTATAGTTGTAAAACTGATATCATGTGCCTCTAGCCTGCAAAACTGATCCAACTGTCTAATTAACATTTGTTGGTCCTCTGACCCTGCTGTAACTCATCCACAGTCATGCAGGGTACCTTACGCTGTTTACCAGGAGGAGATATGAATCTTTCATTGAATTAGATTTGTCTTTTCTCAGTCATTTGTAATTTTGTGTATCAAACTCAATGTTGTGTGTCAACTAGAAATAGTATATAAGAATCTTAAAATTAACCTACAGCGTCCCTTTTCAGCAGGAAGTAGCTAAGAGAATACGCCATCCCCTTTTCCTTATGAATCAGGGGGAAGTCTCTCTCAGGGAGGAGTGATAGGGAATGGTAAAGGACACACTGACAAAGGAGATTAATCAGAACTGGTTTTGACAAGCACTGTGGCAATGGGACAATTAAAACAGACTTTCAAGGGGGAAAAAAAAAGAGAGGAACGAACTGGGGGAGAGGGTAGAGAAAAGAGTGCAACAATGAATGAATGGAGATCCAAAATCTCTGGAAATGTTCATTAAAATTAATAAATTTTTTTTAAAAAACCTTAAAATTGTATTTTTTCTCAGTCATATATGAACTGTAACCTTAAGCTGTTTTCCAGGAGGAGAAATGCATCTTTCCCGGATAAGCATTTCTATTTTTGAAACTGTTATTCTCAGTCATAGGTTCAACTGATTAGCATGAAACCCATTTGTTTACTAGAAACTATAAACTTCTTCTTTTAAAAAAAATTATTTCATTATTTTTTGTGTGTACCGTCAAGTCAAATCTGACTCGTACAGGAGGAGATTGTTCCTCCTTCTCCAGCAGAGCATGGGGTGGATTCAAACCATGCACCTCTGAGATTACAGCGCAGCTTCTTGCCACTAGGCCACCAGAGCTTGCCTATAAACTTTTTTTTGAATGTAAAAATTCTGAAGTTTTGAATCAGCAATAATAATATGTTAAGTGGTCAAACACTTAACCCCAGACCAGATCACCCTCAGATGGAGAGGCAGTTTTCGAGATGATTCTCCCTTCTCTCCCAGATCTGCAATAAAGTATTTTGGATTTTTCAATCCATCTATCTTATTGGCATTTGACTACAAATAGAATCCCTTGCATTCAGTATCAACAATGTGTGATGGCCTAGCGGCGAGAAGCTGCACTGCAATCCAGAAGGCACAGGGTTTGAGACTACCAGTTACTCTGTGAAAAAAAGATGAGCAATACCCTCCCTTGTGAATACCAGCCTCTGAAAGCCCACTGAAGTGCCGGCTACGGGTTGGTTCCAACTCAATGGTACATGACAACAACCACAGCTGTTGCTGCTGCTTCCATCTTCGCTGCCAAAAGAACCCACCTTATCATTTAGTGTTACCGTGTACATACCCATATACCTCATATGCCAGACACAGTGCTAATTTACAACCATTTTACTATTTTTCTTTGGTATTAATGGGGCACTTTGTGAGTATACAGGATTTTGTATTCAGGAAAAAGGACCACAACACTAAAAAACAGAAAACACATTACTAGCAAAGGATACTATGTTGTGTGGTATTGTTTAATTATTATGTAATTATTTTTGTGTGTGTGTACCATCATATTGGATTTTACTGGTACAATCTGAGGAGATTGTCCCTTCTTCTCCAGGAGAGCATCTGCTGGATTCGAACCACATACCCCTGAGATTGCAGTGCAGCTTCTTGCCACTAGGCCACCAGAGCTACCTAGAATACTATATTTTTAAAAGTTTGGAAAAGCGTCAGCAAAAATAAGGAACTCTTCGTGATACATATTTATCTAATAGAGTCAATAGACACAAACAAATAGATATGATGACTTAGGACCAGATAACCTTCTATTCTATCTAAAGCACAAGCTGTTTAATGATTGTGCATGCAAGAGCAGAGGGAGTTCCCTCAATCACCCTTCATAAGTGGCTCCAAGTAGAGAATAGAAAGCCCTAGGATTGAGACAGTGCAAGGAAGAACTGACCGCAGAGCAGCTTTACCAGACACAAATGAAGATTAATTACAATTACGCCCCTGGCTATTTACCAAGAGGCTGGGGATTCAATTCTGATTAGTTACCCTAAGGAACAAAAGCATGATAATCTACAGTCAAAAAAAACCACAATGGGCGGGTCTTCTCTGTCACAAGAGGTCACAATAAAAGTGAATGAACTTAATAGCACCTAACAACAACAGGGAACTGTTGAAACATTTCATCCACAAGGGCTCTTTGTAACATGATGGGACATATTGGTGTTAATGATACATTCTCTTTTCTGAAAGTATGACTTCATGTCTTGGATAACTTAAGCCTGTGTCTGGCAGAGAGCAGGTTTGATACCAACAAGAGAGCATTGTTCTTGTATTGTATGTGAGATAGGTGTCAGATCTGTCCCATTATAGGATCTCATCATTTGTCCTTAAGCTTCAGTAAAATCAGGTTTTCATAATAGCCCCAGGATGCTATCCGCTCATGTTTAAGGTCTTAGAATTACCTTATTATTGTAGTCCCTACATTACATATAGTGAGTAAATCAAAGTCATGGATCCAACCAAAGCCAATTTTAATTCTATTGGGTCTAGAAATGAACATTACTAATTTGATCAATTATTAAGGTATGACCTGTGTGAGAGCATAGCTTTGTGGATATTTGGTTGAAGGTAACAGAATTCACAAAAGGGAAGAATGGTTATCATGAACAAAGGGAGCTCTGGTTAAGCTCTAAGCTTCTAATTGAAAGGTCAGTAGTTTGAACCTACGGGCCTCTCCACAGGAGGAAGATGTGCAGTCAGCTTCCGTAAAGACTAATTGCCTTGGAAAGGCTGTGAAGCAGTTCTGTTCATCCCTATAGAGTTGCTCATGAGTCAGAATCCACTTGAGGACACAAACCACCATAAAGAAACAAAACTAACCAACCAAAAACAACCAAACCCAAAACAAAAACAAAAATAAAACAAAACCACCCAACCAAAAAACAAACAACAAAACCCACAAAGCACCCTTCAGGTAGAAATCAGGGTTAAAATGGAAATCAGTTTTCTGAACGCCCTTTAAATTTCCTGCAGCTAAACCACAGGTACAGTTGGCAACTAGAGAGAGAGATATAGTTGCAATAAGACAGTGGTATTGTACAGCAGCCAGGCGTTGTCTCTATAAAAATGGTCAGAGAAATAGCCTTAGACCTCACTAGCCACACTCACGCAAGGTGACCTAAATCACATTCTTTTCACCGGATCCGCATGTCACACAAGCCACATATGCTAACCACAGAGACTCAGGATAGGTTTGGAAAGGAAAGCTTTTGGTGGGGGGAACTTTCCATTCCTGGAGGCAGCTTGGGAATAGCTGTTTCCAGAGAGCTGGAACTGAGACCCAACGGAAAGGACTGCATGTAAACAGCCTCTAGTTAACAAATATGCTTACTTAAATTACACAACTGCTGATGTGCTTGTCGGCATGTTCTCTGAGTCCCAGGAGAAGAGCTCAAATCAAACACCTGGCCTAGGCAAAATGTAATAAAAAGTTGAACAATTAAAGTAACAGCACAGAAATGCTCCAGGGGCAAGGATATGCTGAGAGAAGAAAGTCCCCAGAAAGAGTCCCCAGTGGATTGAAGCTACACAGCTGTTCTATGCTTTACAATTACCTCAGGAATTTGGCCACATTTATACTAAATAGACCTTAATTATTATTAACAAGATTAATGGGTAGTGTGCTAGTGTGTGAGTCTGTGAGGTGAAGACACACTTATATTTTATCCAGTCTGTCATACTCGTTCTCTTCTGGTTTTCTCCTAGGCTTTAATCTATGAATTCTTGACTAAGGTAACATTTCATTTCATGTGCCTTTCACTTTGATACAGGACGCCAGGTAGAAAAAGAGTGAATAGCATCATAGAAATTGAATCTAGATTTTATCTTCAAATTCTCTAGCTGTTCTCTGTAACAGCTGTCCTGATGCTTCATATGTAATTTTGTCAAAAATTGTTTTGCCACTGTTGTCGTGCTGTTGAGTTAGAATTGACCCTCCAGTATATATAATTGACCCTCCAGTGGATTTTCAGAGGCTAAAATTCATAAGGGAGAATGCCCATCTTTCTCCTGTAGAGCAATGGGTGGATTCAAACCACATACTTAAGTTGACAGCACACCTTCTTACCAGTAGGTCACCAGATTTATAAGAACCATCAAATACAACTTTTAGAAAATTAATATCTCAGTTACAAAAGGAGAAATACTGCATAGTGCCACTTTTGTAAAATGGGACTAACATCAGGTTTGTGGGGAACCTAAGAAAAGAGGAAATAAATAATGTATACTGTATTGAAACAGGTAAGGGAGAGAACTGTTTAAAAAGAATGTATGATAAGGTATTATTTTCACGACAAGAACACCAGAAAAAGAGATGCATAGTAAAGTCAATTGTGGACTTGGGTGGGCGGGGGATTGCATAACAATGAAAGAATTTTTTTTTCTTTTCAAAGAGAAAAGCAAACTGGGGGGGGGGTGGGCAGGGAAGAAAATGGGCAACAATGAATGAATGAGAAAAAAATAAAATGGGAAGAATATGCTGTAAAAATAAGACAAAATAAAATTTAAAAAAATGAATCCACTTAATATCCACATGGACTTTAAGCTAATGAGAGCAAAATACGGACATATCAAGAAAAGGAGACTATTATTTTGGGAACAAAGGATAGAAAAGTGATTGAATGGCATTCTAAGATGAAATAATGAAATTCCAGCAACATTTGGTACTCATGATGTTATTTTATCTGTATTTGTCAATGTAATCTACAGAATACACGACATGGTCTATATATTGCCAAGGCCATAGCAGCAACACAGAGAATGTGTTCGGGCTGGAATGACATCCAATGATATCCATTTCCAACGTACATCATGGCGATGTATGTTTTTAGTAGCCATTGGTCAAATGACATGGACATGGTGCGTTCTGGTTTTAAATGTGAAATGGAATTGTTAATATGAAGGTTTATGTGATGTAATGATCATAAATTCAGATGTATGCAGTCCTAATTGGAGAGCTGGGCAGACTTAAGGCATTCCCCTATTTTGAAAAACAAGGAGGATAATTTTTTAATTATGTGTGTGTGTGTGTGTGTGTGTGTGTGTGTGCGCGCGCGCGCGCGCGCGCGCCATCAAATCAGATCTGACTGACACAAGAGGAGATTGTCCCTCCTTCTTCAATAGAGCATCTGGTTCATTTGAACCGTGTACCTCTGGGATTGCAGTGCAGCCACTAGACAACCAGAGCTCCCTTGAGAAACAAGGAGGATATTTTTGATGGATAAAATCTGAGTAGTAAAGCTTGGGCAAGGAACAAGAATTGATTGCAGAAGGAAATTTTACCTGTAAAAGATATTTCAGAAAAATTCCTTGTTTATTTTTTTTAAATTTATGTTTGAGTGATAACTTGGAGGCCTCAGTGAGACAAAATATAAAATTCAGGAATGATTATACAATTATACTGTAAATAGAATTTCTGTTTTAATATTTAATTCTGAAATGAGAATTAGATTAGCCCAGATATAATTCTATTAATAAATGGAAGAGTGATTTTACTATAAAATTCTCCCTTGTATATTAATATTTTATGGCATCAAGTAATGCTACTGAAATCCAAGATTGCTATACAGGGAAGTGAGGCTTGCTGAGCAAGACGCAATGCCTATTCCCCTTTTCTTCTTTTTTTGTAAATAAAATTGGACACATGTTAGCTTGGAAATGCTTACTGTGAAGTTCTCCCTAATTCTCAATTAGTCCTTGGACCCTTAGTTTCCAGAAGTAGTTCTTATTTAAATCCTTTCTTATCAAGCTGTGAACAATTACCTATTTTAGAAAAAACAAAAACAAAAAATACCCTAAATATTTACTATACATTATAATCATTTTAATATACTGCAAGAGGTATGTCTTTTAAAATATATTTTTTTGTTAAAAATAATGGCTTCATTAATAAAGTTACATAGATTTTGAGTGTTCTATTCCCAACCATGTTATTCCAAAGAACTTTGGTTTTTAGAATACAGCTTTTTAAAAACTGAGGTGTAGTGTCATAGGAGGGAGCTCTGGTGGCCTAATGACAAGAAGCTGCACTGCAATTCCAAAGGCAAGTGGTTTGAGTCCACCAATAGCTCTGTGAGAGAAAGATGGACAATCTTCTCCTGTGCGATTGACTGCCTCTGAGAACCCACTAGAGGGTATGCTATAGGTTGGTTACAACTTGTTGGTATACAACAACAACAAGTGTTATAGTAGAAAGAGGTGTATGACTGTGAGTATTTAACAAAGGAGGCACTATCAGAAGCAAAGGTGTCAGTCAACAAAACAAATGGCACTCTAAACACCCATCCTCAGAGATGACAGAGGACAGTAATATTTAGCTTTGCAGTCACATGACTCATGGCAGAAGGGGAAAGACATCACAATAACTGGTGGGGGGGGTATTTTTTTAAACATTTTTTAAATTTTATTATTTTTTTGTGTGTGTACTGTTAAATTGGATCTCACTGGCACAGGAGGACATTATCCCTCCTTCTCCAGCAGAGCATCTGGTGGATTTGAACTGCATACCCTAGGATTATAGTGCAGCTTCTTGCCACTAGGCCACCAGAGCTCCCTAATAACTGGTCTTAACTGAGGGAGAGTAAAGGTTGTGTGTTCTAACCTATCTTCAGGACTTTATTTAATATCTCATAGATAGAATATTGATTTATATCTATAAATATTATATTTATAAACTTTATACATATTCTATTTATCTTTATATATTTATAGATATGTATAGTTAATAGCCCTTAGATATAATACTAATTTTTATATAATTATTATTATATTTTTTTAATAGATACTATATTGATAGGGTTCAGATCATAAGGTCACCACTATGTGTCATTTGACTCTGAAGCACTTAACAAGAATACGAATATTGTTCCAGAAAGTTGCATATAAAGGCTGTATCCTTTCTCCATACCTCTCAATCTGCATGCTGAGCAAATCATTTGAGAAACTGGACTTTATGAAGAAGAATGTGGCACAGAATTGGAGGCAAATTCAACAAACTGTGTTGTGCAGATGTCACAACCTTGCATGCTGAAAAATGAAAAGGTCTTGAGGTGCTTGCTTCAGAAGATCAAAGCCTACAAACTTCAATATGGATTACATTTCAATGCACTATTTCAAATACACTAAGAAGAGGTAGTGATGCATTAGAGCTGTAGTATTGGGGAGAGGGGAAGTACTGAATATCCCAAAAGATTCATGGCCTGCCAAAAGAATAAACAGATCTATCAATGCAAATAATGTGCTCCTCGGAGGAAGGATGGCAAGTAGCTTTGTTTCACATACTTTGGCGACACAGTTAGGAGAGGCTATTTCTTGGAAAGCTACATCACGCTTGGAAAGGTGTAATGCCAGTCAAAATGAGGAAGACCTTCAACAAGACAGACTGACTGTGATGGTGGCAGTGGGCTCACACACATCAGGTGAAACAGAATAGGGCAAGATTAGGTCTACTGTTCATAGAGTCGATATTTAATAAACTTGACAGTGCCTAAAAACAGCAAGGTCTTATAGATCTACAAGAGGTACTGTAGAAAAGGTAATATATTAACATCCTTTTTTTAGGACATTCTTACACTATCCCCAGATTCCCTATGTATTTTCTCAAATTATTATCTTTATACTTCCTTTCAAAAAAGTTCTATATTATTTTAAAGTGTTTGTGAAGAGGAATGTGTTGCATCAAAGGAAAATAAATGCATAGGTTTCGTTTTTATTTCTAGCAAAACTACCAGTTAGCAACGTAAGGATCTAATATTGGTATAGATAGAAAAACAAGAGATATATCCAAACTAGCAAGGTACAAAGATAGAGACATATATGCAAATAGGCACTTTAGCACACAAAATCTTTGTAATATGATAGAGAAGCTGTGACAAAGATTAATGAAAATCCATAAACTATTTTACTATGACAATCAAACAATAAAATATGCTATTATTTTTTTTATTTTGGGTATGAATATAAACTGGACTTTTAAAATACATAGATAAAGCATTAAAAAGAAGTCACGATTTCTTGACTCTGTATTGTGTGTTAATTCACTATGGCCAAAACTCAAGAATTCACTCTTACTATTCTACTTTTTTCACTTAACATTTTCATTTCTCTTGGCTCTTCTTCATAATAAAAAGGAAAAAAAATAACAGAATAGGCTGAATCTTTAGGGGGCCTGATAATGCTGGGTATGAGCAGATCTAATAACTTGGTTTTCAAATTGTCATGGTTTGAAATGGCTCTTTTTCTACATACAGTAAGATTTTGGTGGCTATCTTTTGGGAGTTTGGAATTTTGGTCAATGTGATGAGAGAGTATTGGCTATGTTACCATGCTCTGAAGTCCTCAGACTAAGTCTCAAATGGCCTTTCCTGAATGGAAAGAATGGATATGTAGCCCATTTTTTTCTCAGACCACATTTTCTGTGTGACCTCTTTAGGAGGACAGGAGAAGCCCGCACATGGATTCCTCCACATGACATCCACTGTGTCTTTTCTGCTTAGTAATAGAGCTATGATGTCTCAGAGGTTACTTTAAAAACCTCAGCCATGAGTCCACCAATAAGCTGAGATCTCTGAGTCATGTAAAGCACTGCATGTTGGGGTAATAATGAGATATCTGACATAAGTGGTACCAGAAGAGGTGACACTCATTTAGCTGTGACTTCCGTTTTCAGTACATCTCCATCATCTATAATGGACCTCAAACAATTCTTCCATGATATACAACCATCTTTTTAACTTTAATATGCCAAAGAATCTGGAAGCAGGAGCGGCGTCCACTTCCGAAATGGCTTGCCTCCGGAAACTCTATGTACGAACAGTGCTCAGGCCGGTCGTTCATAGGGTCGCTATGAGCCTTCTACGACTCGACGGCATCAAACAATAACAACAACAAAAAAGCCAAAGAATTCCTACCTTTGTTTTAAAGTCAGGTACTTCACAGTTTCTAAGCTCATTTCTACAGATTACATTTATGTTCTGTAGCCCAGTTCACTATATTCACAATATTAGAGTAATGTTTAAGAGGAGTAGAGATTGATAACAAAGAACAGGGGTTTTTAGATTAAGAAAATTCCAATCAAGCTTTATATTCAAATTCCAGTGTATTCATATAATGGACACATAAGCAGCACATAGCTTGACATGGATTAAAAAAAATATAATTATTGACTAGAAATATTAATCAAAGTATTAATTCTTCTCCCTATTTATCAAATATTATATTAACTGTACAACTTGCAGTTATAAAGTTATTAGCATCTGTCCCTTTCTGACTTGTGTCTCCCCAGTGCACCTTCATTCTCTTACCTACACACTAGTGCTTGACCTTTCAGTGACATAACTTCATTTTCTTTCTTGTTTTTGTAAAATAATGTTGTGAAATGGAAATTTTCAAGTTCTGCTCCAGGGAGCACTAAAATTCTTGTTTACTTTCACAGAGATGGATAGGAAATTGGGGTGTAAAGAGTGGTATGCTCTCAGAAAACGGCAATCAAAAATGTTCTGTTTCTCCTTCCTGTTACATACTGTGCCTTTGACATTGCATTTGAAGAAAGGCCCTACTGGCTATAACAAGCTTCTGCAACAACTAGTATTACCTGTAATAAAGGTCACATATGATTTCTTCAAACTCCAGAATTGCCCTCTCCCGGGCCCAAGCTTCACTCTCATGTTCTCTACCACTCTCCACGTTTATGAGCGCTCTGATCCTCTCCAAAGAATTAGTTCATTGATTTCTATTTGTAGCAGTCCTCTAGACGCATCCATCTCCATGGCCTTCGCTTTCCCTGCAATATTTGCATTTTAAACTCTCTTTAAGAACTAGCCCAAGTTGTCTCCTTGTCCACTTTTAAGTTGATCCATCTCCTAGAAAATTTTGGGTGACTTTTAAAAATATTCAGTCATATTTGAAGGATCTCTGGCATCATAGAGCATCAGAAATTGGGTTGCTACCTGGAGTTCAAGCAGTTCAAACCCATAAACTGCTCCATGAGAAAAAGGTGAGCACTCCCTTCCTGTTTTAAAGACTAGCCTCACAATTTGATGGACAGTCACCTTTAGTTGGAAGCACCTTGATCGCAGTGGGTAAAGGTACTTTGGGATCTCTGATGGTGCCGTGTGTTACGTGATACGCTCCTAGCTGAAAGGTGAACGGTTTGAATCTACAAGCTTCTCCGCAGGAGTAAGTAAAGATTTACAGCTTTGAAAACCAGTGGGTACATGGTATTAGTCAGAATTGATTAAATGGCAATGATTAGTGGGTAATGGTATTTCAGAAACTTAGAAAAGATCTTGTGCTATTTTTCATTACTCAAAAGTAAAATCCAGACTAACGACTTAATGTTATATATTGAAATATAAATCTACATTGGAATATCACTGTGGTTAGTATCATTAATGTACAATAGTACAGAACACATTAACTGGCATCACAAAAGCAAACACAAGACATAAAGATAAAACAGTAACAAGTATCAAAAAGAGAAGAGAAACACCTTTTAATGGAATAAGCCATTGATTTCAGCTTTTGATATGAATTGAGATAGGGAATGATTGAGCCTGTTTCTTCTAGGTGCACCAGCTTAAAAGCCTATTATTGTGATCATACTTATCTTTCTTTGTTTATGGATTATTTTTGTTCTAATGGACTAAAAGAACCTAATTATTGTTGACAGACTTTACAAAATCCATGCACACTAATGGTAGGCTCATACATTCAAGACTTCTTTGAGGACTTCTTTAATCATTAAATGCTGTTTTGTGCACTATGTAAGGTCTCCCGAGACCCCTTGATTTCCAAATATAACATTTCAGTATAAGTGTCATACTTACACAGTCTCTGTAAAGAAACTGACATCACTGACCACTTCCTTGATACATCACAAGACTCTATTGTACTCTATTTTGCTTGTCTGATCTGCGTTTCATTTCTTTATTTGACTTTTGAAGCTTTCTCCTTCATTGTCTTATATTCAATTGCAGAGTTCAATGGAAGAGGAACCCACACTGACCCTCACAATCTCATTTACTCTCAAGGACTCAAGTTATAGCAAAAATGCTGGCAACATTCAAGTCTGCCTATCTGGCTCCAACTCCTTCTTGTTGTACTGCCTTTTTCAGCCTCTTTCCAAACTGTTTTTTCTCCTTCAACATAAACACATTACCCCCTAACAGATAATCTCCATGAACCAGCATTTATAACTTTTCACAATCTCATCTAACTCTATCTTTCCTATTCTTTCTCCTCCAGGATCATAAATTTATATTAAAATAAACACAGCCTACTCAATACTCCCATAAGTGTTTAAATTTCCCAATTCCAGGTCTATGGTTGTTTAAAGTCCACTTTAAATAATATACCTCCTTTTTGTTTCTACCTGTCAAAAATCACACATGTCCTTAGCACAATACCCACTCTTTTATCAAAGTTTCCTCATTAGTCTAAGTAAGATCTAACCTCTCCTTAAGTCTGGACAACAGAATGATTTGTCTACATTTTACTGGTAATCTATATTTTATACTAACTGTTGATTTTTTTTGAGATCAAGTAATACAGCTATTAATAGCTGTTGAGATTATCAAATATAGCACATTTCTCAAGCAATAACTCAAAAATTTGCAAAACTGAACTTAATTTGGCCACAATAATCTTTCATCTCTGAAAAAAAATGCAACAGAGGAGAAAATATTTACTGAATATAAGAAACCTTACTGAATTGACTGAAATAGAACAGGTAATAATACATCTTAACAATAAAAAAGCATTATACTGAAGACAAAGCTAAAACAAAACAAAACAAAAGAAATGGAACTGCAGATAGTAGCTGTATCGCTACCACAGCGCCAAAGAATACATCACGGTAGACAGTGGAGCTGGAAAAGAAAATTGAAGTGGTCTGGGTATCATGACTCCCAGGCTTTCCTTTGTAAAGAATTGTCCAAAGTAGGTCAGCCCTTCTTACAAAAATGGAGTCTGGGAGCATAGAACATTCAGAAAAGAAAGGAAAGAATAGATCCCTTAAAGCTCTATAAGCTAGCATCAAATGCAAGAAAAAGGTACTGCAAGGTGATGGGCATGTCAAGCAGCACAAAACGAGAAGAAGAATTGTGTTTCTGGGACGCCGAGCTGCCGCAGATGTAGTAGAAGACTTACTGTGCTGTTGGGGGGTAAAAGGCGACCATGCGAACAAAGCAAATCTCTACATAAAAAGTAAATTGTGTATTCATTTTGGTCCTTGTGTGTCAGCATCTAATAATGTTTCAAAAAATCAAAGCCTTGAGGTGATAGATAATTGGGTTTGTTTCGAAGCTCCCTCTCTTACCTGCTAGGGCTCTTGCACAGATTCTTAATCTGGCAGGTTCCTGCTTTCTAGGATGGGGATAATAACTGTGCTTATTTCAAAGCAATTCTTGAAAAAGAAAATGAAATAAAGCATTTAGCATAATATCTGTGTTTTCAAATGCTCAATAAATAGCAATGACTGGCTTTTTAAAAATATTCTATAGAATTTATTCTATTTTCCCGCTCCATGATTCAAAACCAACCCTTCATCTTTTCTTGAAAAGACCAACCCCCTAACCTTTCAATTCAGTGCTTTCAAGTCAATTTCAACTCTTTTTGGCCCTATGCAAGAGAGTGGATTGTTGCTTAGCATCCAAGGCTGTATATCATTTCAAAAGCCGATTTCCTCATCGTCTCTCAGAGAGTGGTCGGTGGGTTTGAATTGCTGATAGTTTGGATAGCCCCTAATGCAATACTCATAGCATCATTAGAAATTATCCACAATGTTCTGTTGTTGTTAGGTGCCACTGAGTTAACTATGATTCCTAGTGACAGATTAAACTTTTGCCATTTTGTTGTTATATATACCAACAAGTTGACTGTGACTCATTGCAATGTTAAAAACAATAGTATTCTGAGCCAGTCTCATCATCTCTGACACATTTGACCCCATTGCCAGAGTCACTGTGTCAATCCTTCTCATCCAGGGTCTTTCTCTCCTACACTGACCCTCTATCCTTGTAAGTATGAGGTGCTTCTCCAAGGACTAGTCCCTCCTGGTGACATGCCCAAAGTATGTGAGACAGAGCTTCAAAACTCTCTCCTCAAAGGAATAACCTAATTTTACCTTTTGCAGGACAGACTTGTTTGTTCTCTTGACAGTCCATGATCTGTCCAATATTCTTCTTCAGCATCACAACTCAAAGACAATGACTCTTTTTCTGTCATCCTTAGTCACTGTCTAGCTCTCTGATGCATAATAACTAAATTAGAAGACCATGACATTGGATCAGGTGCACCTTAGTCTCTAGACTGAAATTGCTGATGATGAAACTTGTGTTTAGATTTCCTGACTGCTAGTTCCGCACAAGATGAAATTGTTAACAATCTTGATCCTTTCTCCATCTATAGCCTGATGCTATCAATTGGTCCAGTGGGGAGACCATTTATTTTCTTAATATTGAGATACAATTCATATTGAAGACTAAAGTTCTTGACATTTTAGCAGCAAATGCTTCAAGTTCTCCTCTGTTTGGGCAAACAAGGTTGTGTCATCTGCGTAACACAGGTTTTTGATGAGTCTTCCTCCAATTCTGATGTCACATTCTTCATAAAATCTATCCTCTCAAATGATCTGTTTCACATATAGATTGAAAATGTGTGGAGAAGGGATGCATCCCTGACACACCCTTTTCCTGATTTTGAACCATACAGTGTTCCCTTGCTCTGTTGAGACAA
This sequence comes from Elephantulus edwardii, assembly GCF_000299155.1. Taxonomy (NCBI): domain Eukaryota; kingdom Metazoa; phylum Chordata; class Mammalia; order Macroscelidea; family Macroscelididae; genus Elephantulus; species Elephantulus edwardii. The sequence goes on along the minus strand of NW_006399764.1, from coordinate 22,164,851 downwards.
CAGCTTCGTGGTCTAGGTATAAGTTTCATATGAGCACAATCATATTAAAAAAAAAAAGGTGTTCTGGGTTCCCCAGTGTTCTCACTGTTAGCTATAATTTGTTGTGATCCACTCTATAACATAGCTATGCATGGTCAATAATACATAAATAGACATCCTTCTGGTATTCTCTGCTTTCTGCTGAGTACTATCTGACATTTGAAATTATATGCCTAGTGCTACAGATTCTTCTGTACCCTGAATGTATTTCTAGAAGTTCTTGATGATGTACTGTTCTAGTTGTTTTTGGTTAAACTTCAGCAAGATTTTGCTTGCATATGCTATTATTGATATTGTTTGATAGCATCCATACTCTATTGAATCACTTTATTAAAAAATATAGGAATAAACATGAGTCTCTTTCAGTCAGTTGGCCAAGTAGCTGTCCACAAGGTGTTTTGAAACAACCTCCTACATAATCCGCACTATTGTTGCAATCACTCTGTCAATTCATCTCTTTGATGGTATTCCTCTCTTTCCCTGATCCTTTTAAGTTTCCCAACAGGATTTCTATTTCCGAGGGCTGGTCTCTCCTGATAACAAACTTTAAAGCACTCTAGAGAAAGTTTCATCCTCTTTTGTTTCTAACAAGAATTGTGGATGCATTTCTTTTAAGACAGATGTTTGTTCACTTGATCTTGTATCGGATACTCAATCCTGTGCCAGCATTACAGTTAAAAAGTATGAATTCTCATTTTGTCTTCTTTATTCCATACTCATTGCTCTGCTTTCATTGCTTTAAAATGTTTTGGTTTGGGGTTCCCCCCATAACCCTTCCTCAATTTCCATTGCTGTTGAGTTGGAACCAACCAAAAGCTGATCCTCCGCTGGGTTTCTGAGGTTGTAAATCTTCTGAAAGGCAATTATCTGTTTTTCTCCTGCAAAGCCACTAGTGAATTAGAATCACGACATGGCAGTGACATCTGTTTGCAGTACAATGCAACTCTATTTGGAATATATCAGCATGAAATTTCTTCCATAATCTTTAAATTGCTATTAAATATCCAAACCCTCCTATTCAAATATAAGTGAGAGTACCCCTTTTCAAATGACAGACTCCTTCCCTTCCATCAAAGAGACCTAGGTTCAATTTCCTTCTCAGATCTCATACAGAGCCACCATCTGTCAGTGGTGGCTAGCAGGTGGTATCTTTAAAGCAGTTTCCATATACTAAAACATACTGAGAAGATAAAGTTGATTATCTACTTGAACGTCAATCACACCTAAACATGGAGAAAACTCAAGACCAGAAATTGGGTCACTTTGTTTGAACGTGCATGTTACCATGACTTGGGGAACCAACTTGCCAGTAGTAACAACCATTCATTTAAAACCACAAATAGAGCAGAATTTTTTCTTGTATTCCATTCAGTATTCAATATTTTCATCATGACATACCTGAAGAATAGTTGAATAGGTGTTTACTTTTTTTTTTTTTTGTGGGAGATGGCAAGAAAAGCAGGAAAGATACAACAATAATAGGCATGGAAGATGAACTGCTTCCCAATTCTGTTAACGTTGAAGGCAGTAACTAAAGTATACCTTACTAATAAGCTCATTCAAATTTTTGTAGGATATTTGTATAGTTTTAGTAACACCAAAATGCTAGTTAATATAATCTGAATTTTCTTCAGAGTGTTCATATAATATGCAAATCATTGTCATAGAGTTGAAGCAGACTCATAGCTAACCCTTCAGTGACATATTTAGACACTGCAAATTTCAGGGCAGAGACTACCCATCTTTCTTTCAAGGAGAGGTTGGTGGATTTAAATAAAGATGACTATAGCAACAGCTCTGAGCTAGATGATGGACAATCTCCTTCTATGCAATTACAGCCTCTGAAAAGTCACTGAAGGGTCAGCTAGGAGTACCTTCTAACATAATGGCAATGAAATGTTTTTTGAATTGCTACAGTAATAAAGGTAGTGCCAAAGCAGAGCTGTTGTTGTAGGCCATCAAGTCAGAATCAACCCATAACTGACCCTCCAGTGGGTTTTTAAAAGCAGGTTATCACATGGGAGGAGACTGACCATCCTCTCTGGGGGCAACTGGTAGATGGATTCTGTGTCCTTTTGGGATCGCAGTGCAGCTTCTTACCACTAGGGCACCAGAGCTCTCCCTGAGAAACAGAGTAATGATATGCTGTTGTTGTTGTTGTTATGTGCCTTCGAGTCACTTGCGACTCATAGCAACCCTATGTACAACAGCTCTAAACCCTGCTCTGTCCTGTGCCAATCTCATTGCCTCCGACACACTCATCTCCATTACCCCAGTCACCGAATCAATCCATCTCCCAGAGGGCCTTTCTCTCCTGCGCCTGCCCTCCACCCTCCCAAGCATGATGTCCCTCTCCAAGGACCGGTCTAGATAAAAAGTATCAACACTGATAATATTTTTATAGTGATCAGCAGTTAAAACTCAGTGACATTTTGTCCCTCTTCTGAACCTTGTTGTTGTTGTGTATTGTTGGGTTGGAACTGACCACAGCTGACCTTCCAGTGGGTTTTCAGAGGCCGGTAATGTCATGGAGGAGACTGCCCATCTTCTTCCCACAGGGGGCAGTGGTGGATTCAAACCGTGAGCCTTTGAAGTGCACCAGTTTCTCACCTCTGCGCTAGCAGAGCTTTGTCAGAAATACATATTTTCCGTAAACAGAAAATTAAATAGAAATTTAATCAGACACTTTAGATACTATGGAATCTCTAACTAAACTTAACCTTAATCTAGCACATCAGTGGAAAACAGTGTAAACCAAATTTTTCCTAGTTTCTCATAATTTATGCTGACTCCATTTGCCCTAATTGATTTTTGGACAGGATGTTATAAACATCCTTAAAGCGTGCTTCTAAGCTTCCTCTCTTGGAAATCATTATTCACTTTAATCGGGTAAGCATATGTCTGCCATATGCCGAGCACTATATTAAACACGAAGCTAAGGGATGACAAATGTATGGAAAGAGGGACAAATTCTTTCAGTGGCCACATATAGAGAGTTCTTATTAAGACAATAGCTGCTTCTTAAGAAAAAATGGTGCTATGCTTGCTTCAAGTAGACAGTAAAATCTTGAGTTGTCCTCAGCTTAGATCACTAAATTATACACAGAAAAGGGGGAACTATACATTTGTTGAGTCGGAAAAAATTAGGATAGGGTGAGCAAATAAAGTAAAAGGTAAGTGAAAGCCAACACTATGGCAGATGATTTATTGTAGATAATGTTTTTTATTATTGAGAAATTTAAAAACATTGACTCCATTTGATTCATTAATAGAAGGTAAATCAATGATACTAATATATGAAGGTGAGAAGGTGGATGTCCTGAAAAAATGAGAATATTTCTTAGAAGGAAAAAAATGACAAGATATCTCATGTATTTTGACAAAAATAAACATTTATGTATAAGAAAAATATAGCTAGATTGATAGATGATAGATAGATAGATAGTAGATAGATAGATAGATAGATAGATAGATAGATAGATAGATAGATATGGGGAAATCTAGGGAAATACCTATCTATCTGAATGAATGAAAGCAGAAATTACCATAATTACTTACGTTTTGTTGACCATGCAAAGGCATTTACTGTGTGAATCATAACAGGTGATGGACAACATTGAGAAGAATAAGAATCTCAGAACATATACTCATGCTCATTCTAAACCTATATATAGACCAAGAAACTGTTTCCTAAACAGGACAATAGGACGCTTCAAGAATTAAAATCAAGAAATATGTGCATTAGGGTTGTATCTTTTCACCATACTCCATTCGGTCTGTCTGTATGCTGAGTAAATAGTTTGAGAAGCTGAAGTATATAAAGAAGAATGTGGTAGCGGGTTTGGAGGAAGACCCATCAGTAAGCTGTATTATAAGATAATATAACCTTCTCTGCAGAAAGTGCAGAAGATTTGAAGGGCTTATTGAAGCAGATCAAAGATCATATAGCCTTAAATATGGATTATATCTCAACATCACAAATACAAAAATTCTCACCCCTGGACTATTAGGAAGCATCATGATAGACTGAGAAAAGACTGACATTGTTTTGTTAATAATTTATGGATTTTATTTGGACCTAAAATCAACACCCAAGGTGTCAGCACTGGGTAAAACAGCTGTGCCAATAAGTTAGACCTTTCTAGTTACAAAATCCCTTTGTTTATTTGGAAATAGTCAGGATATGTGATATTCTTCATTACTGTAATTTCATGTGTGAAAAAAAATACTTCACTGTTGTTATCTTTAGCTGTAAATTTAGGTAAATGGGAAACTGACAGAGTTGTTCTGGTTAAGAATGCACATTTTCAATATATGCTGTAAGAGAATGGTGGGAACCAAGAGGACACCTTGAGTTTCCTTGTTTCTGAGTATCTGGAAGGGTAACTGTAATGGTAGAAATTCTCCCTTTTTATGTACACTTGAGAGAATTGAATCCAAACTTACATTTCTTTTCACTTTAGAAATAATTCTCTAATCTTTCCTCAAGTGTCACCCTGTCAATTTCCTAACCAGTACCAAATACTACACCATTAAACATTTACTGTTTTCATGAAATTTCATAACAAATGAAATAATGGTTCTATTTTTCATTATAGTACACCTTTACATAAGCTTTTAAAAAAAAACAAAAACAACAAACACAAGAATGCTGTCTTTATAACGCATTCAAGTCCAAAGGATATTTATAATTCATATTTTACCAATGAAACATTCCCGTGAAACAGAAAAAATATAGATTATTCCCATTAAAAAATTCTTGATTTGCATAAAAAAAATCAAATGTATGCTGTATTGGGCAAAATCTGCTCTCAAGGGCCTCTTCAGAGTGCTAGAGAGAAAAGATATCAGTTTAAAGACTAACATATGCTTCATCTAAAGCCATATTAATTTCAATTTCTACCTATCTGAAATTGACAAGGAATAAGGAAGAGCAAAGAAGAATCAATATCTTTGAATTGTGATGCTGACATGTTGTTGTTTTGTTGTTATGTGCCATCGAGTCGCCTGTGACTCATAGCGACCCTGTGTATAACAGCCCTAAACTCTGCTCTGTCCTGTGCCAATCGCACTGTCTCTGACACTCCCATCCCAATTATCCCAGTCACTGAGTCAATCCACCTCATAGAGGGCCTTCCCCTCCTGAGCTGTCCCTCCACCCTTCCAAGCATGATGTCCTTCTCCAAGGACCGGTCTCTCCTCACAACATGTCCAAAGTATGTTAGACAGAGCCTCAGAATCCTTGCCTCTGCTGACATAGAGTGCTAAATACATCATGTGCCACAAAACCAAACAGATTTATCTTGGAGAAGATGCAAGCTGAGTGCTCTTTGGAGGCACAGATGGTGAAACTTCCTATCACACACTTTGACCATGTTGTTAGGGGAAGCCATGTCTTGTAGAAAATCATCATGCTAAGAAAGCAAAGAATCAGTGAAAGAGAGGAAGACCTTTGATCAGATGGACAACATAGTGATTTTAAGAGTGTGTTCGAGCATGCTAGAAATTGTGAGAATTATACAGAATAGGGCAAGGTTCCAGTCTGTTGTTCTTTTTTTAGATATAATTCCCTACTCGTATTTGAAGGGTTGGTGATGCATCTTCCAGCCTTTCAAAAACAAACAATACAAACTAGCACGGCAAACTGACAGACAGTTGGTGGAGAAGCTCAATATCAGCAGTTAAAATAAGGCCAATGGTTCACTCTGGGACAGATCATCAGTTACTCTATGCAAGATCAAATTACAGATTAAAAAAATATACTATATAAATAAGTTCAGCAGAAACATGGAGCTTATCTCAACTAAAACGAAAAGCTATCTCAAGAATAGATTTTTGAAAGTATTTTTATTGATTTCAATATAATCATACCTTTACAATATGTTTCATTCATATACATTCTTTTATATAATCTTTCATTTACTTTGTGTTTCATATAATCATTAATATAGATTCTCTTATATTATTTTTATACTAGTTTATTCACAAAATTTGAATACATTTTTCTTCACACCAGATCCTTCCCATTTCCCTCACCCCCGCATCCAATTGTGTGATGCATAATTAACTTGCCTCCCCCTCCCCATGCATCCTTACACCTCTGCTTCCACCCTCCTTCCCCTTGGAGCCTCATACTCACTCTACAATAATAGTTTTATACATTATTTGCCCTTTTGCAACTGAGTTTGTTCACTCAGCATAATTCTCTCTAGTCCCTCCCAAGTTAGGTAATGATTCACAAAATCATTCCTCCTATGTGCTGTATAGTATTCCATTGTGTGAATGTGCCACAATTTTTCAAGCCATTCAATTGTGGTTGGACATCTGGGTTGTTTCCATGTTCTTTTGAGGGTGAATAATGCTACTATGAACACTGGTATTCAAATCTCCATTTGTACTTCAGTTCTCATTTTCTCAGGGTATATTCCAAGCACTGGAATAGCTGGGTCATATGGAATTTCTATGTTCAGCTTTTTGAGGAAGCACCAAACTGCCTTCCAGAGTGAATGTACCACTTTACAATCACACCAACAATATAAAAGAGTTCCTCTTTCACTCCATCCTCTCCTACATTTCTTACTTGCTGCCCTGTTAAACTTTGCCACTGCTACTGGAGTAAGATGGTATCTCATTATGGTTTTGATTTGCATCTCTCTTACTGCCAGTGATTTTGAGCATTTCTTCATGTGTCTGTTGGCCATGAGAATATCTTCCCGTGTGAAAATTCTTTCCATGTCTTTTGCCCATTTTGTAATTGTGTTATCAGTCTTTTTTTTCTTTTTTTTTTGTGGAGGCCCAGGAGGTGAGACCCTTGTGTGAGCTGGTATTGCCAAATGTTTGTTCCCAGTCAGTAGGTTTTCAAGAATAGATTTAATGCACTCATGAATGAAGACAAAAAAGAGTTGTAGAATGGCATCAACACCATCGTCCATAAAGACAGCAAAATATAACAAAGACAGAGAAGAAAGAAAAGACCAAAACTGATGTCAGAGAGACTCTGGAACTTTCTCAGAAACCAAAACAAGGGGAAAGTATGCTGAAGAAAGAAAGCTGAACGTATTTTAGCAATAGCCTTAAGGACAAAGGTGATTATAAAGCTTCATGTTTATGATGGTACAGGATACGGCAAGGTTCACATTGTTGTTCACAGAGTGGCTAGGAGTTATAGTCAACTTAAAGGCACAACTGACACCAACAATACAACTTCGATTTTAAATGTAAAATTGAAGAATGACTACAATCAACTCATTATATTATATTCTTTGCTTAGCAAAAAGCCACTGATGAGGTATAACTCTTCAGGGAGCATTTCTTTTACATCTTAGATATTCAGTTCTTAACTTATTTTCAGTCACTTATTCCATCAAATTACTTGCCTAATTTTGTTCCCTGACTAAATGATCAAAACTATTATTATTTTCATTTTAGTTGCTATTTGTAACCTATGATGGTCTGAAATATATTCCTACGAGTCTTCTCAAAATTAATGTTTTATATGATTCTCTTGTATAATGTGCCATGTCATAAATTTTGTATGGTTCAACAATTAAGAACACACCATTAAGAAAAATAAGGTATATAATTATTCTGTATGGAATTAGTAGACAGGAGCTGTCTATCAGAATGCTAAAAAAATTGTTCTGAATTAATTACACATTCATCAATATAAACATTAATGGATTGGTGGAGATAAATTATTATTTCACAGCATTTATTAAAAAGAGTAGATGAGACCAAATAGTGTATATATATTGGTTGTGAATGAATTGTGTCATTGTATCCTCAAAGCTATGAACCATTTACTAGATTTTTTTAAAATAGGAGAACAAGTAAACATCTAAAATAAGTCACAGACATAAAGTGGAGCACATCATCTTCTGAAGAATTCAAAGTAATTGCTAGACATTATTTTGTACCATAAATTTGAAAGATGGATGGATAGCAGACATTCTGTTTGAAATATCCCAGTACACTGGCCACACCTGGAATATGGATTTATTTACAAGCTTTGTATATAATCATTAGAAATACAAAATTGAATCTTACATTTGTGTTGTCGCCTTCAGCTAATGAAAATATGTATTTATAAAGAATAACTACTTCTAGGTTATTGGAGATGAGAAACTAAGTTTTATGGGGAATTACTTCATTAAATCCATACTGCAAGGTAGTTAATTTATGTCCTTAGAGATATAATAAAATTCACTCATGGATTAAAAATAGCTGGCATTTATTGAGTATTTACTATGAAGCAGGGATTTGCCTCCAGGTACTGTTATCACTACTACATAAAAATGAAGGCAATGAGGCAACGAGAGGTGAAGAAGCCATGTGCAGATATGCTTCCCAGTCAGTGCTAAACTGGGATTTGAATGCAGACATTTTAACACGTACGTTGTTGACCTTGCTGATAGCTTAGGCTAGAATTAAACGGCAATACTTGTACATAATGAAGATCCTGCAATGAACTGCATATAAATGACACATACATGTAAAAATTAACATACACCCCATTAACAGCCAGAGCTTCAAAAATTAACACATACCCCATTAAAAGCAAGACTACGCTAACACCACTGATAGTGCACATTCTAAATTGTCCCTATCATTAAATACAAATTAGTATCTGAGCAAATTGCAGTGTCCTTCTTAACAATTTCAAAAGCCCATCAAGACACCATATCCAGTTCTATCGGAAAAGATATACAAAAAGAATCAAATCCACATGAAACCCCAAAAAACTGCCTGAAACACCAGGGGAAAGCAAAAACGCAAGGCAAAAACATAAACCAAAACATGATAGATTTTAGAAAAACAAAACAAAACCCAAAATCAACAAACCACAATGGAACCACAGAGCAGGTCCTTATAGAGGAGGACAACTTTGGGGCTGTTACTTTAACAAGGGCTTACGGCAGGGCCCATACCTTAAAAAAACTTACTAAACTAAAATGAAAGATTGGCGACATGCAGGTAAGTTTAGATGGTGATCAAATCTGAGCTGACTTCATTCCTGTCTTTTCTATTTCCACTCACAGGAACTAGCTGCACTCTCCCTGCTATTAGGTAGGATGACTATAAAAAGCAACCCACACTGTCTAAAAATAGACCGAGGTCCACTTTGACAAAGCACTCCATCCAGCAGCTCTCCCGGCCACGCTCTCATTAAGCCAAAGGAGACGGCAGCATCATCTATTATGTTCCTACTGGAGAGTGCAAAGGCATCTTCCATTTTGACCTGTCTTCCCTGGAAAGGAAAAATTTGATTTGTAAAAAGACATAGGCCTGACTTTGTTAGATATTAATGAATCAACGAAGCAAGTCTCCATGTGGCTGCATGAGAAGTCTGTTAGCATTCAGTATTCTCATTACCAAACTCTCTCGCTCTAAAGGGTTATGACATGGGCACCAAAAATGCATGGCAGAATCAATTTTGACATGTGTCTTTTGCATTTATTGGTAAGTACAATTTCTTCTCTCATTAGCAAAAGACAAAAAAACCAAACAAAAAAACCCCACCCAACCCAAATAATCTATTTATTTATCAATCAATTGATCATTTGTATATGTTGTCATTGCTACTATGTGCTGAGTGGTTGCTGTTTCATAGTGACCCTGTGAACAAAGGTTCTGAACCTTTCTTTATCATGAACCAACCTCATCATCTGCTGCTGCCAAAAGTGTTGATTTGGGAACAGAGCAAGCTGTAATTGTTAACAACCTCATTCTTTTCTCCATCTGTCATGGTGCTATTAATTGGCCCAGTGGTGAGAATCTTTGTCTTCTTGATGTTGAGCTTCAATCCCTGCTGAAGATTACAGTCCTTAACCTTCTGCAGCAAGCACCTCAGGTCCTCTTCAGTTTCAGCAAACAAGGTTGTGTCAACTGCATAATGTAGGTTGTTGATGAGTCTTCCTCCAATCCTTATGCCATAAAGCCCAGTCTCCCAAGTTATCTGTTCTGCATATAAATTGGAAAAGTATGGAAACAAGACACATCCTTGACATACTCCTTTCCTGATTTTGAACCATGAAGTGTTTCTTTGCTCTGTTCTGACAACTGTTTCCTGTTCTGAGTATAGGTTTCAAACAAGCATAATCAGGTGTTCTAGGATTCCCATTCTTCTCAAGGTTAACCACAATTTGTTGTGATTCACATAGTCAAATGCATTTGCACAGTCAATGAAACACAGACAGACATTCCTCTGGTATTCTTTGCTTTCTGCCATGATCCATCTGACATGGATGATGTTTTTAATGCAATGACCTCTTCTAAACACAGCTTATATTTCTAGTAGTTCTCTGTTTATGTACTGTTGCAATCATTTTTTAATAATCTTCAGCAGGATTTTCCTTGCATGTGATATTAGTGATATTGTTGGATAATTTCCACACTCTGTCAGGTCAACCACCTCTTTTGGAATGGGGATAAATAAGGATCTCTTGCAGTCGTCCTCCAGATTTCTTGGCACAGCCTGGTGGGCATATCCAGGGCAGCATCCTTTTGTTGAAATATGTAGATAAAACCATATTAGGTGGCACTGAGTCAAGTACCTCTCTTTGTGAACCTTTGAGTAACAGATCTGACCCATGCCTCATCTGTGCCATACTCATTATTTCATCGAGCTTAAGCTCATTGTTCTAGTCATTGTGTCAATCCATTCCTTTGAGAACTTCCTTTCTTTCACTAGAACTCCATCCTTTCCAACACAATGTCTTTTTCTAAGAACTGGACCCTCCTGCTAACATACCCAAGTATGTGAGATGAAGTTTGACTAGTGTTGCCCCTAAGAACCACTGTGGTTACACCTTCTTCAAATCAGGCTTGCTTTTTCTTTTGACAGTCCATGGTATATCCAATAATCTTCTCTAACATCTTAACTTAGCGGTATTACTTCTTCTCTGGTCTTCTTTATTACTAGCCCAACTTTCAGATGATTAAGGAGCTATTCAATATGGTGTGGCTTGCATCAGGTACATCTTGGATTTTGAACCTTGCTCTTTAGAACTTTAAAAAGGTCCTTGAGACTTACCAACAATCTGTGTTATGCAGATGACACAGCCTTGCTTGCAAAAAGTGAAGACTCAATGCACTTGCAGAAGATGTTTCGATAGTAGAGCTTCAGTGTGGGATACATTTCAACATCAAACAAACAAAAAAATCTTCACAATGGAACCAACAGACAACATTACATCATGATCGATGGAGACAAGATTGAAGTTGTCAAGGTTTTCTTACTTGGATCTACAGACACCACCTTTGGTAGAGGCAATCAAATCATTAAAATTTGTGTTGCATTAGGGACATTTGCTGTCAGAGGTTTCTTAAAATGCAACTGATTATAGGATTCTAGAAATTCAAATCTTTCCTTTAAAAAAATATGAGCTGTGCATTTTTTGCTGAAACTCGAATCAAAGTTTATAAAGTAAATTGATTTTTCTAGTCAACCACTTATATACATTTTGTCTTATAACAGTAATCATAATACTACAATGTAGACACACTCATCCCATGCTCTCCTGGTAATCTCATTTCCTGTAGCCTCTCTATTACACTGCTTCTTGATTTCTAAGCTTTGTTCCTGGGCAGATGCTGTCTTTTTGATCCTATGTGATTGATTTTTAAATGATTGATTTTTCTATGGAGTGATGGCTCCTTGGTGGTAATGCTCACCTTACAGGCTTATTTATTGTCTAGCTAATAGTTATAGGGTGAACTTTCTTCCAAGTTCAAAGGGTGGCTAAGAACCATAGGCTTGGGTTTCATAAAGTAATTTATTTTTCCCCATTTCATTTCACCGTCATTGATCATTCTATTTTGGATCTCCTATTCTGATCTTTTTAGAGTAGTTAGTAGTACTAATCAGGCACCGTCTACCCATCTCATATCTAAACTCTGGTGAAATTACAGTTTTTCATTATATTTTATACTACTGTACTAGACAATAAACATGTGAACAGATAACTTTGTTTTTGTTATATGAAGTAGGTATGATTCTTCCTTATATCATGTCTTCTTAAAGTTTTTCCCAAGATTCAAAATTGAAACTCTAATTAATTTATTCATGAATCTGTCCAGTCATCTCTATGTGTGTACACACAAACATAGGTTCAATTCTGTGGATAGTTTATGCAGAAAACACTGTTCCTAAGGATAGGAATAATATTGCTCATACAATTAATAAAACCTTATTCATAAATAAAAAATTAATATCATTTATTAGAAGAATAGAGGCAAGTAACAAGCAGATACATTTTTAAAATAGTTGTGGATAATGCCATTTACTTTGAAGTTGGTGGCTTAGTGGTAAGGAGTGTCTCTGCCAATGTGGTTTGCATCCATCAGCTGTCAGTCCTAAGGTGGAAGAAAGACGGGCATTCTCTTCCTGTAAAATTTATATCCTCTGAAAACCCTTTAAAGGTCAACTGTGGGTCATTTCTGACTCGCTGGTATTCAACAACAGCAACTGTGAGGGACTACTAAACTGAATACATATCTACAGAATCAGTTCTGATGGGCCGTCACCATGCAGAATATGTACAGTATTATTCCTCTCCTTAGCAACAGTGTTTCCTCCCTAAATGATACATAGAATTCTGAATTAAACCTCTATGTGTGTGTGTGTGTGTGTGTGTGTGTGTACGCACATAGAGATGAGAGGACAGACTCATTAATAAATTAATTCCTTTCCATTTTGAATCTTGGGAAAAACTTTAAGAAAACATGATGCAAGGAAGAATCAAACCTGCTTCATATACCAAAAGTGTTATCTGTTCACACTTCTATTGTCTAATACACTAGTATAAAATATAAGAAAGATTGTGACTTCACCAGAGTCTAGATATGAGATGGGTAGATGGTGCCTGGTTAGTACTACTAACTACAAAGATCACACTAGGAGGTCCAAAATAGAATGGTCAGTGATGGTGAAATGGCCATCAGCCTTCAGAAGCTGACTCAAGAGCAGACTGCCTCATCATTCTTCTGCAGAGTGCCGGTGGGCTTGATGACCTTTCTGTTAGCTGCCCAACAATAACCCGCTGCTCCACCAGGGCTCCTCTGAAGGTACGTTGTCATTGAGTACCATCAAGTGGGAACTAATTGATCCTGCACAGGTTTTCAGAAGCAGGGAATCACCCTGGAGGAGACCCCCCCAAGCTTGCTCCCATGGTGCAGCTGATGAATTCAAACCACATACTTTGAGACTGGTACCACAACTCCTGACCTGTAAGCCGCCAGAGGGGGAGCTCTGGTGGCCTCATGGCAGGAAGCTGTGTTGCAATGCCAAAGGCATAAATTCTAATCCACCAGCTGGGAGAAGAATGAGCGGTCTCCTGCATGATTTACTGCCTCTGAAAACCCGCATTTGGCAGTCAGCTTTGAATCAGCTGCAACTTGAGAGCACACAACAAGAAGGCACTAGCGTTCCCTCTGAAGTTAAACAAATAAAAATCCACCCTCATCCAGTCAGTTCCACTCCTGGTGACCCACCAGCAAGTTCCCAAGGCTTTTTAAGTCTTTAAAAGAGGCGACTGTCCACATGTCTTCTTTGAAGCTCCTGCTGGATTTGACCTGCCAATCTTGTAACTCCTAGTGAAACACATAACACAGTACGTCATAGCAAGATACAGTTTAACGAAGCAGCACTATGGCCTAACAGGATAAGAATGCTTAAATGAGGTAAAGACTGTGGATCAGCTCTGTGCCCAGGGTAAATTAGTTTTAAAATACAGTTATTTTGAGGGAGCAGGGATCTTTCCTAAAGACTTTTCACTTAACACATCTAGATATAGAATGCTTGGACCCTGACCACGTGGAGAGAGGAATTTAAGACACAGAACTGACCACCTGAAACCCTGCTCTGCACAATCTTGGTGGCTTGTGAAACTAAGAGGAGAGGCTTTGGGTCAACAAGGATTTCCAGCACTAAAGTCCCTAGGTTTTCACCTCTGTTTTTGTGCAGTCATGTGAGTGAGTTCAGGAGTCTTCAGAGTGATCTGGTTCTTTGGGGAAGTCCAGGAGCTGAATTTCCGACTGTGCTACTAAACATATATCCTGTCTTGGTTCTCAGACGCAGCTGCACACCTAGGATCACCTGCGGAACTTTGGGAAAACTCAGATTCCCCAGGGAGTTCAATCACAATCTGCAGGTGTGAAGCAGACACAAAGGTATTTTAAAGCTCCCTGGAAATTGCAGCACACAGCCTTGCTCCAGGATCACCGCAGTAGACAAGTGTTCAAAAATGCATTCATTATTGAATATAGACTTGTAAAGATCAGGACTATGTTTAGCTTCTCTCTATACCGTTAAATCTGAGGAGTAACAGACTGTGTTATGTGAGGACACAAATGTGGTTTTGAAAGAAATTACGGGGATTTCCTGCAGCTTCCTGTAGCTGGCTCAGAAAAGCGTTTCATTCATAGTAGAAGCAATGAGGATATGTGACGCACATTCTAATTCTGTGTGTCTGAACTTCAGGTTTCTCTCTACATCATGACAAGTAAGAAGCGATACCGTGGCACTTCACCAGAGGAACAAGAGGCAGAGTGGTTCTCAGAGACACAGGTCAAATTCTGAGCAAACAGGCAGCAAAAGCCAGGCCTTGATGGTGAAGGTTGGCATGCAGATTCCTGTAAGTGAGTCAGTGAGGTGACGAGTCAGCTGCAGAGATAAGTCCATGTTCTAGAGTACGGTCAAATCTACTGCCACACATTCATCTGAACTCACCAGACCCTGGTCTGATAAACCTGAATCGCCCTAGGGTTTCCAAGACTGTACATCTTTGTCGAAGCAGATGGCCTCATCTTTATTTCAAGGGACAAAGGACTAGAGAGTTTAAATCACTCACTTTTTGGCCATACGTTCTCATGATCTCCAAGATCGTTTGGGTCGACAACCTTTAATACTGAATACAGTAACAGAGAACAGAATGAATGAATCATAATCTCAGTTGGGATTATATGTCTCTATAAATATGGGAATCTTAAATATGATCGTCTGTATAAACAGCACAAGGTCTGGCATATGATCTAGTACATTATTATACACAAACAAACAAAACTCCTCTGCTTTATGAACTCTGGGCCTGAACTTTAATTCTTAGATATAGAAATAACTAGAGAAATTGAAAGATAGTCACATTCAGATATATGAAAGAATTCTTTATCATTGTGACAAACTGAAAGACAACATAAATGTTTTTTTTTTAAAAAATGACAAATTCTGACAAACTAATAAAATAAAATGTATTCATTAGAAGGCATGATTTGAGATCCAGCAGAATCTTTACTTGCAGTGGTAAAATAATTTGGTTTTGTCTACTAAATCAAATTAATATTTTACTGCATGCCTAAATGCTCTTAAGAAGTTATATATTTGGTTTGTAGCAAAGAAATCATTGTATTAAAAATTTAATTTTGAAGACACTCATCCGTCATATGGCATCATTTGAAGTAGGTTATAGGCATAAAATCAGTGCAATATATTGTGTACGTGTATATCTATAATTTCTTGATTATTTTTAAAAGTATATACAGTAACCACACCAGCTCAAAATTTTCCCCAAAATCTGAGCTGTAGTGGCCTGGTGGCAAGGAGCTACGCTTCAATCCCAAAGGCACACAGTTCAAGGCCACCAACTGCTTTGTGGGAGAAGGATGGGCAACATATTCCCAATGCGATTAATTACCTCTGAAAACCCCCGGGAGTGTCACCTATCGGTTGGTTCCAACTTGATGGCACACAACAACAACAACACAACTCTCCTCTTAAAAAGCCCTTATAGCCTACTTGTAAAGGGCTGCACTGCCAAAGCAAAGGCACATGGTTCAAATCCAGCAGGTGCTCTCAGGAAAAAAAGATGGACAATCTCTTCAGGTGCAATTTCCAGGCTCTGAAAACCCACTGGAGTATCAGCTATGAGTGACTCTGACTTGAGAGCACATAAAAACAACTTTTCCCCTGGAATCACTGGTGATGGAGCCTCTAGGGATTTGCACTGCTCACCCAAAGGGGCTCACTCTCAGCTGCTTTGAATCCACTAGTGGCTCTGTGGTAAAACGATGAACCATCTCCTCTGTGTGATTTACAGTCTGAGACCTGCAGTAGGGTCAGCTGAAAAATGGTTCTGACTCAACAATAATGATTTTGAGTTTGCTTTCCTCTACATTTACTCCAGCCAATAAAACATCATACTTTCTATACACTTTGTTTTGCTGGTTCTGGAACAATTCAATGCATGATACTTTTTACTTTACCATAATGCAGTTGAGATGTATCCATGTTGTGTGTATCAGTAACATGTGATATTTCATTGACAGGCACTATCCTACCTTACAGAGTCCAGACAGGGAAGGGTTTAGAGCTGCTGTACATAGGGTTGTTATGCATCGCAGGCAACTCAATGGCACATAGCAGTAACATACTATGATAGGTTTGGAAGCAGGAGTGGCATCCACTTCCTAAACAACATGTCATGTGTCCAGAAACTCTATGATCTTTGATAGATGTTGAGAGTTGTGGAGGGGCTTCAGGCCTTTTGTTCAAAGGGTTGTTATGAGTCATGCTTGACTTGGAGGCCATAATCAACAACAACAACAACATTGTACCCTATGGACAAATCATGGTTTATTAATCAAGTCACCAGCTAAAAGATGTTCGGGTTGTTACCTTTGGTGTCATTTGGATAAATACCTTGGAATGAGATTATTGGATAATATGTTAATTTTAAACCTATGTTGTAAAAAACTGCCAACCAAATGTTCTAAAGTGACTAGAATATTTTTGCATTCCCCAGAAATACACGAGAATTCCAGTTGTGAGCATCCAGTTTGACACTATCATTTTTGAAATATTTTTCTCCCTTCTAACAAACTGTGTATAACTAGTGACAGATTAAGTTTGCTTTTATATATTGGCACAAGATTTTATGGCTCTTTTTGCCTTCTTTATACACTATATTGATAACTTCAGTGTCTATTATTTTTTTCTTATTTATAATATTGGCTATTGGAAAAAGAACAAGAGCCATGTGGGGAGTACCATACCTGACCTTTACTAACATTACTAGGGGAAACTATCCCCATCAATAGCATCAATAACACAAAATCAATTCCCATGGTCAGACACATCTCCCATGCTCCCATGCCTCATCTCAACACCATCGTACTGCTTGGCTGGGTCAAAAATCTCTGATGTGATAACTCACAGACCCTACTTGGGGAGTTAAAAGGTTACAGTTCAGTTTCATAACAGAATACAGTCCATACAGCACCCCATATGTGCCCACAGCCACCTGAGCAACCAGCCTCAGGGTGTTTCCAAGTTCTCAGTCCTGCCAATATTGACTCCTCCCGCCCCAAGTCTTGCGTCACATGAATTCTCCAGGTCAACTATTGTTGCTGCTGTAGACCAGATCAGGCCAGGGAGGTCACTCTACTCTGGTTGAAGAATTCCATCTCTTCTGCTGGGGGAAGAATTCCTGTTTCTGTAGCTAGAGCTCTTCAATTTATTGATGACACTTGCCAACCCCCTTATAGACTTTTGAGACTGGCCATTCTCCTTGTGGACTGGTACATAGTCAATCCCCTGTGGATTGGCCAACACACTCTCTTTGCGTAGTCCTGCTCATCATGTTTTCGCTGTTGTTGTTGTTAAGTGCTGTCGAGTTGTAGATAACTCATAGTAATGATCCTATGACCGAAATACCTGAACACTTGTATGACTTTCATAATTTCTCCAAGTTCATAGATGTTCCAGAGGCCAGCTATTTCAGAAGTGGATACCACTCCTGCTTCCAAACTTGTTTTAATCCGAGAGCTCCACCAAACACTGTCCACCATGAGTAACCATTATTGCATTTGATGCATCAGTGTCACAGAGTTTAGCATCACAGCAACCATGAGTTACCTCTGTACAGCAAATGGACAGACCAGTGCTATGCCACTTAAAAAAAAATGTTTGACCAAAACCAATTTAAACCAGGCATAGCAACATCAAATAATGGCTTGAGAAGTAATATTAGAAGATAAACTTTAAAGCCATTTATTAAAATATTACTGAATTTGAGATATATTGGGCTTCAATACAGCAGATATGTGATATGTAAATATATTTTCATAGTTTACCTTCTCTCTTGTCTTTCAAAAAAACAGAAGTTCTTTATTTTGACTAAGTCTATTTTAACTGTTTTCTTTTTCTTTTGTAAGTCATCCTTTAGAGTTGTATCTAAGATATTTCTGTCTAAATAAAGAATACAGCTTCCAGAAGTCTTCCACTTTCAAGTGTTCAATTTAGTTTAATCATTCCTCTTTAGTAGAGTTGTGTGAATTGTGTGGTGTATGAATCACAGGTCCTTTTGGGGGAGTGGCAGTGGGGATTTAAATATAAATTCTCAGCATAATCGGTTGAAAATATTTAATTGTCTATGGAGTTATCTTCTGACGCTTGTCAAAAATTGATTGTCCATATCAATGTGGATAACTTCTTAGAAGCTTCATTCTGTTCAATTACTCTATATTTTTGTCGATACCATGCCACTGATTTGTGATGCTTTTTAATATGTCTTGCAAATAAGTAATTCTTCAATTTTCCCCAAATTTTTAAAGATATTTTAATTCCTTCACATAATTAGAAAGCAAACACCTCTTTGCTAATCTCTATGAGGGAAGCAAAACCATCTTCTGTCCTTTCACTTAGCATCACACTGATTGCCCCGCTGTGACACTAGAGCTCCTCAAAACATCTTGTAAATATACTGACTGCAAGTGCATTGAGACTGTGAATGAATTTAGGCAAATGAAATGTATTAACTATACTGATTTTTCTAATCCATCAACCCAGTATCTCAACTTCCTTGGCCTATTTTGATTTTAGAATAAAGCTTCTAGCATTCTGCTACAATGATTCTTTCATTATGTTTGTATTCAGATTTTACATATTTTTAGCGTATCTAAACTACCATTATCAACATTGCTAGGTGCTATCAAGTCAATTCTGAATTTCAATGATCCCACATACAACAGAACAAAGCACTCTCATGACATATCATGTCTGTTGCTATGTTTGAGTCCATAATTGTAACCACTTTGTCAATCCAAATTATTAAGGGTCTTACGTGTTTCCAATGACCTTTTCCTTTTCCAATCATGGTATCTTGTGCCAGTGACTAGTCTTTCCTAATAATATGTGCAAAGTATATGGACAAAGACTCACCAGCTTTGCTTTAGGAGACTTCTTGCTGTTCTTCTCGAAAAACACGTTTCTATTCTTCCTGTAGTCCAAGCAATTAAATAGTCTTCAGTGGCACTATGATTAAAATGTATTCATTATAATTCAGTTTTCCTTATTCACTGTTCATTGATAGCATGTTTTATGAAACAGTTTTGCTGCATTTGCTGAGATTATCATGTAGGGGGTTTTGTTCATGGATTTAAAGAGTTTCATTGCTTTAGAGTCACATGAATTATTAGCCAACTGTTTTCTTTTTTCATCTCTACTGCAGATGACACAACCCTGCTTGCTGAGGAGGACCTGAACTGCTTGCTGCAGAAGGTTAAGGACTGAAGACTCCAATATGGATTGAGGATCAAAATAAAAAACCAAAACAAAACAAAGGTTCACACCGCTGGGCCAATTGGCAGCATCAGTATGGATGGCAAAGAGATTGAGATAGGTAATAGTTTTAGTTTGATTGGTTCCACAATCAACACTCTTGGTAACAGCAGCCAGGAAATCAAGAGGTGAATTGAAAGTCAGCTGTGAAGGACCTCTCCAGAGTACTGAAGAGCAGTGATGTTAGGCTGCAGACTAAGGTGCACCTGATCCAGGCTATAGTCTTTGCAATTGTGTGCTATGCATCGGAGAGCTGGACAGTGAGTAGGAATTATAGAGAATTGATGCCTTTGAGCTGTGGTGCTGGAGAAGAGTGTTGAACATACCATGAACTGCTAGAAGAACAAAAATGTTTGTCCTGGAGAGGGTGAAGCCAGGCTGTTCCTTGGAGTCAAGGATTCTGAAGCTTTGTCTGACATACTTTGGGTATGTTACAAGGAGGGACCAGTCCTTGGAGAGGGACATCATGTTTGGGAGAGTGAAGGGACAGTGCAGGAGAGGAAGACCCTCGATAAGATGGATTGATTCAGTGATTGGGGTAGTAGGGGTAGTTATATCAGAGACAATGAGGTTGGCACAGGATAGAGCAGGATTTAGGGCTCTTGTACATAGGGTGGCTATGAGTCACAAGCAACTCAACGGCACATAACAACAATTGGTTTTGTATTAGGATAAAATTCACATTATAGAATGAGTTGGGAAAGTTAGTGTAAATATTATGTTTTATTTAAGTTTTTCATGAAACTCATCAGTATAGGTAATTGGGTCTAGAGCTTTAAACTTATTCAAGCTATCGAGTTCTCGAGTGAACTTTGAGATGTTTGTCTCATAAAATATTTACATATTTTACACAAAGTTTTGGCTTAAATTGTTCATTAGGTACTCTTATTATTTTTTCATCATTCATAGAATCTGTTGTGACATCGTTCATTTCTATTCTTTTTATTTTTACCTTGTCATTCTCAGTAGAGTTTACCACTTCATGAATATCTTCCTTGGTTTACTTTTTTTTTTCTCCCATTGACCTTTGTATGCATTTATAAAAAATTATACAAGCACTTACAGAAAACTTCCAATGTAACAGACATTTGCTATCTAATTTTAGACAAGACAAAATAAGACTTAAAGTCTGAGCTACAACAAAGGTCTTCAGGGAAGATATAGTAGGACAAGTCATTGTACCGCTAATTGCTATAAATGTAATTCCTGTATACACTCCATTTCTACAAAGGGGAGGTCTCTATATCCTTGTTTGTATGTTGTTGTTGTTATGTGCCGTCGAGTTGTTTGTGACTCATAGCGACCCTATGTACAACAGCCCTAAACCGTGCTCTATCCTGTGCCAGTCTCATTGCCCCCGACACACCCATCCCGAGTACCCCAGTCACTGAATCAATCCACCTCATAGAGGGTCTTCCCCTCCTGCGCTGACCCTCCACTCTACCCAGCATGATGTCCCTCTCCAATGACCTGTTTCTCCTTATAACATGTCCAAAGTATGTCAGACGAAGCCCCAGAATCCTTGCCTCCAAGGAGCAGCCTGATTTAATCCTCTCTACTAGGAATCTGTTTGTTTTCTTGGCAGCCCATGGTACATTCAATACTCTTCTCCAGCACCACAGCTCAAAGGCGTCAATTCTCCTTCTATCCTCCCTAGTCATTGTCCAACTCTCTGATACATAACAAGTGATTGAAAAAACCATGGCCTGTATCAGGAGGACCTTAGTCTCCAGAGAGACACTGTTGCTCTTGAGTATTTTGGAGAGGTCCCTAACCGCAGACTTTCCCATCACAATACGTTTTTTGATTTCCTGACTACTGGTGCCAAGAGTGTTGACCGTGGAGCCGAGCAAACTGAAGCTGTGAACAATCTCAATATCTTCACCAACCATCCTGATGCTACCGATTGGTCCAGTGGTGAGAATTTTTGTCTCCTTAGTAAAGACAAAACAAAAATTCATAGAGTGACTCTGCCAACAAATAAAACCCAAGAAGTATAATAAAATTTTATACGGTTCCTTTTCTGTCTTTATGAAATGTATTTTTCACCAGTAAATACAGAGCAAACTATGTTCTACTACAATAAATACAATGCACTGAGTTAGAATCCTATGTCAACATATCATCCCTTAAGTCACACATTTGGATAGTGAAATAATTTCACTATAATTTTGTTCTACCAAAACCCCCCATTATCAATCAAAACTTTACTGTCACAAAATGCAACTTCAATAAAATATAAAATTCATATTTATAAATACCTTTATTTTTTTAATTGCAAAAATGTTATAACGAGCATTCATTCTGTACCTCCAAGAAAACAAATAGGTCTGTCTTGGAGAGAGTGAAACAAAGTTTCTCCTTGGAGACTAGGGTTTTGAAGCTCACATACCTTGGGCATGTGTCCAGGATGGACCAGTCCTTGGAAAAGGACATCATGCCCTGAAGGGTGGAGGGACAGTGCAAGAAAGATGGGAACTCGGATGAGATGGAGTGATATGGTGACTGGGGCAATGGTTAGGGTTAGAATTAGTGTCAGAATTCATGAGACTGGCTCAGAATAGGGCAGGCTTCAGAACTGTTGTATATGGGCTACTATGAGTTGCAGGTGATTCGATGGCACATAACAGCAACAACAACATTATCTGCCTATTTTAAGCAAATGAGTAGGAATCACACAACCAATTTCTTTTAGCCATTCAGTCAAGCAGTGTGCCATTGAAAGGAAAAAAGATTCTACTGCATTTCCTACTGAGTTGTCCTCTTGCTGCTCAAATATTTGCAGGTGCCTTGGTAGTCTTTGCCTGAGCTTTGTAAATCTTTAATCTGTATGCTGATTGCATGGGAAAAAAAAAATAAAAACAACCAGAAAACCATCACCAAAAACTTTCCCATGACTGGGTAATTAGATATTCTAAAAACTGGCATTACCACTTTACGTTCCATTATTAGCTCTCTTGATCCCATTTTATACCTGATGAAAATCTTCTGTTAAATCTTTCTTTTCCATATCTCTTACTCTTGATTGCATCATTCTCTGGGCTTTTCTCATCTGTTGTTGGGAAGGCATCACTTGGCCCTTTTGTCCCCTCCACCTCTTATTCAGTCCCAACACCTTCATTTTTAAATTACAGAAAAAGCTTCTTCCACTGAACCACTTCAAGAATGTTCCTAGCATAGTTTTCAGATACTTTATTAAAATATTAATGAGAAGAACAAAAATGATAATAATAATAATAATGATAAGGGAGAAAACCAAATAAATTAAGTCCATTTATATTCTGAACATATGAAATGTATCAATTGCTTATTTATCAATTCTCATTCTCTTTACACTCTGAAACAAGCATTTGTCTGTATTTTAAAATAAAGCAAACTATGGTTCAGAACATAAAGAACTATTTTCCTATTTATTGCACATTTAGAATTGACAACTAGGCAAAATTTAACAATAAGTACATCATATTGATTACTTCCCATGTGTCATACCAAACACCTTATTTCAGTGCACATTAACAAGAAGCTCTAATGAAG
Organism: Elephantulus edwardii; assembly: GCF_000299155.1. NCBI lineage: Eukaryota > Metazoa > Chordata > Mammalia > Macroscelidea > Macroscelididae > Elephantulus > Elephantulus edwardii. The sequence continues at coordinate 22,141,666 of NW_006399764.1, read as the reverse complement.
GTACTACAGTAATTATATAATCATCATTATATAGAAACATCAGGAAATGGATATGTAGATGAACTAAATAATTTCCTTAAGGTACCATATTCAGTGATGGAATGTTGGTACAGTATTATGGCCCTGAAGTTTGGGAGCTTAACCATCCCTCAGTTCTGCATATATTTCCTTTATTAGCCTATCCTAATTGATCAAAATGTTGCTTGGCTTATTTTTAAATTTTCCTTTTCATAGTTAGCAACATATGTTAATCTCAAAAGCCTTATTTGCTCCAATATAAATGTTGGTGGTGGTGTTATGCGCCATCGAGTCACTTGCGACTCATAGCGACCCAATATAGATGCATAACCCAAATATAAAGAGAAACAGGAAAAGGATAAAGAAAGGAAAATTTAACTTTAATTACTTAAATGAAAGCAAAAATTTTCTATTCAATTTTCTCTTATAATGAGGATTTTTGTAATTGAAAAAAGATACAAATATAATTCTTCTCTATGATATATTTCAAATACTGAAATTTCTCACTTAGGGCAGTTTTACTGTTGATATCATCTTTCAAGACTATAAATGCACCTTCATTTTCACTTAACTTTAAATAAAACTTTGTACTTGTGTTCCATATAATTGGAAAACATTCTGTGATCATCTGAGGTAAATTTAAAAGGCAGAAATTTTTTAACTGTGATAAAATTTTAAAATATTTGCATTTTAAATTATTCTTAAGTGAATATAAAATATTCATATAATTCACACCAACAACTCATCTGTCATGTTGTCCTCCTGCAGGGCTTTGTGTCCTCTGATGCTGAAAATTTTACTCTATTTCAATACCCACAGTGTCACCCAATGTGGTCAGGCTTCAGCAGTGTTGACAAGACAACTGGAAACAAGGCAGACTGGAAACAAAGGCTTGGTAATTTATTTCCAAAAATTCACCAATGACTATCTAATAGATTACAACAGAAATATATCCAATGTCTTCAAAATCATCAGGGAAGATCAATGACTAAAAAAGGACATCATGTTCTATAAAGGGTGTCAAGGGAAATTTTCAATGAGATGAATTAAAACAATACCTATGGCAATGGACTCAACAATAAGCTGGCTCAGACATTGGTATTTTGAAGTCTTACATATACTTTTAAAGGTGGATCAGGAATAAGATGATAGAAGAAGATCTGATGCACTTGGAGAATTGTGTAGAGGAAGAAGACACTGTAAGACATAAAATTTATTTTCAGGGGGGAAAAAATCTCCCCCAAACTCATTGCTGTTAATTCAGACGTGACTGATAGCTGACCCTTCAGAGATTTTTTTTTGCAAATTGCACTGAAAGAGATTGCCCACGGTTTCCCATGGACCAGGAGTGGATCTGAATCATCAGAGAAGTACCAACCTTTGGGAAGCAGAACATCTCCCGACGGCATGCACACCACACTGTCTGGATTTGGAGAAGAGCAGAATACCACCAATACTGGGAAATGTACAGCCAGTGATGAGGTCAAGACTTTTATCTCACACACTTTAGGGCCATTCTTTGTAAAAAAGGACATGATGATCAGTAATATAGATGGTCAGTGAAAAAACAGAAGACCCTCGATGATATGGATTGGCAAAGTAGTTGCTTGTATAGACTTAGAGATTGCAGAAAGTGAGGATGGCATTGAACTTGAAAGTGTCCCATTAGCTTTGGCAGTGTATTGCACTCTACATCATGCTGCCAGCCTCAGGGTTAGCAATTTGGATATACCAACTGCTCGGAAGGGAGAAAGCCAAACCATCACCTCCATTAAAAAACTGCAGCCTCAAAAACCTGAGTCACTACGAGTCTGAATTGACTCCAAAGCAATGAGTCTTCTTTGTTGCTAAACAGCAATTAAAAATGACAACAAAGTAATTGGTGGGCAAGTGAGAACATTCTATACTTGAATTAATCAAGAACAACATCTTAAAACACAATCTATTCTTGAATGCATTTTTCAAGATAATCCACTTCAAAGATACATCGAAAATTAAGCTGTTGCTCGGTGCCATCCGTGGGTCCTTCTCCGTGACCCTGTGGACAATATGGTGAAGCTCGCTCTATCCTGCACAGCCTCACAATCTCACGTAGTAAATCACAGCTGTCAACCTCTTATCATTTTCCCCTGTGTTAATGCTATGATTTATAAGTCATTGGCACATTCAGCCATCAGTTACAGGACATGTATTGACATTCTCGCTTGGAAGGCCATTGGGAGAATGATCACTTTCTAATAGTAATAGCACATTTTTATTGCATGGGTTTCTTTTATTATCTGTTTTTTTTCTGTCATTTTTTAATTTTTATTTGTATTATTCATATATATTAGTTTTCATGCATGCACATTGTGTTTTATCTAGTCTTTCATTTAGATTACATTTACTTCACTGATATTGTGGGATTTCCCCTCCTTATAATCATCTTCCTGAAAACCGCTTTCATGAAAGCATGTCAGCCAGCTTTTCCACGGCTAATGCCCTCTTATTCCTGGTCTAGAAAGCCAATTTCTGATTTGCTCATCCCTATCAAACCAATATTCTGGGGAAACAAGTCTCTTTTGCTGAGGGATCCTCCATTCAGCTCGGAAACTCTGACCATTTGCATCCATAAGCAAATTCTAGTCCAGATCCAGCCATATTGCTGAAGCAATCTACCCAGGCTCACAGCGTGTATCACCTTCTCTTCTTACGTTCGAGTTCTGATCAACCATCCAAGGAAAGGTTCAAATGGGCATCAGCTGCAAGTTCAGGAGCCCATGCTTCTCCTTTTCATTCCTGACTCCTTACTCAGTCCCAACCCTTACATGGGGCCAAGTGAAGTCAACAAGTCAGGGTCCTCACTACTCCCTGCTCCTCAAGCCAACAATGCTGCCCTGCTCACCCACACATCTGTGCATGCCAGGTGTGGATGGGCAACACTGAAGGAGCACATGCAAGCTCAGCCAGTTTCTCCATTGTTGTATTATGCCCATGTCCACTCCTTTGAGTCCAGGGAATTGCTATGAGGGAGCACACTCCAACCTTAAGTCTTGGCAGTGGGCTCTGATGGGCACCAACGTCACCCTGCCTCAGAAGCCAAACAGCTTATTCCAGATTTAAAAAGACAAACTCTTCCTTTCCTCTTTTTTTCCTCCCCACCTTCTCTTCTCCTGCTTGCCACTCTTTAAATATGAATCTCTTTAACCAAAAGTCCAATGTGGGTCCACAAATCCAGTCCAATGCAAATCCCCTCAGGGTACTGGGTCAGACTTACTCTTTTCACTTGACTAAGCCCTAACACACACTATTGTTGTTGTTTTTGTTAAGTGCTGTGGAACTGTAGGCAACTCATAGCAGCCCTATGAAAGAAAGACCCAAACACATGTATAACTTTCATCCTTTCTCCAGGTTCATAGGGGTTCAGGAGACAAGCTATTTTGGAAGAGGATGCCGCTCTTGATTCCACGCTTGTTATAATTGGGGAGCTCCAACAAACACCGCCCACCATGGGTAACCATTATCAAATTTGACACCTCAGTGTCACAGTGTTCAGCTTCACAGCCATCACGAGTTGCCTCTGTACAGCAAGTGGATAGACCAGGGCTATATGACCTAGAAGAATGACCAAAACAATTAAAAACAGCCTTGAGGGCCGTGAATTAAAGTCATTTATCTTTGGCTTGGCAGCATCATTTTCTGTCCACTAGGCCAAGTGATCTCTCTCTATGCTATTGGTGCTGTTACGTGCCATCATGTCATAGGTGACAACTACCAAATTCTATTTTTAATATCCATCTCTCAGTCAGATCTCCCATCTTTGTACTTCAAAGGCCATACTAGCCAAAGGCAGAATTACATACTCTCTAAATCTACAATATCCAGTGTTCATTCATATAATATTTTTTATCCCTTTCCACATTTTTAAATGTATTTGAATATAATCACCTTTAAGCACTGTGTTTTGTTCATGCACAGCGTGCCTTACACAAATCCCTGATAAACACTGTACCTCATGCAATAACTGACACCTATCCATGCTTTTTATCACATTGCCCCCCTATGACCGCACTGAACTCTCCCCCACTGTCTCCCCACCCATCCACTAACCTCCACCATCCTAGTGATCATTTCTCCTTTTCCCTCTTCTTCCTTTCCCTTCCCCCTTTATAAAATGGGACATCCATTACAGAAGGCAGTCTGGTGTTTCCTCAAAAAGCTGAACATAGATATCTCATATAACTTTGCTATTGCACTTCTAGGAAGTGCAGTACCCAAAGGAATTTAGAACTGAGACAGGAATGGAAGTATAAAATATAAACGTCATATACATATAGATGTATCTAAAATACAGCTTCACTAGTAATTATAATTACTTTATTCACAACATTTAGTGGTTAGCCTCTTAAAAAAAAAGAAAAACCACATTTACTCTGTGAGGATAATCAAGGAAAGCTGCCTCTGTCTTTCATATCATTTCAGTTTACATATTAACCGAACAAAGCATTTGATCATTTTCTATGTCAATGCTGCTTTTTTGTTACTTACTTAAACCATCATTTTCATAGGAATTTTGCAAAGAAGTTTTGGTGTCTGATTCATTAACAGTTTTATTAATTCAGTTAGTTATCAGGTGCAATTCATCAGCTATACCACCTTTATGTTCTATTTTTTGCTAAATGCTGCTTCTCTGAACTTTAAATTATGAAGAAAAAGTGGCTGACTAATCTGAATTTCTCAATTTATTCATGTTCAATGAAAAGCTATTCATCAGCGTAAACTCTGCTGTGAGTTCAAATCAAATTTAAGCCACTTGGGAGTAAACAAAATTGCTCTTCTTCCCTGACAATTGGAAGAAGATAAAAAATAGCACATTTTCAAGAAACTCAGGATACTAATATGTTTAGCTGAAATAAAATAGAGGTGGCAAGGTAGCCGACCTCTGCACTATCTCAAAACACTTTCCATGCACTAGCCTTTTCTAAAATGGTTTTTTTGGGGGGGCTTTTTGGTAATTTTTCTTTCAAACACACAAAGCTGATTGCTTTTATGACATCCAGTAAAAAAATAAGTAACTCACTTATACTCAATTCCTCGAAAGATATTAAAAATGTACAAGACTATTACTCAACTCTCTTTTAAACTATCTAAGAGCTAAATAGAATTGATGGTTACAACAAATTATTCTCATTTAGAATGATCTTTGAGCATTCCACTCCAAGAATTCTCAAATCTAAAACACACCATTTTCCAGTTTGTATTATGTAGGAGCTTTGTTGCTGTTGAGAGGTGCTGATGAGTTGAGTACAACTCACTGTGACCCTATGAAGCCCCAATCTGAACCCTGTCCTATTCTGTGCCATAAGAGTTTAGTCACACAAAGTTAAAACCTCGGGCCTGTCTTTCATTGTTTTTGTTTGGACATTCCTCTAGGTCGTATAGCCCTGGTGTACAAGTTGCCGTCCTGAGGTCAGTTGTGTTTGCTGTGAGGCTGAACACTGTGACATGGATGTGTCAAATGTGTTAATGTTTGGCTACCCAATGCGGATTGAGAGTGGGGTGGAGCTCCTTGATTAAACAAGCGTGGAAGGAGGAGTGGCATCCACTTCCATAATAGCTTGTCTCTGGAAACACTATGGACCTGGAGAGAGGATGAAAGGCACCCAAGCATCAAGGACTCTCCTTCATAGGGTCGCTATGAGTCGCCTGTGACTCGACAACACTTAACAACAATAACAACAACATAAGCATAGGTATAGGAAACTTCCCAGAGGAAAATGGAGATTTATGTGGCCTTGAGAGAGATCTCAGGGACAATCATGTCTAGAGATTTGTCCATGGTCCTTTTGGAAGGAAATCTCATGTCCTTCTGAGTACAGATGGTACCATGTGGTTACAGCTGGTGCTGAAGATTTTTGGGCCCATGCCTATGTGGCTACATAGTCAATCAATTGAAAACAAGAAATGCATTGGAAATCTGGAATGCACATTCCCCTGGCCCCTGCCCTGACCTTTGGAGGGATATCTAGACATGGAATATCTATTAAAATCCACATACCTTTCATTACATGTGGTCTTCAATGGTCAAAAATCCTGAATCTACATACATTTCATTTACAAATCAACTAACAGATGTATTAAGAGCTGAGCAATTCAGATGCTACCCACCACACAAGAGCAATGTATTGAATGAAGTAATGTTTGAAAAACTATTTGATTATTAAAAAATAATAAAATGGGTTTTTTTGCAGTTAGGCACTTTGCCATATAATGAGTGAAAATGTTAACTCAAAATTACTGTTATGAGTAAGAGGAAGGGAGCTTGGGTGGCTTAGGGGTAAGGGATTGTGCTGCCAGCATAAAGGTACATGATTTGAATCCAACAGCTGTTCTGCAGGTGAAAGAAGTGCTATGTCCCCTTGTATGACTTCTGAAAACCTGCCGGAGGGTCAGGCATGGGTCTGCTCCAACTTGATGGTACACAACAGTGAAAAGAAACTTATTGCTGTTGATGGAAGACCTCAAGTGAGAATTCCTGCTCTTAGGTTCCCTAGAGTCTAATCCTTCCCCCTCAATATATAAGACAAAATACAACTGAAGCTTAGGGTATCTTGGTGGCACAGAGCATAACATATAGGGCTGTTAACCATAGGTTGTGTTGTTGGTGTTAAGTACCACTGGGTCTGCTCTGACTGTAGCTAACCCTCCCAGAGGTATTCAGAGGCAGTAAATCACACAGAAGGAGAATGCACATCTTTTTCCCACGGAGCTGCTGGTGGATTCAAACTCAGGACCTTTGGAATGGTAGCACAATTCCTTAGCATTAAGCCAACTGACCTTTGGAGGGATATCTAGATATAGTTTAGATGGACTGACACAGTAACTGGGGTCAGGGGTTAAGTGTGTGTTAGAGTCAGTGAGACTGGCTCAGGACAGGACAAGCTTCAGAGGTGTCGTACATAGAGTCGCAATGAGTCGCAGGTGACTCAATGGTACGTAACAGCAACAACAAGCCCACCAAGTTCCCTAACTATAGGTTGACAATTTGAGTCCAGTAGCTGCTCTGGATGTGAGGGATAAACAGTTTCTTCCTTTAAAGATTCACAGACCCAGGAACCCTGGGGAAGGTCACTGAACCTGAAGCGACTGCCCAGCAGTGGACTGGGGTTGGGTTCTAATCTTTAGAGAAGCAGCGCCCCAGGTCTTTTCCCCAATAGAGTCCCCAGATGAGTTTGAATTCCCAACCACTGCACTATCAGAGCTCCTGAGCCTTAGTGAAGAAAACTAGAAGAGAGAAAGAGAGAGGGAGGGAGAGAGAGAGAGAGAGAAAGAGAGAGAGAGAGAGAGGGAGGGAGAGAGAGAGAGGGAGGGAGGGAGGAAAAAGAGAGAGAGAGAGAGAGAGAGAAAGAAAAATTATAAGAAACAATAAGCAAATCATTGAATATACTCAAAGCAGCAAATCTTTAACCTCACCGAGACACAGACCTCTCATGGTCTTGTGGTTAGAGGCTGAACTTCAATCTGGGAGGCACTCAGTTCAAGTCTACCAGCTATTAAATGAGAGAGGATGGACAATCTTCTCCCAGGTGATTTATTGCCTCTGAACCTCTTCTGGAGGATCTGTTATAATTTGACAGCACACAGTAACAAAAAACACAGACCTTGGGAAATGCATGCTATTTAAAGCAGATGGTCAGTGGAGGAGAGGAAAACCCTCAAAGAGATGGACTGGCCCAATGACTCACAATGAGGGCATCGCCTGACTCACATGACAGAGACTGTGAAAACAGGGCAAGCTTCAGGTCTGTTGATCAGAGGGTCACTAAGAGTTGTAGTGAACTTGAAATGGACCGACAGTAAAAACAAGAAGACACAGATAGTGCAGGAGACTATATTATTTCTTAGAAGAAAAAAACACACACTATTTTAGGGGGGTAAAAAAAAAATAAGACATTTATCATTAGATATTTTTTGTCTTAAAAAATACTGTGGAGTCAATTCCATCCTATAGAGTTTCTGTAAGACAGAGCAGAATTGTCCCTAAAGCTTCCCAAGGTTGTAACCTGTATTCAAGCAGATTGTCACACTTTCATCTGTGAAATCACAAGTAAGTGTTAACCACTAGAGCTTCTTACTGTTGTTTTTGTCCAAATGTAAGAATTCTTAATGCCAAAAAGCTTCGGTTATATCATAGGCTAGGTCTGAGAGCATTTGGTTTCCTTTAATGAACTGTAAATCTTCTATGTACATGTTTAGGAATATATATACACAGGTAATGGTTATCTTATGATTATGGAGCTAATGTAATGAGTTTACAATAGTCTACGAATTTTATTATCCAGTTATTATTCTCAGTATTTAACCAAAACCCTCTGAGACAACCATTTTTGCTTCAAGGAAAGCAAGAGAATTTCCAATCTCGTCTCTCAACATAGCTCTAAGTACTTCCGCTGTCTGTAAAAGATGGAAGAGACCAAAAGATGCATGCAATGAGCTACCATTCCAAGGGAAGCCTGAAGAGGGTGCTCGTGAGCTGAGCATCAAGCTGATCTCAATGAGCCAGGCGCCAGGTACCGGGGACCTCAGAAACTCGAGAAGAAGCCAAAGCAGGATTCCAATCAATGTTCTGGAAATTATATTTAAAAAAAAAAATCTAAAGAACACTTTGAAGTTCTAAAGCAATCTTCACTAAAATATCCTTACTAACTCTATGAAAATATGTAGAGTGGTAAATTAAGATCTTTACACTATTATGGAAGAAAACCCATAGTCTACAAATATAAGTGGACTGGATTATTTAGGGACTATTGGAATATTTACTAAATTGTGATGTTTTAAAGGATATCGTACAATTCCTCTGCCATTTTTGAAAAGCCAACATTCATTAAAAAGGTAGTGCTGTTAACAAGGTCTGTGTAATGATCTGTTCCATTATCTTCGGCTGAAATGATGTCTTCCCAGCTGCTGCAAGCCTGGAGGCAGCCACGTCCTTTATGACACTTTGCCTCCACATGGGCTCTTCTTCCTCACATTTGCTTTTAAAAATCTCTATAGAGATCTAACAGAAAAATCACAAGAACAGCATCTTTTGTACTTCTCTTTCTCTGGAAATACCAAAGCAGCAGTGTATCTTCCCATATTTGAAAAGAAATAAAAGCAAACGGTTTAATCTTTTCTTTTTTCAATCTGAAGATTTGAGCTGAAAGGGCATCTATTAAGGAAATCTAGATTGGTCACTTATTGATTCAATGACTCCATGAGTTTAAAACTCACATTTTTCTTTGCATTTAAAAAAATACAATAAACTGGAATTTTCAGCTGTATTTCAGAATAAAGAGAACAAAGATACGCCATTTGACAAACAAATAAATCTAAACAGGGTACCATCACCTGGATTTAAGGAAAGGGAAGTGAAAGTCAGTGGGGTAGCCAAAATTCATCCTTAGCTGATTTTCCTCTAAGGTTTGCTGTGTTTGGTAGACTAAAGGAGGCAACTAAACCTATCAGCGATTCATTCCAGAAGAAAAATAGTGACTCCTGGGAAATAATAAGGGAGTTTAGTAGCCTGTTGCTAAGTGAGTTGTGTTGCAAAATAAAGGCAGGCAAGCCATCAGCCGCTCTACAGAGGAGAGATAGTCAATCTCCTATCTGACTTACAGCCACTAAAACCAACTGGAGGGTCAACTGGGAGTTGATTCCAATTCAACAGCCATGAGTGGATGGATGTGTGAGTGAGTCAATGGTGCATCCTTAAAATAGAACCTGTGGTTCACATATATGCATGGTTAGCGTCAGAATAGAAGATAATTCTGAACACAGCAAAGTTATTAGTATTTTACTCTAGCCCTGCCTAGTTCTGTCAATTCTTATCTCCATCCCCAGTGATGCATTAGCTGAGTCCCAATGTAGAAGAGGCGGGGGATATTATTATTGATATCAGATGGATTTTGATTGAAAGCAGAGGATACCAGAAATGTTTACCTATGTTTTCTTTGAAAAGAAACTTTGGACAATATCATGAACAATAGGCATTACAAAACACTTAATTGTCCTCATGTAGGACTTGTACAAGAAGTAGTAATTGAATCTCAGAAAAATGTAGATGACACAATCCTGCTTGTAGAAAATGAAGAGGACTTGCAAAACTTACTGATGAAGATGCAAGACCACACAGTTTTCCATATATTGAAAATACCACAATATCACAGAAAATGAAAATCGGAATTTTAAACATAAAGAAAACAAAAAATCCCCCCCAAAAAATCCTCATAACTGAACCAATAAACAATATCATGATAAACGTAGAAAACACTGAAGTCAAGAATTTCATTTTACTTGGACCCACAATCAACACCCATGGAAATAGAAAAGGGGGGGGGGAATACATTGCAAATAGGCAAAGCTGCTGCAAAAGAGCTCTTTAAAGTGGGTTAGAGTTCAAAGAGTCCACTTTAAGCACCAATACACGCCTGCCACTGGTCATCATGTTTTCAATTGCCTCAGTAGATCATGACGTAAATCCAGTAGTATTTACTGCTTTTGAAAACCCTGAAAGATAAGCTACGGGTCAGTTCCAGCTCAATGGTACACACCACCACCAACCATACGCATGAGCTAGTAAGATAATGTTTGAGGAATATAGAAGAAGGGATGTTTATGAATTGTGATGTTGGTAAAGAACAGTGAATGTACCATGGACTTCCAGAGGAACAAAGAACTCTTTCTTTAAAAGACATGCCGCCTGATGCTCCTTTGAGGTGAAGATGGTGAAATTTTTTAAGTGCTGAGGGAATGTGTCTAAGCTCAGCATTCCTCTGCATTGCTACTTGCCTTACTTCCTCTCCAGTGGATCCAGGTGATCACTATGAGTGAATATAGTCACCGTCCCCCTTTAACGTCAAGTCCTGGAAATGGGCTCTGGTCAGCATCAACTTTACCCTGCGTCAGAGCCAAACAACTTGTTTCAGCTTTAAAAAGTAAGAGGGTCTTTCTATTCTTCCTTCCTTCCTTCCTTCCTTCCTTCCTTCCTTCCTTCCTTC